>NW_016690214.1:3822166-3932061 GCF_001604755.1 Lepidothrix coronata | reverse complement strand
GAAAACAGCAGATGTGGCTTTACTGCTACATACAAGTTCTGTCTGATATGCTGCATTTTGTAACTGGTTATAGTAAGGTTTGTTTTTTTTTTTTCCCAAAAAGAGCTAATAGATGTACATTTAAAAAAAAATCTGGGATTTAGTTATATAACTTCCCTATGAGCTGCAGAAAATCTCATTTCCAATCCCATTTCCATTCCCACTTCCCATTTCTCATTCTGAAGTAATGAGAAAAAGAAAAGACTTAAAGTTTCTCACAGAGAAGAGAAATCCTAAAGCAAAACAATTGGATTCTAAGCCATATCTCCTGCTAGGCTGGATTTGTAGGGGAAAAGGGAGAATGGGGAGGAAGAGCTGTGGCAACGTTGCCCTCTCTTCACTTTTTTCCCTCCTCCTGCCTCCCCTCAGGATGGTGGTTGTTGTCACTTGCTGAAGGAGTCCCCTCCCTCCTTCCTTTCAGTTCTACATCAGCCCCTGCAGATGTGATGGAGAAACATATTGACGTCAATACAGTTATTTTATGCCACTCGAAGATCTTAATCTGCTTTTCAAAATATGAAGTATTTTCAGAAGTCTCTTTTTCTGTTTCCTGTTGCCTAAAATCTTCCTGCCTTTGGCGCAGTAATTACCTGTCACCAAAGTTTCTCTTTGCCTGTTATGTTTTCCCTGAAGGTGGTCATAATATTTTGATTAAAATATTTTTTTACCAAACAGTAGATGTTCGGTGAAATTACACTCTTTGTCTTGCAAGTTTAGCTTTGTGAAATTTCCGCAGCATTCCATAAAAACAAAAGAAACCCTGGACTTCTTTATCACCCCTTTTCTGTTCTGTAAAATATATGGATTCTAGAGCTGTGCTGCCAAATCTTGAGGAGCTCATGAGTAACTTCCAGTATAGCCTTTGCCATTTTGCTACAGTTAAGGTGAAAATCTGCAATTAAAGTGACCTTGGTCACTTTATAGTGTGAAGAAGTACTGTTGAGGGGCTGAGCAAAAATATTATTTCCCTTTTAGGCAGAATATCTGGTATAATAATCCCTGTCAGTGTATTGCAGGATCTTTGGTGTCTGTGCAGACTTACCTTCAGAAAAGAACACAATCTCTGTGTTTCACAAGAGTGCAGGTATATTCTGTGTTCAAGTTGGGGACAGCTACTACTGTCACCTCCAGTGCCCCTCCCATTCCTGGGGAGCAGTGTTGTGCCTCTGCACTGCAGCTCAGGTGACATCAGCTCAAATATGTTATTTATTTCAGAGTATTTTGCTGCCTTCCAGCCTTACTGAGCAATTCCATGATTTGTTCTGTATTGACCTTGTATTTTTGATTAGTTTCATAGTACAATAAATGAAATAAGATTGAAAGTTTCTTTGAGTCCCTGTTCCTATATTTCTGGTGTAAATTGCTCAGAATGGTTTCTGTTAAAACAGTAAATTTAGTGCCCCTGGCCCTACTTGTGCAAATTGTCTTCCTAAGGTCAATAGATTTGTCTACTGGTACAGCCGAGAAAAATATTTTAGCAGCTTTTCTGGGGCAAAAATGGTGACTCAGTGGCAGTGTAACATTTTACGGATTCACATCAGCTGAAAAAATGTGGCCAATTTCCAGCTTTGAAAACATTAAATAATTTTTTCAAATAAAGTATTTTGTTCTGATGTTTTCAGAGTAATACCTGTTGATTTCTTTAACTTAAAACAGTGGGGTTTTTTCCTTTTGAAAGTCCTCACTCAATTCTGAGACAAAAATTCATTCCTTTTTCACCTGCGTAAGCCAAAATCCCATTTCAATCAAAATTACACTCTGTAAGATTGAACAGAGCATTTCGTGTAATTCTGAGCCAGCATTTCTTATTTTTCAGCTCACCAAAAATTTTGAAAATGTGTTATTTTTGGTGAGCTCAGAGCATATATTTAAATTATTCACCAGAGCTGTGAGGAATGGAAAAATTAGATTGTCTCTGAGCTCAAATCAGCCACCAGATCCACGGCTGCAGTAAATCAGCACAGCTCTGCTGGTGTCGGACGAGCTGTTCAGTTTTATGCAAGCAAGGAATCCAGCTGCACTTTGGTTATTTGGTTCAGTGGGAAGGTGTGGATGGGCCCTCCAGGTGACTATGGCTTGGAGCTGAGATCCTTGAGGGGAAGGACTTGTAAGACAAAAGTATTACCTGACTTATCCACGGCATTAAGGTGTGATGCCTGTGTTTGAGTGCTAAGTGTTAGTGTAAATCCTGTGTGCATGGCCACTACTACATGAATTCACTTCTCCACTCCTTCTCTAGGAATATTAAAAGTTGCATGACTTCCAAGTCTTTCTATGTGCTGTTGATTAGCATTCCACCAGGATCACTAACCTATTAGAGTGTCTGTCACTATTGGTGGAAAAGAGTCTTTTATTTCCTTCTCAAATGATTTTGCTTTTCTTCAATGGTGTCCATAGCAACACATGCTGGTAGTGATGAGTCCCTGATTCTGTTGCAGCCTTTCCACAGCAGTGTCTTGCCAGTAACAACAGTTGACCCGACATTGGGAGGCTGCTGGGAGGCACGTAGCTGGTTCTCCTCGGGAGTGAGAGGTGTCTTTCCATACGTGGCAGGTCAGTTCTGGTAAATGCCATGGCTGATTTCTGATCAGAGCAGCATCCTCCTTATTCTGAACATGTCTAGTGTTGGGAATCTAACTCTGGAAGGTCTTTTGCCCGAAATGCCTTTCCTGAGTGTGTCTGTGCACGTGTTCCTCTGCTTGTGTGTGACTGTCTCTACCAGTTTGCTGCTCTAAGCTGAAAGATAGTTCTGATAGCAAAGAGTGTGTGGAAGAGATTGTCCAGAATGTAGCCAGAGGACAAGGGAAGCCACTTGTCCCTTAAGCTTCTCAATCAGCATCCCTGCTTTAACCTTTTGTCTAGGTAAAAGATGTCTCAAGAAATGAGTAATCTGCATGGACTCTCTCTGCTGCAGACTTTAGATCCAAACCAACAATT
The DNA here is from genome assembly GCF_001604755.1 of Lepidothrix coronata. Taxonomy (NCBI): domain Eukaryota; kingdom Metazoa; phylum Chordata; class Aves; order Passeriformes; family Pipridae; genus Lepidothrix; species Lepidothrix coronata. The sequence goes on along the minus strand of NW_016690214.1, from coordinate 3,929,085 downwards.
TAACATCAAGCTCAAATAAGAATGACTTCATTACCTAGACTGAAGCTGGCAAGGAAGACAAAGTGCTCTCCTGTGCCTTAACCTAGTATTCACAACTAATGGGAACAAGTCTTGGACTTAGTAAGAGTTGGCTTTCTATCACAACGTGCATAAAGCAGGGACCAGATCCAGTGACCTTTCTTCATGCGAGCAATTCTTGCCTACATATGTAATCAATGGGATGGTTTGCTTAGGTAGAGTTTCTCTGCATGTGTAAAAGTGGAAAGGACCTGGACAAAATTCCAGAGTTTTTCTTTCTGTGACTCATACTTGTCTCTGGATTTGCTTTGTGTATGTATTGGCACTGTCATTGCGTCCAAGCCCCAAGTACATCTCTGCAGTTCTTTAGGTTGTGTTTTGAGTGCCAGACAGTCATCCTGCATTTCTCATGCACCCATCGAAGAATCTGCGTTTTGGAAGCAAGAAATCTTCGCCAAATGTCTATCACGTGAAATGAAAATGATTTGTGCTGACTGCAGCACCCTTGCCATGTTCATTTGTGCTGCTGGTGGTGTGTCATTTCTGCTTTTCAGTGTCTCTCTTCCAGGGACAGCTTCCCCCTGAAGTCTCGGTGTGAGGGTCCCACCTGAGCTGGGGCCAAGCACAATGAAGGTTGTGTTAACAGATGGACATGCCTGCAGTCAACAGACCGTGCCTGAGTGTGAGTGCTGAGAGCAGAACTCACAGGTGGGAATGGCCAAATGTCTGTCTGTGCTGTGGTTAGGGGGACATACCATTGCTAATTCTGCTCTGGGCTGACTTAACTGAAAAAAGAAATTCTTCCCTCACCACATAAGGAGAGGTTTTGGCCTGTTGGAATTGCCTGGGTGGTGCAAAGGAAGGTGGGGTGTAGAGAGACATTCTAATTAAGTCTCTATCCCCTTTTGTTCATATCTTTTTAGGAAAGCCCCCATGGAATAGACCAAAATAAGCTCCTACCCCTAGCTGAATAAGTTGTCAGGGTGCAGAACTATATTCTGCAGACTTATGCATGTGTAAGGGGTGTGTAACATTTTTGTCTGAATGGAGCCCTATGTTCTCATAATTTATAGTAAGTAATCTTATTTGCAAAGCATGCCCTTACAGTTTTAAAAAACAAGTTAATTGACTTGCATAAAAATCAAACATGTCAAAGTTTTCCATCTCGACACAAACACCACATTGAGCAGCACATTGCTACAATAGCCATGATGCAGTCTGGGCTACCTATTGAGATATTTCATAAACCAAAATGGAATCTTAAAAAGTTTGTCAGTTTTGCATACCTCTGAGTTGCTGAATTTAGGAGTCCATTGCTCGACTAATTATACAATGTTTTATTTTTTTCCTTGTGTAAATAAACAAACTTGTGTCTGAATTTTGGCAAGGGGCACTAGAAGCCAATTAGAAGGTGTTCCCAATGTATTACAGTATTACAAACAAGATGCCTTTTCTTAGAAAGGCGAACACACCGTGTTTCTTTTAATGAGTGTGAAAATATACCAGTTGCTTAATCACTAGCAACTTATAGTTATAAGCATAAGTGAGTCCTTTCTCAGGAATGAAAAACATAGCTTAGTTTCTTTACTAACAGATGACATTTTAATTTAAAGCTCCAGTTTTTGTCTGGAAGGGCTAAAACATCTGAATTATTTGAGAGAGAAATAAGGGGCAGAGGGGAGGTGTGAGGGAGCAGGAGGGATTTTCTTCTCTGAGGAAACTTCGCCCCCTGTTCCTTTGAGTGGTGAAGGTGGTGTGTGTCCCCTCAGTGTGTGTCTGCAGTGCCATCTGAGATACTGTGCCGTGCTTCAGTCTCTCAGTCTTGCCTCACTTGAGCACAAAGCTGGATCCAAAACTAGAGCACTGTGAGTTATTTAAAAGTAGATGATTCTTTCTGCATGTTTTAGGTATGGTTTGGAGCACAGCAGCATCCCTGGCAGAGCGAGCCCAAGGAAGGGTGGTGTCTCAGCTGTAGTTTCTTCCCCTGATCCTCTTCTGGGGGAAAAACAGGGATACAGCCTTGAGTTACTTTGAAAGGGTAAAGCATCCTCCCATGGAGTCTAGACAAATCACAATATGCTCATTGTGAAGCAATAAAAATACTAAGCTGGGTAAGAGGCTGGATAGAACAAATAGCTCTATATAGAGATCCTTTATCCTTGTTTTTCTTGAAATGTTTGTCTAGAAACATAAAGATCGCTTGATTTATGACTTGTTCAGCAAGCTCCAAATCAGATGGTGTTGCATTCAGAGCAGTGAATCTGTCAGCCTGGCATTACTCCACTGCAGCCAGTGGAGTGCTGCAAATTCCACAGGACACATCCCCAGCTGCTGCTCACTGGGGTTATGGCAGGAATATGTTACTTGTCAGCAGATAGAAGAAGTGTGGAAGAATCTGAACCATCACGATTTTTAATCCTTCTCATAAAAATAAAATAAGCCTTGGGAAAGCTCTCCAGTGTTATTTAAAAATAGAAGAATGAGTGTTAGTGGTTTTATATGGATTACATAAATTACTAGTTTATTAGAAAAAGGGATAATTTTAAAAAGAGAGAATTTCCCTCAAAGGGAACGTTTAACTTCTTTGCGTTACTTTATGGATATTTTATTTTACATTTAGAAATAATTAAATCTTTTAAAGCAGAAATTTTCTCTTTTTAATTCTTTTTTTTTTTTTGATCAAATAATGCCTTTCCTGCTTCAGAGCTCCAGAGCCCCATGTGAGCCATCCTTGGTGCTGTTCAGCCCCGAGGCCTGAGCTCGTGCAGCCAGTTACCGTGCACGGCTTTGTGCAGGATCTGTGCAGACACTTCATTCAAGGCAAGGTAATGCTGACTAGCCAGAAAACCAAACACAGGAGGTTTAATCCAAAGCCAGCTGCACTGCCCAGCTTTAGTTGTGTCAGGTACACACATTGGATTCCTAAGTTGGGAGCTTAGTGTCCCTGGTTCCAGTGGAGCGTTCGGAGAGGCAGAGCACAGTTCTCAGCCTCTTTACTGCCTTATTGCTCTAAATCGTGATCAGAATTTTCACACAGGCATTATAATAACAGCAAAAGCAGTTCAAGACTCCATGAAAGACAAAGGAGTGCCAACTGCCCACTAAACCCACCCCTTAATCCTTCTGAGGTGCAGGGAGTAAGGGCCTGGATCCTGCCTGGAGCAGACTCTCCGTCTCCAGTGCATGGGCACTGTCCCTGTGGGACAAGTGGTGGGGAAGTGCTAAGGATGGGAAAGCCATGGCTGGTGAGGTCCTGGAGTGCAGGACATTTTCGTGCAGATGTAGATCAAGAGCAATTTCTGCTCCCTGCTCTGTACAAGGAGAGGACTGGGAAGGGGCTGTGACTAGTGCTGAGTCTACAGGACTGCCTCCCACAGCTGGTCCTAGAGTGGTGCTGCTGGGAGACAGCCCTTTGCTTCCTTCCTTCCCACCACTCACAATTTTGATGAAGAAGAGGAAGAAAATGGAGAAAATTGCCCCTTGAGCTGTGATTTTTAAGGGAAAGTCGATCTTGTCCAAAAAATTGCCTTTTTTTTTCTTTTACGAATGCATCTGAAAATGTCCAAGTTCAGGTTCTGAAAAAAATGTGAGGCTTTGATTGGGTAGCAAAGTTTCTGTTAAAACGAAGGAAAAATCAGGTTTGCTTGTAAAAATTCTTTGGATTTCAGTCCCCAAAAGCGGAGGGGAAGAACTTTGTTCAAAACTAAAACATTTCAGCTTTCTGTCGCTGAAAACCAAAAAGTTGTCATTGAATTTTTTGTGGTGGAAGTAATAGTTTCTAATCTAGTTCTGAGATTTTCCAGGACATTTAGGGAATAGGCTGTGCTCTGGATGGGGACACAGGACGCCAGTTCTCACTTTGTTAGAGTTTTTTGACAAGATACATAATTTCATTGGGTATGTCTTCATGCCTTGATAGAGGTGGCCCAGGGCTCTGCTGGAGTCAGTTCTGTCTGGTTTGGTAGAAAATAGTCAGTTAATGCTTTTCTGTCTCAGTTTTTCTTCTTTAAAACTGGAATAATATCCTTGACCTGTTTTCTCTCTTCAGTTTGTCGGTGCTCTCTGACAGGGTCTGTGGCTCTTGGCAAATGAGGTCCCGTTTGTAGCTGCAGAGACATGGCTGTTAAAGGTTCCTGGTACTACTGCTGAGGAAAGAATATATGTCTAAATACTCCCTTTTATTCAGATTTTTATGAGCATTTTGCTTTACTGGGAAAGATCCTCAACTATTGTAAATTTGGCAGGCATCCACCAGAGTGAGAGCAACTCTACCAACTTCCACCAACTGAAGAGCTTGGACTCAAAGTGTGCTTGGGGGGGGAAAAAGTAAGCTTGGTGTGTAGGAATCCTTTTGTTAATACAATTAACATATTCTGTGTTTACAGCATTTTTAAAAGTTCTGTTAAAAATAAATTCCTGAAGCCCTGGATAAATAAATAGTTGTACAGAAGAGTCCTCTGTAGCCACGAAGTTGCCAAAAATTATCAGTAATCCTCAGTCAGATGGAATGTACAGTTGGCAAGGGGATGGCAGGAAAAAGTCCTCACCAGTTCTGCCTCATATTCCCATACAATGAGAGATGCCAAGTTTTTCTGTTAGTGTCTGTGATGCAGTTGAAGATGGGAGTGTTTGTCATTACAGAGACCTTGTTTTAGTTAAATAACCAGTGAAGGGCTCAGTTCAGTTGCATATTTTTCCATCACTAGGCGTTGATTTCACACAAGCTGCCTTATTTTGTTAATGAAATCTGACCCTCATTTCTTCTCCCTCTGCATCTAACTCAGTTTAGGTCAAAACATAATATGCAAATGAAGAACCACAAGTCCAGCCCACTAGTGATGTGGTTTTAAAGTCATGAATAAAAATAAAAATTATTTACAGACTAGTCTGGGGCAATATCTGCCTTCAAAACTGACATCCAGGATCCCAGCAGCTGACGTATGTATTTATTTAGGCTTTGACACTGCTAGGATTCATAATTTGGGGTGGGTTGGTTTTTTTGGAAAGCTGCTGGTGATTTTAAGGGCCTTTATTCTGAGTGACGAAATTCAGACAAATGAAACTGGCGTGTGCTCCCTGCTGTCTGAAACACTGCTTTATTTGAGCCCTGTGCAGTAAAGCTTCAAGCTCTTGAGGAACCCCCAATCACTTGTCAATTCTGTGTATCTTGGCCCCTGGGCACAGTGCATGTAAGTGGATAATGGGCCAAGAGCTGTTTTTATTTAAAACTCTGGAATTCCCGCTTGGTTCGACAGGAATTACACCTGTTCAGCCAAAGGCAAACTTTGGCCCAGGGACCGAAATCTAAAGATGCTGCTGCATCAGAGCACAGTCACACCGAGCAATCACAGCCTCAACACAGTCTTGTCCCAGAAGTGCTACACCTACACCAGGCACAGCATGAAGGTGAAATAACAGAGTAGTAAAAAAATGGGAAATCTGCTCAGTCTGAGGTTCTCCCATCAGTTTGCCTGGATCCAGCTCTAATAAATATACCCACTAAATGTTCCACCATTAGATCTATGTGATGGCATTGCTCTGTGCCAACAGAGAAGTTATAAACACTTTGCTGCTTAGAAAAAACATCTGCTGAAAAGTTTAGTAGCTTAATTGCAAAGTGTGTAGAAATGTTTAATGGAAGAGTAGGAGTGACTGTGTCTGTGTAGCACTCAAGTCTGTTCAATTAGCCCTGAAGGAAGATGTCTGAGAACAGAAAAATTGAGAGACTGAAAAGATTTGCCATCATTGCCATGATTAAGCCCCATTCATACTCAATTTTTCAGCGTTTTCCAGACCACCAGAACATACAGGCAACGTCTGAACTGGTTAAGGACTGATGCAGCTCCAGATTAAATTAATATCTACGTTACAGCAGCTACTTACTGTGACTGTCAAAAGTTAGTTTTACCCCAGGGAGAAGGTACAAAGGAAACAATGGAAGGTCTTCTGTGTGAAACCCTGAAATCAGATCCTAACAGGCACGCAGAGTGGTGCAGATGTAACACAATCTAACCTTTTCATGTTTAGACTAAAGCATTTTCATTTAACGTTACACTTAGCGGAACAGCTTTAAACCAGCCGCAAAGGAGTGACCTGGCATGTTTTGACTATAATAAGCATTGATTCCGTGCCTATAAATTTTATAGTTGAATCAATTATACTCTTTCTTTATAGGATTAAGGAAAACGTTCCATTTCAAATGGAATTTTTTTTTATTCTCATGACAGAGAGGAGTTGAAGGGAGAAAAAAGAAAAATGACTGAGCAATGCTAAAATTATTAAGAAAATGCCTAGGGTATTTTCTGCTAGAATAAAAACTGTCTAGTTAGAATATCTCAGCCTGTGGAAAGATCCACAAGCACTGAAAATATTTCTTATTTCCCATAAATTAGAAAGTCACCAGCTGTGGTCTATCAGTTCCCAGAGCAGTTAGGAGCTGACACTCAGGTCTCACTGCAGATGGGCCTGTGCCACCAGACTCGGCACTGGCGGGAAGGCACGTGGTTTTCCATCAGAAATAGTAGACTGGGCTTTGGGGAGGGCTCAGTTAAATTTTCATCTCTGCCACAAGCTTCTCCTTTCATCTGACAGCATGAAATGGTCAGGCCTGGTGCTGTGTTTTCATAAAGTGCCCGGTCAAGTGGGACTGTCAAGTCTTTGGTGGGGCTGAACACAAATCCTGATGATCTCAAACTGATAGGATTAAATGATGTGCATGGAATGCAGTGTTCTCAGTGCTTTTTGCCTGTTGAGTGGTAGAGTTGCAAAATCAAGTAGTAGGGAAAAGCTCTGGAAATCTTTGGTTGAAGCTGTGTGGAGGTTTTGAAGTACTTTTTAAACTCCTTGTAAACCAGACATAGTTCTAGACATTTGCAGAGGATTCACTAAGATGCCAAAGGCCATTGTTAGTCGGTGGTCACAGAACAAGGAATAGAAGCCAGAATAGGTCTTCCCATTGAGGCACATCTCACTCTGGAGTGAAAACATCCCCTCACTGTGCTGAAGGGGATTGTGAAGTAGCTTGTGACAGGTACCAACAACACAAACCAGAACTCTTCACAGTCTCCAAAACTCAGACGAGCTTGTGTACTGCTGTAGTCTTTATTTACAAGTGCTCTGAGTGAGGTGCCAGTCCAGAAGTGCTGAAGATTAAATCATACATAAGGATTGAAATCATGTCCTCGTTTTACTCGAAAGCAACCAGGACACAATTTACAGGGGTGCACTCACACCCCGGTGTCAGAGCAGTGCCCACCAGGGTGGAGGTGGGGACCGTCGTGGTTCCTGTGCCGTTGTCACCATGTCACACCTCATGCCCATGGCTGCACAAGCATCACTGTAGTTGCACAGACCCTGCAGAGCAGTGCCAGGTCAGAGGACAGCAAAGCATCCTGGCCCAGATCAGCTCACTCCACCCTCCATCAATAAAGAGAAGAGAGAAAAGGAAGAGAAGAGAGAAAAGGAGCCGTTGGCTACTCCTTTGCACTCCCTGAAGGTCAAGGCCTGGGGCAAATGCAATCATTTCAAGTCATGAAGTGCAGTAGCTGATCAAGGTGTGCTAATTTATGATGTTTGATTTTATAGTTCTAGATTATTTATTATATCTTTTTTTCCCCTCCTTGACAAACAGCGCCCAAGCAAATTTCCACAGACTGGGGGGGTGTGAGCAGCTTCTGTTGAAGGATACACCTGAAGTTTTGCATCAGAAACAGTAAAACATCCTTGAAGCTGCTACAAGCTGCTGCTAATACCATTTGAGTTATTTGGACTGTGGTTTAAAGTAGATGAGATTTTAAAAACTCCTCTGGCCTAAAAATCTGGAAAAAAAAATACTGATCTCTCTTTGCTTCCTTTGTTGGAAACATTTTAGTGCAGGCATCATTGTAAGCATCATCCAATCAGCAGATAACCCATTTAGTCACTGAATTTCTTTAAATGCATAACCTTTAAGACCTGTTGATGCTACCATTGAAGATGCCCTTCAAAGGTATTCATGGTTCCTAGGGCTGGAAGCTGTGGTAAGGTAGTTCTGACCAGGTGAAGATGGATTCTTTTTGTAAGGAGTTTTATTTCACCCACAAGTAGCATGCCCTGGTTTGCCTTCAGTAGTGGCCTAAGATGGGGAGTGATAACATAACATTTCCCTGATTGTTTGGTTTTTTATTTTTAGAATAGTAGCATTTATATAACAGTCTTGGTAGAGATTTAGGGTACAAAAACCCCCTAACCGAGGCTGCAGCTATTAACCTCATGTGTTGTGTTTATAAAAAGCCACTTTAATACAGTGCTGTATAAAGTACGTATAAAAAGAAAAACCCATTACAACCAAGGGGATTTTCAATGAAGTATTAGCCTGGTAAGAGGGTTAACAAGGTTGGTGCTTTGCTTCCCTTCCTTTCTTTTTTTTTAAATCAAGGCACAACTTAGTATAAGCAGTTAATGTGCAATTTTGGTGCCATAGATTAAATTGTGCAGGCGAAAGTACTACAAGGGTTTTGTAAAGACATATATTCAGTACATTGATACATATAAATAAGATTATGCCCTTTCTCATGTATTTGCATTAGCCAAGACAAGTATTAGACATCATAATACAGAATGCTTATTCAGAGTTCACTAATTATGGCTTCGTATCTTTAAATGAGATTATAATATGGCCAGCTCTGGATCCTGGTACAGGCTGACTGAGTTATGCTGTGACACTTGGAGGCAGCAGAAAAATAGCCTGGCAAAAAAGTTCACAAAATATTTCATATCAAGTTGGTGAAAGAGAGAGAGTGTGTGTGTGTGTGTGGGCAGGAGAGAAAATGGACTTTATCCTGCTGCCCCAGAGCTGGGATTCCTGGTGCTGGCAGCTGTCTGTGCAGGTGCTGTAGGTAAATAATAGCAGGCTGCACTAAACCTGCCATGAGAAATGGAGGTGGCTGCCTCCCAAACACTCCCACACTGCTCCTGTAGCAGCAGAGTTTGTCCCTGCTGGAAAGCTTTCAAGGACTATCCCAGAGATTTCCGATTCAGCTGAAGATGTGGCTGTGCAGTTGTTATATTGGCTCTGGGCTCAGCAGACCTTTCCCAGTTCTGGCCTTCAGATGTTTGGGCAAAGCTGTGTGTGAAAAAGGAGAATGCAGGCTGGGTGAATTTTTATTTTGTATGGGACTTTTATGGGAATAATATCCACATTTCATCCTTTTCCTTGGGAGCCCTTTGAGTCTCTGCTGCCCTCCCCTTCTTCCACCTTTTAGTTTTTGAACACGGTCACATCCCTGGCTCTCTGGGTGGCAAAGGGAGCAGGACACTGCAGTGGAGGTGGCTGAGTTTTCCTTCCTTTCCCTGTGGAGCTACAGCCAGGCATGTTTAACATCATGTGTAAATCACAAATAACAGCACAGAATTCCATGTAGCTGCAGTAAGATATGGAAGAAGAGATTCAGGCACTGCATGCTCCCTACTGGAAGCTGCTCTATCATATTGCTCTGGGCTGCTGCCTCTGAACACGCTTCACCCCAGGGCTGGCTGCATTTCAGTGATGAATGAAGCCACCCTGTGTCCAACATGTCTGTTTTGTTTTAATTCTGCAGAGCTCTTTGGAATCTTCTAGGATGAAAGGCGCTGTGTAAGTGTGAGATTGTTGTTTTTATTTGAATTTGGAAATAGCCTTTCTGAAAATAGTAACTAGTAGATTAAATGCCAAACCGGGATGAGGCAATACCGCTTTGTACACAGAGAGGATTATTAGAAATATTTCTTTAGAATGATACCCAGAATGCGAATTACTCAACTTGCCAGGTTACTTATGAAACAGAAAAAGTTACAGAAGCGCTTATGTAACATTGTTTTTTTCCAGAAAAAAATAGGTGGTGATTTTTCTCCGCAGTTCCGTCTGCTAAATGGACTCACATCTTGCAAAACCCCCTCACTGCCTTCCCTCCCAGAACTCCTGCAAGGGGACACCCACAAAAGCATAGCCATGCGTTGCAAAGAGCAATCTCAGATGGTTCAAGTAGGCAATCGGATACAAGGACAAGCTTGGACTATTTGGTGGGTGAGAAAGGTCAGTTTGTTTTTAACTTCTCTGCATATAAATCATCTATGAAAAAGTTTATTTTGCAAACGTCTTGAGCAGCACAAAACAAGCAACACAAAGTTCAGTGATTTGGGGGTGGGGGGCAAGTTGGCCAAAAAGGTCTCTTGACGTGCTTCATCCTTGTCACACCAACAGTCCATTACACCACTCAGACACAATCCCAAATTACCTCCTTTCTGCCCAGCAGGGATGTGCAGAGGGTCGGTGTCAATGCAGAGTCACTCTTGCAACACTCACCTCTCCCCTGGATGCAGCATTTATAGGTTATATTATAGATTAACAACTGCTCCCTCTGCCTTTGGAAAGACTGGCTGGAATGCTTAATATTTGAGGCTGAATTCTTCTAGAAATATAATTATTGTTTAACACAGAAGGAAAAAGGCTTTGTCAACAGGCAAATATATGGGAGGTCTCCAGTGATACAGAGTTGTGTCGTGCTGCTGTTTAGTCTGCTAATAGCATGTGCAGTTTTGGGTACTGAGCTGACAGAGATCCCTTTCAGAGGGTGTATAATTTACCCCTTCAAAACAATGCTTCTTGATGCTTATTTTTTTATAGTATTTTAAAACGTTCTACAGAACAGCAACAGAGAAACTCTCCTTGGCTCCCCAGTAAAGCTCCGAGTTGGTGTTTCTGTCACTCCTTTAACGGGCATTTCTATTTTATGCTTTATTTTTAAAAATGCATTTACAGATTTCTTTCCAATTAAATTTTATGGGGGAATTTACTGCTCATGAAAGCGAATGATTAATAATACTGGCTGGGGTCAGAAGTGGTGGGGTGGGCATTATGCAAACTTCCCTGTGTGGCTCTGCCAGAGCATCTCAGTCTTGACCAATTTTACCCTGGAGAGAGGGCTGCCCAGTCGTGTGACAGTCGTGGCACATGGCGTGACTTTTGCATCACATGCCACCAAGGAAGAATTTCCCCTTGGGATATCAGTGGCTGGCGTGGTTCTGTTGTTTCTGCTGCTGACATCCGTGGTGCTGGCACCAGTAACAGCAGGGAAACCTGACTGGGAGCTCTGCACTTGGCTCCCATGGAAGCAAAGAGTAGGACTAACATTCCTGTCCCTTGGAGAGGGGCTGAAACTTCAGTACCTGAATGACTTCAAGGATGTAAATAATCTTACTGCCTTTAAGAGGAGAGTCATCTTCTTCAAGTCAAGTATGTGCTGAAGTCATTTCTTGCCTGTGAAAATCCGAAACCAGCAGGAGCAGTGAGACAGGGGAGGTGAGAAAGACAAAGGCTTGAAATGAGTCATTATAAACTAGAAATCAGCATATCACTGATCTATCTGTATCAAAGCATACCTTAGGCAAGTAATAAACAAGATCCCCTCGTTAGTAGTTACCTGCTGTTCCTTGAGAATCCCATATTTTTTGCAACTCATGGCAAACCCTAGGCCATTCATGACAATGGGACCTGAAGTAACTGTAGGAATAGCTCCATTTCCAAAAGTTTGTAATGCCCAATGTGTCTCCCAGTGAATCCTTCCCAGTCCTGAAATGTGCATCGATTTTCAAGGCTGTAATACAATTTTGAGTTGACACTTTGGCATCTTCAGAAATCTTTTTGATACCAAATATATGAAATTATACCAGCTCTGAAAGGTACAGTTCTGAGCTTTACTCAGGGTGATTTTTGAAAACATAATTTTGAGTATCACTTGTTCTTTGACACTTTCTATCTCACAGCAATCCTTTTATTTATCTGGAAAGGAATCTTATCTTTACAATGACTTTCACAATAGAGCATTTCTAGAAAGCAGAATTCCCTGTGACAGCTGTTCCAGTCCTTCTCTTCCTTCCTATATTTAGACAGTGGGCACATCCCTCAGCTGATACAATCACAAATAGCACTGTTAGTAAAGGTAAATTTTCAGCAGCAAGAGTTTAGCCCCAACACTTTAAACATGTTTTTCAAATACACCTTAAACTGTGACAATCTTTAGCTTATTTCCTTTACATGCCTGTTACATTTTTATAGAATAGGCCCTCTCTTCACCACATACTTTCTATTAACAGTGTTTCCAGCCCTCTTACTACTCACTGTTTATACATAAAGGCTTGGCTTTGGGATCTGCATGAAGACATTAGAATAGTAATTTTCAAGTTTTGTATCTAAAAATACATTTCTCAATACTGTGGTTATGAAGTTTGGACACGTTTCTCAGAACAAGAAGGCAAACAGAGGTCAACAAATATTTACAAACTGTCATAAGACTTTATTTGTTTTCTAAAAAAACGTAATTCTGAGTCTGCTACATCATTTCTTCAAACACTTTGTAATGTTGTAATAGACATAAATTACCATCAGGAGGCAAAAAGGGCTCTGGACAGAATGAAATGATGCTACAGTTATATGAAGAGTAATTAACTGCAGTGTGTAAATAATGCCTGTGCTGCTTGACCAGAATTAGCCAAGCCTCACACAACTCATCTGATAATGCTATTTGTGGGTTTAATTTTTCTCCCAGAGAGAGTTCTGGTGCTCCAGAAGAGTCTAATGAAAAGTCTAATGTGAAGACTAATGACAGTCAATAGATTATTTACTGTAAGGCTGGTTAATACTGTGGGGTGAGGCCAAGGACGGTTGCTGAGAGGTTTTTAGCAAACAGTAGCTGATCCAATAACATTGGAATAATGGATAAGGTGTTCCTGGACACCAGAGTCAGTGCTGGTACAGCTGTGGGTTGGACATGGAATCAGCTTCTGCAGGGTGATAGTCTGCAATGGGATTTGAAGTATGGACCACACCTGCACTGCAAAAACTGAACAGAGACCCTTGCAGGACGTCATTGATACCCTGGTACATTCTGGGATGTATTTACTGCATTATTTTCAGCACAGATTTTAGGCCACTTCATAGGGAAGTGGCTACTTCCATGTGGAAAATGCAGCAATGTCTTCCTGACCACAAACAGGATTTCCAGGGAATATTTAATGTTAGGCAAAGTAGACATCTAGAGTAACCAGCAAAGTGGCTGCCATAAGTGCATACTTTACAAATAAATAAATAAATGTTGCACCCACATTTTCTTTCCCCTTTTAAAAATTTAGCCTTATAATCCCGTGTTACCAGATAGGATTTTTATTTCTAGGGCCTTATATAAATTACTTTCTCATGCTGCTTGAAATATATCTCTCTCATACCAATGAAACTATAACCCACTTTATCACACATTGTCTGTAATTTCTTTATACCATGTTCTGCAAGACTGTCATAATGGAAACTGCTTATGAAGAACGTTCCACCAGGCAGATGAAATGACAATTGAATGTGTTATGGAAAACTGATTAAGTAAAAAAGCCTGATTGATAAGGTAATAGGTTTTGTTTCCTGGTGAAAATCGTGCTGTCTGCACTGAATTGCAAGTACACTTGTTGCAGAACTCCGTAAAGAAGCTTCCATCCCTCCTCCCCCTGGCTTTCACTGCTGTAAATCCACTCTAAAACCTGATAAATGAAGAAGAATCTTCACGAAAGGATTTAACATTCGCTCCTTGGGAAAGCGTAAAGAGCGATCATCAGATAGGACTTGGCAGAGAAAATATTTACCTGCACCAGCACTGATGTCTCAGTAACTGTGAAGAGCATTTTCCAATGAATAGTCAATGTTTGGCTTAAACTCAAGTGGCCCAACACCTGATTCAAGTCGGCAGGTTTTGTTGACCCGCAGACCTAATTATTTACACTCTCCAAGTATTGTGACCTTTAAGAAGCATATTTCAGATTGAAGTAAATGGATATATGCCAATTTACACCACCTGTGGAACCTCCCCTTAGCTTTACACCCTGTTCTTAAACATTCCGAGTCAAAACCAAAAGTACAAGGATTCACTGAATTTAAATAATTTCTGGGTGTGCTTTTGCATCCATATTCAAGGTAGGTTGTCCCCTTCCCTGCTCTATGAGCATCAGAAGATATCTTCAGCACAACAGTTCGTGCCTCAGAAAGGCAGTCATTGCTGTTTCAGTAATTCCTGTCTACACACAGCATTTTTTGTCAAGGCCTGCTGTGCTGCTGGTTAACACAGGTGAAAATCAGGAGGAGTGTCACACACCTGGCTGGGAAAAAATGAGTCTTTTCTAAAGACCTCACCTAAGGAAGAAAGAGGAGGGAGCGAGGAATACACCAGCACAGAGCAAGTAAACTAAAGCCAGAAAGAGCACTTGAGTTTTCTGACATTCTCTGAGTACCCTGCCCACTGGACTACACAAGTGTGATTAGGGGGCTGAATTAAGTTGTAAACTAAATCCATGGGAACTCAGCAGAGAAGAGCTAGCCAGAATATCAGGAACAAAACTTGGTTGTTGGAATTTGAAGGGCTCTTTTGCCAAGTTCACAGAGCACTTCTGGAGTACTCTGCGTGTAGAGCACTTGACTGTGAGGCTGGCTCCAGCCTCTAGACACTGACAGACAATTCCTTTTCATCCCTTGAGCAATCCTACACCTACAGGGAAAAACTCCAGAGAAATATATGGATATTAGTGCAAAGAACTGCAGCTGTCCAACACACAGCAACTGGAAGTGTCAGAGAGCACTGCATTGGTGACCTTGTTGCAGAAAGTCATCAGATTCTGGTCGGGAGAATTGAATGTGTTTTCTTACAAGTAATCACAGTAGAGAGTGTTCCAAATCTACTTATTTTAAAAATGGAACCAAATTTCAAGAGTTCCACTCTTAATTTTGCCCATAATGCTATGATAAGAATCTTTAGCTGCATCTAAGGCCATCAGTTTGCACTGTGTGGGTTTAAAAAAGGGCACATCACAGAGTGATCTGCAGTCAGTGAAAGATTTCAGGGGTTCCTGACTCAGCATGTGACTCAGGTACTTTGAGAAAAGACAATGACCAGCACTAACTGCAACTGTGCTGTTATTTTTTCATAGAAAAAAAATGCCATTTTGAATTTTAATTCAATATTCTGATGCTTAGGAAGGAACTTTGGGTCAAAATCAGAGGAAAAAAAAAAGAGTGAAAGAAACTGTTCCCTCCACCCATTTCAAAATAGTCAGTAAGGTGGTAACTGAGACAGTTACTTGGAACATGAGATAACTGGCTTCTAATCCCTCTGATTCAGAGATTTAAAGCCCATCCAGCAGCTTTATGCTAATTGTTACTCTGGAACTGTTACCTTTTTGGTTTCTTCTCTGATTTTTGTGGATGAAAGTTCAGACAGACTTATTTTTGTTCTTCAAAGAAAGGCTTGAGAGCAAGTGCTAATATTTAGCAACTCCTACAAAGTCCATTTCTTATTTCCTAGCCTGGGTTTCTTTCTGAAGCTGTCACATAGCTGTCAGGAAGAGTTGCTGCCTTCTTCCATCCCAGTTTCAGCTTTGAGTACACGTAAGGCCAGGGAACTCCAATGCACTGAGATTTCTCAGCAGAGACATTACACTGTACAGGAAAGACTAGACAATATATAAACATTTTTATTCTTTCAAAGTCATATTTTTATCTGTTGGCTTTAAACTCACAACCATGTGTATGAGGAATTGGGTGTGCCAATCCCATTAACAATAATGGGAGCAGAAGGCTTAATTCTCCACATACTATGCTGAAAATGTCCCCCCTTCAGAATATTGTGTGTGTAATTGATTTGGGCTATTTGTTTGAACTTGCCAAATGGATTTCTTGAATATTTGTAGCTAGTTTTGAAAGCACTCCCATCCTCAACCAGACACACACGTTATTAAAGGATTTGATTTGACATTTAACAATTTTGTATATTAATATTCCCCACTTTTCCCCAGATCGACATAATCCTCCTAAATCCCAGCATCAACAGTCATTACACCAGAAGAACAAGATGTTGCTGGTGTCTCTGGGTTCCAGTACTGAATTTTGTAGGAGCTTGGCTGATTTGGACAGATTTATATTCTGCTATTTCCTGAGCTGTGAGCAGGACCTTGCAGGTTCAGCTCTTTGAAAACATTCACATAAACAATCTCACTTCATTACTTTGAAGGAAGTAGATTCAGTGGCATCTGCTTGAGTGGTGATATTCTCTGACACAGAAAGATATTTTTTCATTCTTAGTCCTGGCTAAATAAGACTAAACCCTGGGTACCAAGAGACTGGTACAGGATGGAGATCTGATCTCAGGTATAATGAGGATTCATGTAATTTGGAGCTACTCTGGATTTCAGCTGTTTCAGGAGGGAATGACAGCAAGCAGCTTAGTTTCAATTGATGTAATGCTTGATAGTTCTTCCCATAGCCAATGTGAGTTGCAAACCAAGGAGTTCAATGTTTTATTCCCCAGTTTTTCCTAGGACTTCTTCTATGATAGGTCTTCATTCTGTCTCACAACACTAAAGCGCTTTTCCTGTCATCTCATCCTACGATCTCAAGCTATAAACTGTGTTTCACTGTCCTGCCTCAGACCAAGTATTGCACCACTCAGCAGATAATTCCATTGCAATGAATTGGGCTACTCAGAAAATTTACCCTTCAGCTTCAGATCTGGGTGTGATGGAGTGAAGAGGATTCACTCATCAAGTGATTTCCTTATTCCAGTAGGTAAAGTGAAGAAGGAATGTTGGCTCCACACTGAGAGTCCGTAGCCAAAAAGCAAGGTCAGCATAGCAGGAGGATGCTGTAATTTGCTGCTGGTGTAAACCAACAGTAAGTTTCTACCCCAGAGGACCAAGAGTAAGTAATGAAAGAAGAGTGACTCAGAGGTGTGTCTGTGAGTCACAGAAACCCTGGGGATTATCTTCAAGACATCCCCTTGTTGGAGGCCGTGCCTGAAGGTGCAATATGTGATGAACATTGATCTGAGTTGGGACTGCTGTTGTATTGAGTAATGTAAATGCTAATCCCAAAGTCTGGAAGTTGTACAAGTCAGCCTCTAGCAGAGGATGCTTTCAAGAAATGAGAATACCTGAAACTTTCTGTGGAAGAGGCTTAACTCTTGTCAGACACACTTCAAACCCGGGCTGAGGAGCTTGGAATAGGTTAATCTGGATACAGCTGAGTGTTGGTTATAGCAGAAACACCCAATGTGTGAATGAAGAACTATGTTTAGTGCCATCCATTTATCAGCAGTGGTTTGTTCAGTGTATCAGCCTCACACGGACACTGTAGTGCTTTCCAGGCCTGAGTGCATCTCTCCAGCCTGTATGTATGGAAAATGGGAGAGAACAGTTGTAGTCTAGAGAAAGGCCTGTCTGGCCATCCCTCCCCTTGGTCCTACTGCTCCATGCACCACACTGAGCACCTCGGGAGCTCTTTCTGACCCCTTTTGCCTTTAGGAGTTAGTCCTGACTTGAGACATCTGGGACCTTCTACAGCTTGCTCATCATATAAACCAGCAGTAACTAAGAATATACCTCTTCTTTTATATACCTCTTCTTTTTTTTTCACTATGCTATACCACTCTTCACATTTCTGTTATGATTCATGGAAAGACCTCGAGTCTGTGATTCACGTATTTTAAAAATCACCAGTGTTATGACCTTTATTTCCTAATGTGCTGACAGAAGTTGTGGTCTTGGTTGTGTTTTGTAGTTTTCCCCTATTAAAATGTCTTGAGAGAAAGTTGTGGTTGGTGTTGTTATGTAAAAAAGGATTCTCACAGTTAAGATGATGAAGAGTGTAGCTGATTTGCTGGACTCAGCAGGACCGATGGGCTGCATTAGCAACACAAGCATTGGCTTTTCTAAGGCTACTTAGGACAAGCAATCCAAGTCTCAGTAGTATCTCCTCAACCTTTTTTAGTGCTTGCAAAGCAAATTAATTAAGTATCAGAGTAATGGGGTGAGAGCTTAAAGTCTTCTCTAGCTGATCAACATCATGTTGTACTTTGATCAACAAGATGTTGTATTTTTTTTTGAAAAAAAGAGAGATTTTTTTTAGTTAAAATACTGTGTTCTTGCTGATAGTATTGGGTTCTAGCTCTTAGTGTTGGAGCCTCAGGGATCCCTAAAGGAATGGAAGTGGCAATCTGGCCATGGACTGTGGTAACATAGCTGACTTGCCCATGGTGTAGGAGCTGAAATGGTGCAGCTGGAACTGCTTGCCTCCAGCCTTCACCTTCATGGCACAGTTACCTAACACATTCTCTGACCTCAGCAGCTACAGCTCAGCATAAAAGTTGCGTTAGCAACTTCAGGAGGAAGCCAGATACCGGCTCCAGTGTTGTGTTCACGTAGGTCCCTGTCCCTGCCTCTGTCAGCTGCCACTGGCTCAGTCACTGCTGCAGAGAAAAAGGATTTCCCTGAAAGCTGCTTCTCCCAAGGCCAAAACATTTTTGTGACACCGCTGGTATGTGAAAGACAGACACACAGCAAATAGCATTTGGGCATTGCTGAGAAGACCATTTAGGGGTTCCTGTATTATAAATGTTGAAGGGCCAGTACTTCTGGGGAGGTGACATTTGGTGATATTGTCATATTCCACTCCACCCTCTCCAGGTTAAGATGCAGAATTGCAGTCTGGAAGGAAATTATTTCCCCTCCACAGTCTTAAACTTTTCATCTGGGCTTGCATGTTTGACTTAAAAAAAACCTGAATTAGGCAGGAAAAGAAAGAACTCTGAATAAAGGGAGCTCATAGGAGAAAAGAAACTCTTTGAGCTCATCTTAATTACTCTGTTAACAGCCAGTCTTTCCCAGCAGCACTAAAGACCTGTCCAGCTCTTGGGGAGAACAGGAACTCACCCACCCAAACCCACCTCATCTCCAGCACTTGCTGCACGGTCCTGCAGCACCACATCCAGCCTGGGCCCAGCTCCTGGAGCAGGAGCTGTGCACAGGGAGGGGTTCCACCCCTCACACCTCCACCCCCTGTCCCTGCAGGGCTGCTCCTGGTGCCCCAACACCCGACACAAAGCACAGTCCCACCCTGAGAAGGACAAACACCTTGCCTGGAGTGCTGGAGGAGAGCTCAGGCCCACTGTGTGAAAAGGGGGTGAGTAGAGCAGCAACACTGATCTTTGTGCTTTTGATCAATGGGGTTATTTTAAGATTTTCATGTCCCTAAAACCAGTACATAGTCCTTTATTTTATGTCAACAGCCTGCAGCTTAACTCTGTCAGCTCCACTGAGTTCTGTGCACGTTCCATAAATATGAATCATATAGTGCACTTAAAAAAAAAAAAAGGAGGGCTGATTTATGCTTATTTATTCTGTACAACTACAAACATCTGTGTAGAAAATAAATATGGACACTGAAGGAAAAAAACACTTCACCCTTTTTCCTCCAGCCCCCCCTTATTTTGAAACCTTACAAAGGCAGGCCATGTGGTCAACATCTGGAATGTATGTGGGAATTATTCAAATGAGCCTTAGTGGTAGTTGCCTTGTGCCAGGCTCCTGAAGTGGTAAGGAGGAGTGACAGCCACCACACTGTGTACATGCCACAGTCTTGTGCACCACATCCACATTCCAGTCTTGCTGGGTTTGCCAGTGGTGGCCAACAGGCCTGGTGGAACGAAACTCCACCTATTTCATGTCAAGTATATTTTGCATGTGTATGGACTTGTCTATTCCAGGATCTCAGTGCTTCACAGTGCCCCATCTTTGGGAGGGAGGGAGGCAAGGGATGTTGTTGCTGGGTTGAGTTTGGCAGGGTAATGTTGAGCTACCAGAGCAATATGCCATTTGCCAGGCAAGGGGAGGTCAGTCACATCCATTCTTACAACTACTGAGCCCCCCATCCAGCCTAGGGGGAAAAAGGCACTTCCTGGCCAACTGAGGCCCGTGCTGGAGCTTTCACTGTGTTACTTCCAGTGAAGCAAATCAATGCTGTTATAAATTGAATTTGATGGATCAGCACTAGGACAGAACATGGGCCACTGCAGATACACAGTCCAGCTCCCTGGGAGGTTGTGGCACTGAAGGTGAATGGCCATCAGGTAAAGTCTCTGGGCCTTGTGCTTGGGCTGAGGGCTCAGGCTCTGCTTGCCTGAAGTGCACAGCCCAGGCTCCAGCTTGGCATTCTCCTGTGCAGCCAAGGTTGGAACACCCCACCATGCTCTGGTTGGCTTCCCTGAACTTGAATATGCATTTGTGAATATATGTATCTAAAACACTGCATTTAGTATCAGATAGTTTGGGGTTTGTATTTCTTTTCCCATGGCTATCAGCTAAGAGTCAATGTCCATACTTAGGGAAGACTTCAGCAAAATCTTTATCTTCTTTGCTACTCTGTGAAGAATCGCAGAAAACACTCTGGAACTAAGTAGACCTTCTCTCCTGACCTGACAAATCTTATTCCTTTTCTTCCCAAGTAGCCAAGCATCTTATAATTCAAAGTTGGATCGTGAATGCCTTATTCACATCAGCGGCTCATTACCTCAGTCATCCCACTTACGTTGGTGCCGGGCTAATACTCTCCCTGTTAACTTCGATGGGAATCGGCGTGTGTGAGTAACCAGGGCGAGCCAGCCCGAGTGTGCCGCGATTCCTTCTGAGCTCAACAGTGACCCAAGCACTGCGCTTTCATCAGCGGAGCTCACAGGCTTGGAAGGAGGAGTTGGGACCGTGCCGGCGTCCCGACCGCAGCGGGAGCTGAGCCGGGAGCGGGGCGGGAGAAAGACGCGCGGTGTTCCCGCAGCTCCGTGGGCTCCAATCCCCGGAGCATCGGGAAACCCTCTGACGGGGGTGTCCAGGCTCCGCGGGAGGGAGGGGATGGGGCGGCGGCCCCGGGTCCGAGACGGGCCGTGCCGAGCCCAGCTGGGTCGAGCCGAACTGAGCCGAGTTTATCTGAGCGGAGCCGAGCTTGTCTGAGCCGAGCCGAGCTTATCGGAGCCGAGCTCAGCCGAGCCGAGTTTATCCGAGCCGAGCCGAGTTTATCCGAGCCGAGCCGAGCCGAGCTTATCCGAGCCGAGCCGAGTTTATCCGAGCCGAGCCGAGTTTATCCGAGCCGAGCCGAGCCGCCGCCGTGGGCCGGGCCGCCGGTGCCCTCTAGCGGTGCCGGCCCCGCGCACCCGCTCCCGGCTGGGGCGGAGCCGCTCCCGGTGCCTCCAGCCGAGGATCTGCACACGCTGTGGCCCCGGCTGTTCACTCAGTGGCCCTGTTTGTTCACACAGTGGCCCCGGCTGTTCACACAGCGGCCCCGATGCACCAGCCGCGAGTGCCGGGGCTGTCCGTGGGGATCGCTGGGCAATGTGCGAGCGCAGCTCTTTGGAAGGGCAGAATGGCTCGTTATTGGTAGACATGGTTACAAAAGTTTTGCCAAAACTGTTTTTCAGTGGGAAACTGAATTGCGGAAAGCCCCCCATCCTTTTTACAGTGGAGATGTGGTTTTGCAGAAAAAATGTGTTTCCCTTGAGCACAATTCAATCAAAATTTTAAACTTCTCTCTACTCTTAGTTTCTGTTGAAATTATTAACATTTTAACTTTTTTTTAAATACAAAGTTTGCACTTCTGCAGCAGAGGAGGAGTCATTTTCCATACAGGTCTATGAATTAACTCTCATAAAACCCCAGCCAGCAGCTCGAGCATAGTTTTCTTTTTATGGATGAGAAGCCGAGAAGCAAAGAGGTTAAGTGATTTGGCTCCAATCCCTACAGGCACCATTAAAAGCTCCTGGCTCCCAGTTCTGTGCTCAGAATGTTAGATCGCATGACATATCTTTGTGAGGCAGTTAAATGCTTTCAGACTCCCTTGGATTTCAGCGGGAGAATCAGCCAGTCTATGGAGAACAAAAAGAGTGATGGAGTGGCCTTGCCTCAGCTCACACAGCGTGTCCTCAGCAGAACTGAGTGAGGCCTGTTGGCTCCTGGTCCTGTGCACGGCACATCACACAACGTGGCTCATCAAATGGAAAACTGGCATTTTCCTCTGACCCACCTGGACAAATCTTATGTCCTAAGATGGAACAGTGTGGCTGTTCCATGGACAATGGTGTTTGTCCTGGATCTGAAATCTAGCTGATATCCAGAATTGAAAACTGGAACTGTTGAGTCTCACTGAGTGATGATACCACAGCATTACACCATCAGCCCCAAAATGTGATGGTCAGCCACTGGGAGGAAATTAAAGACTTAAGTAGGTTGACAAGGTGACTGAAGATGTCATGTCAGTCTTTTCTTAGTTAGAGCCCATGAGCTGAAGTGCCTAAGCTGTATTTCCAGTTTTGATACTCTCATAATGTCTAAAAACGGTTAAATCGTAGCATTCCAACCCAAACCATCTATGTTTTCCTTATACCTCAGTTTTCGTATGTGCTTATACAGTGTTTCCAAACCTTCTGAGGGAGCAAGATCTTGCTAAAAGGAATGGTATTTAGCTGGGCAGAAGCTTAGATCAACCATGCTGGGGTTTATGTGTGTTCTCCATAATTAGGAGAGGTGAGATTGCCTCCCACCTGTGCTCTAAGTGTGCACATGTAGCTCCAGAGCCTGACACCTAAAGTGAGGTTCCCACTGTGGTGAGGCATCATAATCTGAAGTGGCTTGGTTTTTAGTGATTTCCACTAACATGTGTCTCTTCTCAGATATTTTGAAAACTGAATCACTTTGTATATTGACTGAGTGTTTCACTGAGAAGAGCCAAGATGGAAAATCTTACTTAGATTCTTTTGTACGCTGGAAATCACAACATTTGTTCCTGGGCGGTTCAGATCTTCTCACTCAAGCAACTGTGTGTGTGTTAATATTTTTACATTGAAGTTTTATTACCTTCATTCACAATTTCTCTCTTTTAGGTCTTGTTACTTCTTCCCTTGGCATTTTCCTTTTATTTTGAACCAGTGTCATGATGAACCAGGTCAAGGAACTTGACTGTAAATTCAGGAGAATTCACAATCTTGCAGGAGCTGCTCAAGAAGCCCCATATCCAGTTCAGAGACCACTGACCAGAGCATTCCTTTTATCACAAGGTCCAGTACGATTCTTCTCCTTTTCCACTTCAAAAATGATTGTTTTAAAAATCCAGTTCCAGAAATGTTAGTGATTTATTTTTAATGCAGAAGAATTGATTAAGGAGCCCTTACAACTTAAACACCAGCAGTTCTTTATGAGTACCTTCCAATTTTTTTTTTTTTTTTTTGCTGTTCCTTGGCCAGTTGTGGAGTTGATAATATCACTGAATATTCTAAATTTTAGGAGGAAAAAAAAACATATCTTTTTTTCCCCTCACAAAACTTCCAATCTTGCTTTTCTTTGAACTCTTAATTTCTCTTTCTTCCCCAGCAAAAAAACAAGGAGTGTTCCTTGTTTTGGGGCCCTGTGGGCACTAAAGAGTCTTAACATCCCTCACCTGTGGCCTCCCCACACTCCGCCCATGGCTCCAGGAGCCCTATTTAAGCTCAGCTCTGGGCTCTGAGCTCTTCTGTGCTCAGGGCTGTTGAAGCACCTTTTTGCAGCCCTATCTTGGCTCTGTTTGACTGTGGCTCCCGGAAATCTGGGCTTGCCTTGCAGACTGTTTTCCCTTTTTTAATGTGCGTTCACCTCACTTGGAAGAGGGAGCTTTGAGTAATTCAATTTTTGTGGCCCTCCTCTACTCTGTTGAGGAGTAGCCAGATAAATTGGCTCCTCTTAGCCCTTGGTATTTCTGCTGTTTTGAATCAGAGAACTCATGTTGGTGACACTTTGCCCTTCATGTGAGAGGTTAGTGTGATTCTACTGAAATTACTTTTATTATCAAGTCAGTTCAGATTTTATAAACTCCAGTTAAAGTTTATCTCTTTTGCTTCTCAGACAGCAGGTGAACATTTTGGTCTGGATACACCTGTAGATGAACCTGGGACTGGCCTCAAACTAAGGAAACAGAGGCACTTGGAGTCACAGCAGTGTGAAGTGGTGAGTTGGTGGCTCTTAGGGGAAAATAGCATGTCATGTACTGGTGTCCATCACTGAAATACTCCACAAATATTAGTCCTCATAATCCCTCTTTCAAAGACACACAGAGACAGAATTAGTTTAAAATAGCCTATGCTGTGCTGTGTCCAAGAGCCTGTATTAAGTCACTGGCAGATGCAATATGAACCCAGGCTCTTCAGTCCTGTTACTGTGCACCCGGTTCCCCCTCTGGCACATTGACTCTGTCCTGTGCTGCCAGCTTGAGCTGGGAACCTCCATGCTGAGGGGAACTGGGAAAAAGACCTAACTTGTGAACTGGTGACCTAGATTGTTTCCATTTTTGACATATGATTTCTTCAATCCCTGAAAAAATGGGTCTTGCCATCTCACACCACCACAAATGGAAGGAAAATGATATTCAGTGTATTTGAGGGAGAGGGCAATGAGGAGCACTGCCCCAAAACATTGCTTCAAAAGTTTTGTGAGGATTGGAGCTCCAGAGTTGGGAAAAGGCAGTTCATCCAGGTTTTCAATGTCCTTTTTTTTAAGCATGCTTTATCATAATTTATTATTGCTGAGGTCTAAAAGGGAGCTACGGAAGTGCCCAGAACTTTTTTCTGGTTTAAACTGCTGAAATTCCCTGTAACTTGAGCAGTGTTACATTGATTGGCACAGGCTAGGCATGGTCTCTCTGGAATTCAGTGGAGCTCCACTTGCATCAAAAGCAGTGTTAGTTGGAGATGCACTCTGATTTGTGTTTGAGGTGCCTGGCAACATGGTAATGAGTAGCTTTATAAATAACTCTGCATTATTATCTTTACATCTTAGTGCTGGTATTGTTATTTTTATGGTACTGTAATGTTTATTATGGCTATTTTATGGTGTAATTTGATTAGTGTGTTACCCTAATATCACATAGAAAAGGGGAGGGCATTCCTGTCATACTTCTGAACACTACCCCTTCTGTTTTCATCTAAGGAACCCAAAGCCCTTTGGTGATCATTAATTGTCCCACACCATATAAGTAAACTCAAGCACAGAGAACTTAAATGATTCCCCCAAGCCCACACAACAAGTCAGTGGCAAAGCTGAGAGCTGGACCTCGAGATTCCCAACTCCCTGATGTCTGTGTTAACCACTAGAAAGCATTCCCATCACAGGAACAGCAGGTATAATAGAAATTAAGATTGCCATGCTGCAGTTCTTTTAGGTCAGTTGTAATGAGAACACTCAATGTTTTATAAATCCTTTAGGTTTCCTGTTTAGGACTTGATCAAACCATAAACTGCTCGTTTAAATAAGCTCCAAAAACAAAATGTGCTAGAAAGCTGAGGAGCAAGGAGACAACATCTAACAGCAAACTTATGTTTATTGCTCATTTGCTTTCCTTGCTGGGATGATGCAGTTTACTTAGATTAAATATGCAGAGCCAAATTTATCCCTAGGGTGTAGTTTTTTTGGACTCTGAATGACACCAGGGTGAATTTGGCACATTTACACTCAAAATTATTACGGGTTTTACAAATATTTGGAATGGTGTCAAAATGTTGTGGGTTAAATTCTGTTCTCAGTTCCACCAGTGCTAACACAGGTTAACACCGTTCTGATCTCGCACTGGATTTACAGCAATGTAATTCCACTGGCCCAGCCTTCAGCTGGTGTGAATTAGTTTATCTGCACTGGAATGCAGGCAGCTCAGCTGCTTTACACCAGCTAAGAATCTGACCCGTATTTAAATAGAATTACTCCTAAAACACACAATAGCAAATGCAATGTGAATTAGGTCCACTGTGCCCCTAATTTGCTCAGGGGAAGCAGAGCTGAAGCTGGTTCTGCAGCTCTGCCGTGCAACAACCCAAACTGGTGTCACAAACCTGAACCTGACCCCCATTCGCTCTCCTGGTGCTTTATAAGTTTTAAACTAACACTGCAGTGTTACACATGCTGCATGTGTGTAAATCATCCCAAACTGCCGCAAGTCATCGCCCGCTCTCTTGTTTCAAAGCAGAGATTGGGAAGTGCCTGGTGATATTTGGGCTCGGCTCAGATATTCCAAAGCTTGGATGGATGGATTGTTTTGATTCTTTCTTTGAACTCCTTTCCCACCCCTGCTAAAAGAAACAGACAGATCCACTCAGTTCAGCGACAGACAAGTTGGAGACAACGCGCCACTGCCCTCCCGGTACCACCCCCCACATGCCAAATTTGCAGACATCTGCGAGCTGGAGCCCAGCGCTGCGGCAGTAAAGAAGGGCTGGTATTCCCGGGATGTACTGCCTTTAGCAGGCACAAATGACGGGAATTAACCCCTCTTCTATGGGCCTTAACTTGGTTTACGACTGGGGGTCTTTTGTTTTATACCACCATACAGAGGTGCCTTTGCCATGCTAAAGATTTAACTAAATTATAATGAATGATCCTCACCAGCGCTGTGCCCCTAATTAGAACAAGTCGCACAGACATATTGTCTCCTTGATTTCCTCTGTTACATTTCTCTCACTCTCTTTCTCTGCCTGGGACACATGGGTCCCATTAAACATTTTAGCATTTAATGTGGTTCCCTTAAATGACTTCTCAAGTTTTCAAGTTCCATTTAGAATTGTATGTTACTCTCCTGACTGTGGTTTTGATTTTGTTATGTTTCATGCATTTAGCCAAAGCAACTGCTCTTCTCCCCCCTCTAGTGGGGAGCAGCTTGGGTCTGTGGAAGTAGTGTCTACCTGTACATTTTGTAGACATCCTTACAAATCTTTACACTTATATATAAAATAAGGAGATTGGGAAAAATAGCTCCTAATGATTAATTAATGCAAGCATGGTGGGTTTGTGATGTTCTTTCGGTGCAGTTGATTTGTTGATGAAAACAAAGCATCCGTTAGTTTACTATCACTATATTTCTATCAAGATCTCTTTGTAAGTGGTTCTGCAATACAAAGAGATTCCTATTAATCTTTATGTATTTCCAACCTAAATAGAAATGACCGACAAGAAGCTTTTATAACATGGGGATATGTACAATGTGTATTATCCCCATTGAGGATCCTGTTGTACAGCTGGAGTGCTGAAGGACAGAGATTTGGTTGTTGACTGCATTGTCTGTAATGTACTTCCTCAGTCATTGCTACAATGAGAATTCCAAATTGTCTTTTCCAAGAGTATCAAGTCAAGTTCAAGGTCTGGACCCTAATCCTCGAGGTATTTTGTGGCCTGGGCCCAAGGTGTCTCGTAAAGCTCGTCTGTGATTGTCTTAAAGCTTGTCTGTACCACTGTTATCCCATTTCAGATCTGTGCCTGGATAATTATTTTGGAATAAGAATGCCTTATTTCCCCCACTCTTTCCCTGTTTAGCTTATGCTGCTCTGAAAATGGTACATACCTATTTGAAGGAAAAGGGCATTCTTAATCCAAGATAAGCATCGCTTTCCAAATAGCGTCATTAACAGTAAAGAATACTGTAACAGCATAACTTTGCAATGTACTTATCAGAGGTAAGATTTATTTAAAAGAAAAGGCCTTTCCGTAGTCAGAAAGGAAATCTGTTACCAAAGTGAACAGTAAATCTGGATTTCTGTGCTCCTGGTTACGTAAGTGGCGTTATATTAAGGACCCGTGTCTGTAAAGCTGTTGACTTTCTCAGCACCAGGCTGACACTGTGTTCGGGTACTGTTAGGATGGTGAATCCAGAAGCTTATTCCTTCCTGTTAAAGGCCTTAATTCCCTGGTTCTCATCCTGTTGTTTTAGTATTTTAATGGTGTATCTTGACGTGCTGTAGCAGAAACGTACAACATCATTTCAACGACAGCGCCTTGCTGCTCAGATCCCTCAGATGTGAAATCAGCAGAGATTTAATTATGGCGACTTCCCAACAGTGCTTGTTCTCTAGATAATTCTGAAAAGTTTCCGTGCTGTGTTGCCTTCCAGGGTTAAGCCACAAGAAGCTTGAAATTTATCTCTGGCGCTGAGATTTAGGTTTCATTAAGAGTTAAGCCTTCGTCTGGAGTGCTGATGTGTTCTGCACCGGGGAACTTGGCTTGTTAGTAACATTAGCAGATTTGTGAGTCCTCAAACACGTCCATGGATAATTGTGTTTCAACCTTGTGTTCTTTATTATAATCCGCTGTCTGATAATGGGTGACAGGGGAGATAAGGGAAGGAAACGTGCCAGGAAGGTTTCATTCAGTCTTGTGCACTCTGCCCACAGCTGCTGTTTCCTCTGAGGTGATGCCTGACTTGGCATCTTCTGCTTTAAAGCAGAGCAGGCCGGGATTGATGGCAGGCTCCTTAGTGCCTCTCTCACGGAGACTTTAACATTCCTGCAGAGATATCACAGGTCTGGGAACCCCTTCCTGGAATCGTTCTTCTTGCAGTAGTGCAAATGGGCAGCTTTTGTTTCTATCACAGCAATGATCACTGTTTAAATTAAATAGAGCTCTTTGATTTTTTTTTTTTTTTTTTTTTGGACAGAGCAGTTTTCTATTGATAAATGCAATTTCACTAAAATTGAAATGCTTCTTCAGGGAGGGTATCAACTTTGGCAACATTTTCCGTGGGAAAATTAAAAAGCATCTTGGATTTGTGGAGAGGAATTTTGTGAAGTTGAAGTATTTTGGTTTGACTCCATAATTTTAATTGATGTTTAGATTTTAATTTTATACTAATGTTACAAAGATAGATATTGGATACCATACAATTGCATTAGTACATTTCATTATTTCTACGTGACTGTAATAAAAATTGTTTAGCTAATTCTAAATCCTGGAAAGTGTTAGAAATCCTGATTTTGGGGGAAATCTGACATTTCAATTGAGAATGAAAACAAATTTTAAATACTGAAATTTCCTATTAGAAGAAATTCTGGTTTCTGAATAATTCCTGTAGTAAATGCAGACATTAATTTCTTGGCTGATCTTTTAGTTCTTCATAGCTCTGCAGCCTTCTGAAAAAAACATGTATTGCATGAGAGCAGTTCCCTAGAAAAGGTTGTGATAAATATTTGCCTTTCTAAACCATAGAGTAGCATTTCTTCATCTTCCCAGAAAGGTAGCCCTGTTTCCTACTGGCCTTTTCTCACAATACTGATTATTTCACTTATATTTAATACCTCATGGCTGCTACGGCTGTCTTTGCAACATATTATAATTAATTTTATTTTATGAATTAAACAAGGTGACAGAGACACTAATATTCAGGTTCTTATACTGCTTTGGCTCTGAATGACTCGTTCCATCATAGTCCTCCTCTATGATCTTAGGTGAGGAATTAACAGTCCTAATTTCCCTGAGCACTTTGTGGTGACTTTCTAGCAGCAGCTCTGTGCCTCCCACCAGTGACAGCCTGTGCTGAAAAATCCTGACTCATGTAATCTAAAGGGTTAAAAATCAAGGAGGCAGAGCACCACCAACAAAATGCCATGCCTTTGATTTAATAAAGAGATAATCCTCTTTCTATTAGCTACGATAATAATGACTCACCAGTAGTAAATGAAGGAATACACACAGAATGACATCATGTGAACAGCACAGTGTCTGTGGGACTTAAAACGAAGAGGATTATTCCAATATATCAGTTCTGAGCCTAAAACTGGCAAGGATGGATCTGGAGTAAAATTTAACATAAGAAATGTTTATTGAAGCACTGACATGAGAAAGGAATTATATAACTGAAGTTATTAAAAACAATAAGCTCCTATTTCAAAAGCTTTAATTTCAGTAGAATAATATACACCCAGCTCGACAGAAGGCTGTAATTCTATTGAGTCATTCCAATGACATCAGGAACCACAAGAGGGGACGTGCCGTGGCTTATTGATGTCTGCAAACCACACCCCATCCCCTGGATGGAATTACAGCCTCCATCTTTCCATCTTACGCTGGAGACCAGAGTCTCATCTGGTTCTTCATGCAGAGGGAACTGCCCTGAAGTCAGTGGAGTTGGTCTGGGCTGACACTGGTGAAGAGTTACAGCACTGATGGCTCACAATTCCCAATTTCCAGGCCTTCTGCTTTTGTGCTTTATCACAGCAAGAGTTTCCAAGTCCTTTCCGTGGATCAGAGATTATTTCAAACAAATTATAAACTGTAGCAAATTAACACTTCGTTTTTAAGGTCTTCACCTGATTTTTACAGATAAAAGACTTGCTTATGCTGATTTTGTGGGTCAGGATTGTCCCTGATCACCACAAGGATTACGTTGCTTGTGTGGAGTGGGAGCTGGGGAGTGGCTGGAAGTAACCACTTTGTCTAATTCTAGGGTTTAAATGGTTATTTTACTGTACTGTGAGCAGAGAGAGGCTCCTAAAGAGAAGGATTCAGAGCAAAAGTTGAGTAAAATACAGATGAGATGCTCAGGCTGTACAGTTGCATACTGGGAACAGGTGATACCACTGACTCCTGTGTCCCTGGTGCAGGCTTGGAGAGGTTTCTCTGCAGCTCTGGTGGCCCCATCAGGGGTATAACTGTGCAGGATGCACACCTGAACATGGTCCCACAAAATGCTTCTGAAAAATCATACAGCCCGCCTATTTCTGTACCAGACAGTGCAGATGATATCACTTGTGTGTTCTGTAGATAACTGGGCTAGGTACCAGTTAAGCTTTATCATACTAGCCTTAGATTTAATGTTTTGCTATAACAAGTAAGGAAACACCGTTTAGATCTAACAGGCCAAAGCTCCTTCTGTTTACTATTCTTATATTTGGATACTAAATCCTGAATATCTATTTCTGGTAAACTGAATTCCAGTGTGGAGCAGAAGAAGAATAACTCAGAGGTCAGTGAGATTCACAGTGGTGCCACGAAGGGACAGGTCCTGGTGTCAACAGCAGTGCCGGGGGGAGGAACCGCCCTGCTCCATTACTCACAGGGTGCTGACAGGGTATCTTTTATGAGGAGTTTGAAATATTCTGGAATCTGCTCCCTACCCTAGTCCAAAGGAGCCCAGATTTGGTGACTTTCCAGGCACGTTGCAAAAGACATCCATTGTCAGATATGTGGAGAAAGCGAGGACATGGCTCTGCTCCTCTGCCCTGGGAGGGGGGTTGAAGTGCTGATGTCTGGTCATTTTATATCTATTTATGCTGAAACACTGGCAACTTCATTACCTGAAAGCTAAATAGAAAATATATACAGATTTGATTAGGGAAACTAGGCAATAGGGAATTCTACCTGCAGTTCAGGGTAGGAACAATTCTTACATTTGGGAAAAAGGAATTGTTTATAAAAGGACCATCACGGTTTCTTTGCCCTGTGTTTCTCTTCCTCACCCATCTCTTCTCATTGAATGTAGAAATATTTTATCATTCAATGCTTTCTTGTTTTGGATGTTGTTTTTTGTTAACAAGTTTCTAAGTGCCTGATTAAATTTACTCCGCTCTGCTGCTGCACGTTGCATTGGGAAGGCGATTACTAGATGAAGCTGCATCAGTAAAAAGTGGATAAATAAATGAACAGGAAAGATGATGTTTTGGAGCAGAGCTGTAAAACTTCTAAGGGTCATTTTTCTAATTATAGGATGGTGAGGCTGAAGACTCCAGTGCCCAGGCAAAGGATGAAAAAAAGTATCCAACTGAATAAATAAATCTCTTAAAGAAAAAGATAGTTGTCTGCCAAGAAACCTAATATGAAATGTTGAGAGTGCAGTTCTGAAAAAGATTTAATTGGAGATATACGCCTAAGAATATGTAAATAGTCTTTCCGTTTCTTAACTAAAAGGAGAAACAGATGCCAGTTCTAAGATCTGAGATGAAATATGAAAAGTACTGAGACCTCTAAATGTCACTTTAAAAAGTATATAATTAGATTCTTATCTTGCTAAGAGGTTGGCCAGTAGTTTTTCAGTGAAAGGTATAAACTCTTTGGGTATATTTTACAGCGAATGGTTCAATTGTCTACTTTAAGTGCAGTAAAATTCAAACATCTAGATTTTAAAATGTAATTTAAAAATTTAAATGGCCTTAAGACAAAACAGTGATATGTCAGTTTTGACTAGCCAGTGTTCTGGCATTCCTTAGTTTGGAATTACTGATCAGGGATCCAGTATCTTTTTAGTGTTTGGGTGCCCCACCAGTAAAAATTTCAGTGATCGTGTGTGGACTTGATTATGATGTGAGCTACAGAGAGATCAATGAATTTGAGTAAAATAAGTAAATCTATTTTTATTCACTTAAGGCCCTGCTAGTCAACAGAATGTCAGTCCTTACAAATGGAGGACAACAGTTCCATGGTGTTGGAGGTCAGTCACTAAATTCCATCTGTTTTTCCCCTCCCTGGCTTCAGTAGGGACCATCAAGGAAAACACTGACCCATAGAGTAGAAATTAATGTTGACAGAGGGGATGGCTCAGTCACTGCCTGCCATTGCAATTTTTCATTTGCATGGGGACATTAGATAATTCAACAAAAATTAGTATACTCCACTCTGCCTTCATCAGCAGCCAACAGACTGAGACCCAGGAGTTTATTTTGTTTGTCTGGGGCAACTGCTCTGACTGCAGTTCTACCAAAAGCCAAGACATAAAATGATTGTGACATTTCTGATCCAGTAGGAATTTGTAAGTACCAGAAAATTCAAGCAACTTTCATTCCACAAGTCACAGGTTCAGGTAGGAGGCTTGGTCTTGGGCTGATTTCGTTCAGTTTTGATTACTGCAATAAATCTGAAATTAAACTGAGCTTTCCAACACTGAGTTTCCAGTGATGCCAGGCTAGATTTATGGTTCTGGGAACAAACCATACAGTTTTGCAGAGATTGTGGTGTTGCCATAGAATCATAGACCTAAAGAGTCTAGTTCAGTCCCTCTGCCTGCTCTATACAGAATGAACCCCACCTAAATGCCTTCTGATCAGATGCTTGTCTGGCCTGTTTTAGAGACCAGTAATGGTGATTCTCCCTAGATGTTCATAGAAAAACACCCAAAATTAAAATTCCACAGGCCAGCTCCTTTGGTACACCCAGATGTATCTCAGTGGCAGTCAGAGTTACGTGGCTGTGGCCCATGCACAGTGAAACCAGATCTTTCTTGTGTTAAATGTTTCCATTTCACTGTTCAAAAACACTTCAGTGACAAGGTTTATGCAAAACGATGGGGGTAAAAAATGATTGCAATGAGCCCATTTCCCTTATCTTGGGAAAAATCTTGATTTAAACCTTAGAAAAATCAGTGCTTTCTTGTTTTTCCAAAGAAATGTCCCACTGTTATGAAATTGTGACAAAATGTGAAATTCCTCAAAACTGAAGTTTTCCAAGCATTCCTAGCAGAAGGTCAGCACGGTGCTAGAAATGGAATTTTATACTCTTTCCCTGCCCAGCCCTGTCCTGTTGGATGTGCTTCTCTTTCATGCTTCAGAGCTACTTTAGAAGGATAAGGAAAGAAAACGATGAGTGAGTGTCATTGTCTGTGAAGCCATCAGGAAACTTTCCCTTTGCCTTCTGTTGGCTCTTTAGCAGACCTCAACAGAAAACCTGAGAAGGATTAGGGCTGCCTAATTCTCCTGGGTTCTCCTGTGTGGCCTTGTTATCCCCAAACACAGACTGCAGCCTGAGCCAGAGGCACTGCTGCCTCCACTCATCATCCTCTGTCCCAAACTACTGTAAATCCACACCATAATCCCAGCCTGCCGCTCCACTGCTGTCCTGTCCTCTTTGGGACCGACAACAAGTGTTTAGCCTGGCCAGGAGAGCATCTGGGAGGGGTTTTTATTTTTGTGAGGACAGTAGCCGTGACCCTGGTGCGGGTGGCACCGGGGCCAGCGCAGACGGGTTGGCACCTCTGCAAAAGCATCACCTTTGCCTTTGCCGTCTGCCTCTGCTCTCAGATCTCCCACACGGTCCTGGAATGTGCCTCTTGTCTGCTACCCGGCTGGCTTGGGAGGTTCTGAAAAGGTTTAATTTAGCTCTCATTTGAGTCCCTTTGCGCTGCCAAAAAATCTGAACTTTGGTTCCAAGCAGAGCTTAGGAATCCCTGTTCCCAGGAGAAAAGAGGAGGGGAGGACAGGGGAGAAGAAGCCGGGCATTTTAAAAGAGAGAGAAAGAGATGATACCAGATAACTAATTTTTTTTTCTTTTCCTATTTAAAGAGGCAGTTGTTTTGTGTTCTCATCTGCATCGTGCTGTAACTGAAGGTGAGTGACCAGCTCCAAAATTTGGGGTAACAGCGACACTCTGTGGCCAGCTGTGGCTGCCTGGCTGCCCTTGGCCCCGGTGGCTTTTGTAGGGGGTAGGTGACAGTTCTCTGGCTTGTACCTATTTGAGATGTAGAGATGTGCCAGGCCAGCCTGTGCTCTGAGGAGAGCAGGATGCCATGAATCACACCAACCTCTGATTCATGGCATCCCCAAGAGCTCCTGCTGTGCCTGGGACAGAGGATTCCCAAGTTATTGTGAAGTGCCAGTGTCTCAGTTACACTGCAGCCTTGCACCTCGGAGCACAGGGCTGTGTGTGATGTGGGGGATCACCAAGCTGGCACAGGTGGGATGCCCAAGGCTCAGGTGGGCACTGAGGGCCTGAGGAGGTCAGGAGAGTGAGTCTCAAGCACTGTGCCACAACAGAGACTGAGGGGAGACCTCATTGCAGTTCCAGCTTCCTCATGAGGGAAGAGGAGGGGCAGGCACTGAGCTCTGCTCTGTGGGGACAGGGACAGGACCCCAGGGAATGGACTGGAGTTGTGTCAGGGGAGGTTTAGGTTGGATATTAGAAAAGCTTCTTCCCCCAGAGGTGGTTGGGCACTGACCAGGCTCCCCAGAGCAGTGGGCACAGCACCGAGGCTGCCAGAGCTCCAGGAGGGTTTGGGTGATCCTCTCAGGCACATGGTGTGACTCCTGGGGATGGGCCTGTGCAGGGCTCAGTTGGAATCAATGATTTTTGTGGGTCCCTTCCAACTGAACATATTCTGTGATGCTGTGAGCATGTTTATACAGTGCAGCTGTGAACAGTGTCTGCCCTGCAGAACTGCAGAGCAGAATCAAATTTAAAGCTTCGTGGACAAAGCAGGGACCACTGTCTGGCCTGGTGTAAATCACCATCACTCAGGTGAAATCAATACAGTGTTGGTAAATCTTGTCGTGCTCTTGGAAGTCTGGCAATGTTCGGTGCATTGCTTAGAGCCCCAAGTCCTGTCTCACATGGATGCATAAGAATCTCAGCTTTCATTTTCAAAAGGCCTTGTGCTGTGGGGAGGGAAAGCTTGATAGAGTGACCCAAGCACTCTGTAAGGACTTAAATATCTGGAGGCAGATGGAAAATAAAGAAAAAAAAAATTTAAAAATCATTTTAAAAGGGTGGGGGGGAATCCAACGTGAGTTCTCTGCTACACTTTCAAACTTTCAAAATAGCCTCATTATTCTGGAGACCCTTGTGGCTCCTCTGCTGGATTGTAATGAAATTAAACAATTTGCAGTGGTTTAGGATTTGACCTAAATTTCCTTAATATAATAGTATGGGTGTGGCAATAAATTCTTCTTTCTTATTAGAGAAGGACATTGTACTAAAAGCTGCATGTGCTATCCTACTAATCTTCCTTTTTCAGACCATTTTCCCCCTTCTCAGTGATGTTGGTATATCCAACTAATTATGTAAAACACAGCAGCTTTGGTCTCATTAGCTCAGAGAGAGTCCAGGTCTGTGAATTTATAGCTATTGATAGTTTTTGGTGCCATCCCAATAATTAGACAACCAAAATATTTCATGTGTGCATGTAAGGAGCAATTACACGAAGTAGCAGCCCCAGGGATCACATTCTCAGGAAGATATTTCTCTCCTCTCTGGTGCATCTGGGGTGGGCAGTTGAGCAGCTGTCAGGGAGAAGACTCTGGGGCTCCTCAGAAGATCAGCAATGGGACATGTCCAGTGACCTTGTTGACCTCAGATGTCAAACATAATCGGGTTAACACACCAAGCACTGAGCTGCACAGAGCTGTCAGCTTATTCCAAAACCAGCACCCAAAGGGTGCAGTTCTGCAGCCTGTTCACCAGCCAGCAGGACTCCTGAGGCAGGAGTGGCCCCTTGGAAGTGAGCACGGGAGGATTTCTCCCAAAAAAATTCCGTAGGAGGATATTGATGATCAGTAAATATTGATGATATTTACTAATAGCTGGAGGCTAAGTCATGATGGAAAGAGCAAGAATAAAGGGATTTATGTCTAGAGAGAGGAGGTTTCACTCTGAATGTTATTCATGCACTGTGGCAAGGGACACCAGTGGCCAAAGGCTGTCAGGTTTTCAAGCTGGCTGCAGTGTAGGATGTGGAGATGCCACTTGTGCTTATGCTGGAGATGTCAAAAAATCTCAGGGAGTTGGGCACCTAAATTCCAGGCACATCTGAACGGTAGTTAAGTGGAAAATACAAAAATCTGAACTTGCCCCATAGAGGTGTTAAATATCATGAAGTCCTCTACCACCATGGAATGTAGATTGCAAGGATCCAATTCACAGATGAATGTTGGAACTAGATTTCAAACTTTTATGCTATATGCTATAAACTATGCTATACAAAATTTAAGTTTATACTTTGCTAAGAATTGTATCCCTTGCTACTGACCATTTCCAGATGTGAGAAATGTTACTGCTTTTTTTGAAAGTGGTATAAACTCAAAGTAGAAGCCTGACATACACTGTGGGAAGGTGAACTGTTGCAATAATCTGCTGCTGGATGGAAAAGGGAGCAGAGCAAAAATATGGGAAGGAAGGGAAATGGGGTGGGTGTGTGGAATAACCAGCTGGGGAAACACCCTCGATGTTTGAGCTAAAATTGCACTACCTTTATAAAGATCTTGGGTTGGTTCTGAAATGAGGAGAGCTCAGCTTGAATCTGTTCTATTACAACAATGTAAATAATTACTTTGGAGACTTGTAGTGATATAAAGTGGAGGTAATTAAAAGGAGGATTGGACCTGCTTGATGAGTAATGAAGAGCCCCAAAGTTTCAAAGGAACAGGCAACAATACTTTGTTTCCATGTCAGTCTTCATTTGAAGTTCTTGTATGCTTCACAAATAGTAATTAAGCTTCAGAATAGCTACTTTACAGATTACCAGAATGAGGTGTAAGGAGATTAAACAATTTGTCTAGATTGACAGCGTGAGTGAAAGCAGAAGGAAAAGCAGGAATACATCCTGCTTTCCTTTGCAGGAATGCAGTGACCACAGTACTGCCAAACACTGAAAATCCATTACTTGTGGAAGCAGCATCCCATATGATTGACAGACTGATGCTATTTCTGTGTATACCTTGTGCATAAAGTTAGTTATAATTTTCATCTTCCAGGATTGTATTAAGACTGGCAAACCAGATAGGCCATAAGAGGCCTGAAATGGCTGTATTGGTAAAGTAATCCACTGCACACCAGCAGCAGCTCTCAACAGCACCCAGTGCCTCCAGGTAGGCGAGCTCAACTAATGTTTTCTAAAGAGGAGACTGGAAAGGAGCTTTCTGAGAAGGGGTGCCAAGGTATCACAGTTGTAGCTCAATATAGCCCAGATGCTGCACAAACACCACTCACATCTCACGCTTCATTAACTTCTTTTGTAGATTAATCCATGTTTGCACAGAATGCCCTAAGCCTATCTGCACTGATCCCTTGGATTCACCACATGCCTTGCAGCTGAGGGCTGGATGATCCCACTCCTTTAGCAGTTCTGGGAGGCATAGGATGTGCTCTGGCCAGTGGGTAAATTCACGTGGGTCTGGGCAAGGGGCAGTGGTGTGACTTCTCTGATGCCTCATTTCTGAGAGCTCCGTTTCTGTAAAGTCATTGTAAATCACCATCATTCTGCTCTGGCTTGATTTCCCATTTCATCCACTCTGCCCTGGACACCCTGACTTGGAATGCTGTCACACCCAATTACAACTAGGTGGGGAAAAAAAGATTTGGGTTCAAGTGCAGCTAAACATCTTAAATTCATGCTGGGGGATAGATCTTGAGCTGCTGTATTTCAGCAAGGATGTTATTCTATATCTGCTGAAGACATAGCTTCTGGTTTTTGATTAGCCAGAAAATAGCTTCTAAAAAGCCTGGGAATATAATATGCTGGGAATTCTTCACAGACTGTTTTTCCATTAGAACTGGCTGCCAGCCTGCTTATGAGGCTGTCTGACATCAGGTATATCTTTCCTAGGAAGTCTCTATTATCGGATACTTGTATTATTTTTGTGCCAATGATTGAATTAAACTGTTCTGTCCTTATTTCAAAATGAAACCATTCTAATGTGAAAGCCATGGACGGATCATATCCTTTAATTCAACCGTCCAAAGACACTTCCTTTTGTTTTAAACAAATCAACCTAAAAATTGAAACGAAAGTTTGACAGTCAAGAAACTGTAGTCCAGAACAGCTCACAGGTTACAGGGAGCTAAATCAGACAGATGTCTGAGACAGTGGAAGTAAATCTCATCTTATTCACACTGATCTAAACTGAGTTACATGATAAAAGCCATAGGAAGCTCAGCTCCAGGCTGAGATCATAATCAGCTGTGGAACAGCAGCATTTGGCCACGGCTGCAAATGAAATCTCACATCTCTGTGAGAAGCCCCCTGTCCAACTGCAGCAGGGACTTCAGGAGCAAGGAGTGTTTGGGGATTATTTTTTTTTTGTCACTGACTAGAGTTGAGCAGAGACTGATGAGGTGTTATGCTGAGACACCTCAAAGGAACTGATTTTTGGAAATCCTCAAACTATCAGGCTGTTCTCAGGGCTGGCTCAAGTTAGGCACCCCAGAACAGGCATGCAAAATCACTAGTCCCTTTTAAAACACATCAGTCTTCATCTGCCCAGCAGGCAGATTGGAAAATCAGGCTAATGTAGAAATATTAACTGTGAAAAACCTTGAAAGTTCTAC
This sequence comes from Lepidothrix coronata, assembly GCF_001604755.1. NCBI lineage: Eukaryota > Metazoa > Chordata > Aves > Passeriformes > Pipridae > Lepidothrix > Lepidothrix coronata. The sequence goes on along the minus strand of NW_016690214.1, from coordinate 3,890,397 downwards.
AGATCTAAAAAAGGTACTTATTAGTGCCTGTAAAATCTGTGTGCATAGTGCAGGATTTCTTCTTCCACCAAGCAGTAGAACATGCTGTACTTAGCCCTCATCCCCACGAAACTGCTCCTATGCTGTATTTATGAATAGTCATTAGAGAAAGCGAACTGTCTTTGCAGCTTTGGTACTCAGCCAGCCAGCCCACTTGCCCTTATTCTACTAGAACTGCTGCTGACTATGCTGTGTTGCTCTTGAGGATGAATTAAGGCAGAGAGGGGAAATATTTCTGATAATGATGCAAACTGAAAAGGGCTTGGTTCGCTTTAGAACTGTGCTCTAGGTTGGTTGGGAACCAGCCCAAATGGGCTCGAGCCACTTGCACAGATCAGTTTACACAGATTGCTCCCAGTGTCACCTCCTAACAGGACTAATTAACATCAGAGAGATAATTTATTAAACATTTGACTCCACTTTGCAGTTAGAGACCACGTAAATAAGAGTTACCCTGGAAACGTTAAGAACGACTGTGGCACACGTTATTACGACCCCACTGTACTTTCAGATGGATTCTAGGAACATGTAAAAAGGTGTTGGAAAATCCACTGCTGGAACTGAATACACTGTGATACATTTACTCAGGAGCTGGATTTTTTTCATTTCTGTCTCCTTTACCTCCTCCCACTCGTCCTACCTGTGACTCTCATCCTGGCACTCTGATGAGGACTGTAAAAATTCATGTGTTGGCTTTGAGAGGCAAAACGATTCTACCCATCTGTGATGATATTAACATCTACTAAAAACTAATGAAATGGGTGGCATTATGATGTCAGGAGGATCAGAGCCAAAGGTGGTTTTCTGAACGGAGACTCTGCCTGAATCTCCCCAGACTGCCCAGCAGTCAAGGAGATTATATTCTCAACTGTTAAAGCTGTTTACACATACCAACCAGCACTGACTGCCTCTTTGTGGCAAGTTGTTTACATGAATTTATTTTGGGAAAATTCCATTAGACGGGACCAAGATTTCTTCATAAATCATTGAATTTAGCTTGTGTACTGATAAAATCTGGTTAGTCATTTATTCTTCTGAGCAGCGTTTAGTTATGAGTGTTCATTATTTGTAAGGAGCAACTTGCATGGGCAGTATAAAAAGAATGGATTGCCTATGGCTGTTTTCAGGGGTGGGTGTTTTACTCTGCTGGGAAAGATGTATTAGAAAATGACCCTCCTTACTAATTCGTCTAATAAAACAAAGGACTCATTAACTGGAGTCACAGAGCTAATGTATGCTCTGAATTTTGCTAATTTAGCCAGCAAAAATCTCCCAGCGAGACACTGAAACCGCTTTGAAAGTGGTCCTGCAGGTCTGTTTGCTGTAGTCTGTGTGGCTGTGTCCTCTGGAGCAGTGGGGATCTGGCTGAGATCTTGCTGCTGCTGCAATGCTCAGTGCTTTCTTAATCAAAGGAGTTGGTGCTGTTGGACTGGACTGCAGAGCCCGAATTTCATGCACTAGCAGAGAGTTTTCACAAAGTACCATTTACCACATCACGGGAGGGATACACAGAGTCTGACAGGACATAAAATTCATTCCTTAGTTTTGAACAGAAACTTATTCTTGCTCTGAACTAGCATATATATGTGCTTGCTCTGCAATTTCAGGTGAACATAAAACATCTGAAAAAAAAAAAATCTCAAAATTCTTGAATTTGTAAAGCATCTTTCTGCTGATTTGTGACTTCTTTACATTTGCTGCAGCACATTCATATAGCAATAGATCATCACTGTGCAATAAAAAAAGGCCCAGAAAGCAAAGCCAGGATCTAGACATCGGTTTTAGTACAAAATTCTGGCAGGACCAAGATTTTGGTTGCTTCATTTCAAGCAAATGGACCAAGGTCAGATTCTTTGTCAGTACAACTGGAATAACTTTTTTTATAACTGTCTGCATCAGTTTACACGAACGTGGAATTTGACACCTTGCCATCAAATGGAAGGTGGCTTTTCATCCTCTAAATTCACACAGACATATTAATCCAACGCTGAGGTTTGGCATAATCTCTAATTTTATATAGCACATTTCTTCTCCAAGTGCCTCACAAATATCACTCAAACGCAGCCATGTCTGGTAGGGAACTTAGAAACATTCCTCAGTGCTCACCAAAGAAGGCAACTTAACGCCTCCTTTTATTAAAAATAACATTAATTCAGGGAACCACAGTTTCAATTGTGTTGGAAACATTCAGTCACTCAGACTGAATGGCATGAAGCTCAGTTAATGAGGTGTTTAGCTGCTCCTTCCAGAGCAGCTCCTTTACACCTCTGCTTCAGGCAGTCTCTGTGTCTTTTGGAGGATTCTAGATCTTTACCTTGAATTAATAATTTGCACGTAACAGGTCATCTTCAGATGTCTCCTTGTTGTAATGACCAGTTTCCTTAAGGACAAACAAGGTTATATCTCCTGCAAATAAGGACAAACAAGGTTGTACCTCCTGCAAATAAGGCTGTTTCCACTGAAGTTAAATGGTAGGAAACAGTTGGCAGGAATGCTCGAGAGCAAGCAATATTTTGTTATGGAAGAAACATTTCTGATATTTGACATATCTGGTGATGTAGGATTTCTTGTTCCACAAGGTTGTATCTTCACCTTCACCAGGAAAACTAATATGCAAGTTACTGTGTCTGCTTGTATGTCTCAGTCAGCAGCTCCTCTGAGTAAAGTCTGTGTGCAAATAACTCAGATGAAAACTCAGGCTGTCCTCCTGAGAGAGAGGAAGAAACACAAAATCCCACTTTCTGGACTATGGGAGAAGGCTAGGATGACACAGGTGCCTTATAAATTAGTCTCTGGATTAATTCAGTAAGATAAGAGGATTTAAGACAGACTAGGACAACTGGAGTCAGGATGTTTGTGGTCTGTGCAGGCAAGGGAGAAATGCAGGATGAACAACCCTCAAGCTCCCGTAAGCTTCTTCCTCACACATGAGGCTGTGGATGCTGATTTAGGACTGAGTTTACCTCTGCAGAGGCAGTGGCAGCAGTGGATACTAGGAACTGGAAAGCACATTCCACACATGCAGGTCCTTGCTGGACCTGCCAGCTGTCACACACTGCTGAAGTTTAAAAGGACTTTCCTACGTGAGCAAGAGCTTTATTTCCCCCCTTGGCTTCCTGAAGGGCTTTCTTATCAACCTTTCCCTGAGAAATGCACAGAACCAGCCTATCTCCCAGCCAGCTCAGCCCTGAACTCTTCTTGTTTGGCCCAACCAACTTTAGGAGCTCACCTAAAGCCACATCTAAGCATTGGAGCATCTCTTGAAGAACAGATGTGGCTGAGGCCAAGCTTGGGTGTGAAGTGGACCCCAAAAGAGAACACTTCCCACTTTCACTCCTCACAGTGTGGAAAGTCCTGAGTAGCAACAAGCTTCAGGCCAAGCAGTTGCTTCATTTTTTTCCTCCCCTTATTGATTGTTTGCTTTTAAAGTAAGATTCCCAAATCCGGTCATCATGAAAGCACTGGATGGATCCAGCTGTAGTGAGGGCAGGATTTGTGTGAGTGCCTCCACAGAGCTCTGCCAATGCACTTTTGTCCTGGCCAATTCCTTCTCTTCCAAACCTTGGCCTGTCCAACGCAGACACTACCAAGTCAGGAGGAACTGAGACGTATTATTAGGTGGTTTTGAGCTGTGGATCTTTGCCTGTGAAAATGCTGTGCTTGCTTTCTCCCCGACCCAACACAGCACTTGCACTGGGCTTCCAGAGGCAGAAAGTGGAGCAAGGCTAAGTGTGACTAATAGGGAAAGGAAATGGGGAAGAAGGGCCATGTTCACACCACTCTCAAAATACACCCTGTGGCGAGGGCCCTGCCTGGGTGTTCCAGGGCATGTTCTGCTTTCTAGAGCATTAGGCAATGATGTGGCTCCAGTCTGTCTTGGGGATTGGATTCCCCTCGCTGGCTGAATGTGGAGACCTCTGTCTTTATTTCAGTTGCTGTGCTGTGCCTATCTCCACGGTGTCCAAACCCATCCCAAAGAACAAGGAGGGCCATTGTGGCCTCCCCCCGCACAGGGCTGGGAGGTCAAGGAGATCCTGGCTGTTCTTCCCCTGAGGATTCCCATCCACGTGTGCTGGGGTTTGCTCTACCCAGGTGCCAGGCAGGGGTTGAGAGGCAGCATGTCCAGTGACATGGAAATACAGAGAACTGATTTGCTGTGTGACTTTTGGGAAAACTCCTTGGCATTTCTGTTTCTCTTCACCTTTTTTGCCTTTTACACAATCCTCAGGGTAGGGCACTGGCACAGAATTGCTTGTATTAGAGAGAGGGCTGCTGTGTTAGGAATGATGAGGCATTAAAGGTCATGTTCTTCGTGCTGGAAAATCTCACACTGAAATGAGTAAATGCAGAAGCTGGGAGGGTCTGATGTTTCGCCCAATAGATAACTTTTAACTGATTAAAATTAAAAGATTAGGGAAAACTTTACCTTCCTAAAAAGCAACCAAAGTAAAGATAAGTAATTAGAGGGAAAAAAATACAGAACTCACAGAAAACAGTTTCCCTTATGGCTAAAGGCACAGGCTATAAAATAGAATTTTTTTTTTCCCTTCACAAATCATTTAAACATAAGTAAGAAATCAGTAGCTCCCTCTTCAGAAGCACCCTAAGGAATAAAAATGCAGTGAATCATGGGTATTTTATTACTAGTTTGTGTGTCTATCTGATGGCAAGCATCAATGGCTTCCCTTACACAGGGTGCCCAGGGGGATAGAAGAATGCAGGGAATAGCTTACTAGTTTCTGTGTCTGTCTGGTGGCAGAAATCCATGTTTTCTTATAGAAGACACTGTGGTACTGCAGGGGCAGCGTTTCAGAGTGTGTGCCTGGCTTTCTGGTGGCAAAGCACAAAGTGGGATTGAAATGTTGCCGCTCAGCCATGCCTGCTGTGCCAGCAGGGCACAATCCCCGGGCTCAGCCCCTCGCAGGGGAGGCAGGAATGTTTGCCAGGCAGGTCTGTGAGGGGAGCCAAGGACAAGCCTTAGGAACTGGGAGTGCTGGGGGGGATTCCAGGGTTTAATAATAGAAACAGATACTGATGGAGGAGTTGGTTCTGACATGTGGGGCGGGACTACAGGTAGAAAGAATCTTCTCATGGTGGTTGCTGCTCTGGTTTGGATGGAAGGGCAATAAGGCATCAGGTGCTGGTGTTGCTGCATCTCACTGGTTTCCAGGCTGCTTCTGGGGGAATGTCGACAACAGTGCAAACCAGGCAGGTCCCAATACTCGACTGCCCACGTAGTCCAAGCTTCACAAACAAAAACAGGGAGTCAGAGTGGGCCAGAGCCAGACAATCCCAGAGGAAGAAATACTTTATCCATAATGCTGGGTGATCTGTTAAAGGGATTATCTCTGGAAGTGGTTTTATTTTATCTGCATAGGCTTCAGAGAGGGACTGTCTAGCAGGCCGTGAGCATCATCCAGTGATCTCTCCGTGGAGTCCATAAATTCTGCCTGAGCTTTAGCACCTTGTATAACAGTTAACCACATTATATCTACACCACAGGGTAAAGATACATAGGGTAATTTTAAATAAGCTGGTGGGGACAGAGAGCAGTCTAGCTGAACTCAGAATGGAATCATTTGCCCTTCCAGGACTACTCTGCATTTCTCCTGCTGGATTCCTGTTGCTCCATGAGCACGGTGGTTTCCAAACAGGGCTCCTGTCTCTGCTTTACATCCCAGTGTGACACACAGACATATCCCAAGTCTTGATTTAAAGACTGTAAGTAACAGGAATCTTGTTCGTCCCTAGATAAGATACCAGAGTGATTAAGTGCCCTCATTGTTAAATTTGTGCACGTTATTTATTGGTATAGACACAGTCTCTAATGTTGACATTCTGATCTTAAAGGGAAAGGGTTTCTAAAGACTGTGGCTGATGCTCTTAAACCTCTTGGCTGCTTCTGAAGATTGCTGATTTTTTCTGATAATAACAGTGCTCCAAGGTCTAGGCAAGAATAGCTTTTTTCTCCTTAGTTTAGTTCATGCTTCTATTCATCATTTCCTTATGGCAAAACATAATTTAAAAAACAAACCATATAAAATTTTGTTCCTGTAGTGATTTATTTTATTTTCACGGTGTCTGGAGACATGATGTACTCCCATCCTCTCAGAGTGGTTATTAGCATTTGGCCTGGCTGTTTCTTGTGGAAAATCATAAAAATATTTGGTGAGCAGAAGAGATGCTAAGTGCTTTGGTGGTCTGATCAGGGAGGGTATTTAGGAAGACTGCATGTTTTGTTTTGAATGAAATGATTAGCTGTATCCTTTTCTGATGGCAGAGACACAAGACTTGCAGCAGAGTTCTGCACTTTTCTTTTAAATCATTATTTTCATTTAGAATGTTTGAATGTTTTGCATGAAACTCCCAACTGGAATGTTTTCGGTTTTTAAACTACTTCTGGTGTTTTGGTGAAGGGTAAATAAGCATCCTGACAAGGCAACCATTGGAGCAGGCCAGGAGCCAAGGCCAGCTGAAATTTCATAAGACAGAGGGGAAATAATTTCCAGTGTCACAGAAGATCAGGAGACATGGATAGTGGGTCTGAGTCAAAGGGCTGGAAATCAACCTCAGCAGGCTCTGGATCAGGCAAGGAAGAGAAGAACTGGCCAGCTGAGAGAGGACAGCTTCCCAGAGGATGTTGGGAATGTTTCAGATGTAATTGCTTGGGTGAAAACCAGCTGTAATCAAACCCTATGAGCACCAGAAATGTCCCTTTTCCCGATGTCATAATAACCATTGAGCTTATAGGGAATTAGAGGTACCACGTCAGTGAAAACATGCTGCCTTAATTCAGTTTTAATAAGGAAACCAATTTTTTTCTAGTTTTTTCAGTGCTTTTGATTTATGCTATTTTTTGAAAGAAAAACAGTTCAGAGCATTCATAAATGTATTGAAATCAGTAAATGTGAAAGAACAAACTCAAGAAGAGTTATTACTGAAATTATACCGGTAGGACAACAAATTAACGCCTACAAAATTAAAACCAGAAATTACAGCAGATTATTGGAAAAGCTAAATCATTTCATTAAACTTGCAGATAAACTATACAAATCCTAATAAAATATTTAAGAAAATGGTAGAAAGTAATGTTCACTGTAAACATTCTGGGACAGGGCCACTTTCGTAGTGGCACATGGGGGGTAATTTTATAAATAGCCCTGAGTCACTTGAGGACCAGACATGGAATTACCATCACCAGCACTGGAATTGCTGTCATTATTGCAGTGACCTAAAATAACATCATGCTGCTCCTTGGCCACCTGTAGGAGACCTTGGATCTCAACATATCCTGATTTATTCTGCTTTTATGATTTCTGCTAAGATATTTTCTGCATTGTGAGAGCGGAAGATTGGGAGAGCTCGACTCTTCCCTTGGGCCTTTCATTGCAGGCTCTCAGCTGCTTCAGGGCAGCATTGGCCCACAATTTCATGGCTCTTTCCATAGTGGGAATTGCTAAAGGAAGGTAAAATTCCAAGTTGGAAGCTCAGACCTTTAGTTCCAACCCAGAAAGAAGATACCTTAGGGAAAGTAGAAAACTTGCAACACACAGTCAATATTTTGTCCGTATTCTGTATCAGTCCATATTCCATATCAACCCCTTTGCACTGCAGTCCCTGTTTTCTATCTGTAACTAATGTATATGCATACACATGCATGTTTTGATTTGCCACTTCATTTAAACTCCTCTGTGCTAAGAGAAATACTAATATTTATTTCAGAACACTGTAAAGCTTTTCTGCTGCAGTGTCTGCTTTCTGATTCCAGGAGAACACTATCATGTGAAAGAACCTATTCAAAATCCATTGCATTCCCGTCCTTTTAATTTATGCAGCCAGATTTATACTCTAACTTCACATATCAGTTCTTGTCTGCTCTTGAGTTCATTTGCTTTCATAGCAGACAGAGCTGCTAAAGTAGCTGCACACATACCAGCCTTCTTACACTGGAATGATATTGTCCCTAGGTGGGTTTCCCTATAATTGCCACAGATCCTCCCAGAAATTCTGGCAGAGCACAGAGCACATCACAAGTTCAGCAAATGTGAGATGATGGGACGATAAAAGCCTGTTTGTGCTGCTCTTAACTCAGTAGGAGTAATAGCTGATTCTTCACATGCCCAAAATGAAATTAAGGGGGCTCCTCAAAGAGGTTGTGGTTACACGGTCACTTTAATCTGGCATAAATCTGGCTGCTGCTGAAAGGGGTTGTTCCACTCCTCTACCCCCTCTTTCTCTGCACCCAGTCACTTTTTTCACCCACTCTTGTCTGGAACCAGGGTCTCTCTGGCTGTGCAACACATTGGACCACAGAATGATCCAGTTGAATATCAAATCAATTAGTTGTATGCTTTTTTTTTAATTTAAATCAGTTTCTTAGGGTAGCACAGTCACATGAATGCTTGTGCTGGCGTAAGAAATGGGTGTCTGGGGGAAGAGGGAATGGAAGAACCACTTCTTCAGTAGTAGCCATTGAATGATGGCCTGATTAGACTGGCAGCATCCAACCCACACAGCTGAAACTATCCAGGCCAGGCTGTGAACTTCTCACATTCCTTGGCAACTCCTCTTCTTCTTTCTCATAAGCCCCTTCCCATTTCTCAGTAGCCACTGGGCACTGAGGTTTGCAGGCACTCTCTGTCCTGGCAGTCTATCTCTTTAGCAGTAAACACAGTTATCTGTCTTGCCTTCTTTTTCTGTTTGTAATTTCTACAATCCCTCAGCAGCCCTACTCCCAGCATGTCAAATTAATTCAAATTTCTTGTTTGTTCTCTTTTTTTTTTCCTTTTTACCACAATGTGCATGCCATCCTAAACTTTTCCAGAGGCCAGTCAACCAAAGGAAAACAAGGTATTTTTTCCAAATTATCTAAACAATGAACATTTCAGTTCTGAGACACAGCCCAAAGATCGTTCCCCAGTTCAGTGAAATATTGTCCTAGTTCTGTTGGGCTTAGGGGCAAACACACAGTATACAGTTGAGTTATCCCAAGAGCAAAGCAGTGCTTCAGTTGTGGCTCCTGGGTTTCCTCCCTTCCAAAAGAAGCAATCCATGTTACATTGTGCTTGGCTCCGGCTGCGTTCCCGCCTGGCTGCCTCGGCGAGCGAGGGGTGCCAAACCAAAATTCCTCAGCTCCCCTTCCCAGCCCACCCCTTCCCCACCCGTCTGTGTGGGAATGGGGAGGCCACTGCTGGGACCTGCCACACCAGCAGCCAAGGTAAGAGAAGAAAGGGAAAACTCCCAACTCCCAAACTCTTCCACAAGAGAGAAATTCCGTGCCCGCTGCTCAGGCCGGGCAGGTTCAAACCCACGGCAAAGGGAACTTCTGTGGCATCTCTGGCTTTTTCTTCACTGTGGTGTGAAAATCCCATGTGTGCAGCACACTTGCACAAGACTTGACACCAGAATGCACTAGCAAAGGGAAGCATCAAAACAAGAGAAAATGGAGGATCACCCTGGAAAGACACAAAATCTCCCAGGTCAGTGTTCTGCACTCGACCATCCTCGTTTCAGTTTTATCCCAGAGCTGATTGTAAAAAGTGCTGGTTGGTTGCACCTTAATCCAGTTGTCTGGTGCAAAACAGCTTAAACTCCACAAGCCTCATCCTTTACCGCTGTTTAAATCATAATCGGTGAGGGCCTGTGATATTTTATCCCCGGAATCAGCCCATTCCAAAGGGTAGAAGGATCTGGGGGTAAACACAGATGTGTTATAGTTTTTCCCCTGCCACAGTGGAGGCCCATACGTGGTGATATCCATGGAGTCACTGACTGTCCAGGCTTGTAACAAATGAGGGTCTGACCATTCAACTTAAAATCCCTTCTTGGAGAAAAACATTATCCTGAAACAAGGATTTATTTTTAGGTGGAATCTCCAAAATCAGCTTAGTCGGACTTGCCATCTTTTGCCATTCTAGTAAAATCTGGTCTGTTGAGAAATACTTGCGCTGTTAGAGTAAAACTGAAGATGACAGTAAGACTTACAGCTTTATGTAACTGTGGTCTCAGAAAAATCATACATCATTTAACAAGGGACTCTACAAAACAAACTGAAGTTTTTTGCAGAGAATTGTCTTCATGGTTTTAGTCAAAACACAAGGGAAAGATTCTTAGCTTCCTTTTTATTTTACAAATTTTCAGGAAAAAAAGTGCTCTTCCTCACATTTTCTTTTTTTTAGTTTTTTTTTGTTGGTAGCTTGCAATGATTTCTGATTCTCTGAATTGCTCTAGTCTGTTTTATTTCCTCTCTGCTCTTGGAGCTAATTTCTATTTCTTTGTCTCACAAACTGATTGTATTTGTATCATCTCCAGACAGGTCACAGGAGGTACATTGAGTGCACACTGGATACTTTGCACATCTGTTTTATATCCTCCTCCACTGAGCCACTTCCCACCCCACAATGCAATATTTCTGTATCGTTGCCATATATCAAAGCAAAAGAAGGATGCACAGACAGTGGAGCTAAGTGGACACAGTACATGAGACACAGCTAAAAATTCAATTAGTTTAAAATAGCCACTTTTCTTTTAAGCACAGTTCCAAGTTCCTGCAGTAGAATCATACTGAAGAACACAACATACACTTCTCCACTAGGCAAAAAAGGCCAACAAACTCAGTGTTCTGGGTTTTCTTTGCAGCAGCCTTCTGGCATTTGTGTATAATCCTGAGAGACTCAATTTAGGGGCAGGAAAAAGCAATTTCTATTTAGACAGAATCTGTGTTGGGGTCTCATTTTTCATGATGTGGACTAAAGCAGTGATTGCCATACTATCCATTTTTGTAGGTCTTTTCTTGGGGACCCTTGGACCACAGTTCAGGGGCTTCAGCAGAGGGGTAACGTCCTGTTGGTGACCAAAGGCAGTGGGAAGGCACACCCTTGGTGTCTTCAGTCTCCCTCTTGGGAGATGGGAAGAATCCTTCTCAACCAGCACAGGACAATAGCTCCGGATCAGTGTGAGAGGACTGAGCCAACTGTAATCCCTCAGACACCACCACTGCGGGCCAGGGGATCCTCAGAGCACGGCAGAAAGAAGCACTTTGTGCTGCCCTGGGCTGCTCTGGGTCTGGCACAGTCTTGCTGTGGAAGTGTTTGTCCCATGGGCAGGTTTGGGTTGGCCTGTTATCAGCAGCAGAAACTTGCCTTGGGTTCATCTGTAGGTTTGAGCAGATCTTTGCTCAGACGTGCTCAGTGTTTCAGCTTCTGCAGTGACACGAGCCAGGCAGGGCTACAGCCATCCTGTGATGTGATGGCTTCATACTGTTCTGAGGTGAGCAGGCAATGCTGCTGGATTGACAGACTGACTGACAGCCCGACTGACAGCCTGGGGGATGTGCTGCCTGACTGCCAGTGCTGGGCAGCCCCAGAGCAAGCAGGTCCATGGGTGACTGCAGCGTGCAGCCCCTGGTAACCAGCTCGTGTGTCTGCAACGTCACAGGGGAATCAGGCATCCCAAAGAGCAGCTCTTGTAACTGAAACCTCTGCTTCCATAAGCACTTGGGTTTGATAAAAAAGTCCCTCTGATTGTCAGACCTGGGCCCTGGGAAGGTGTGCCAGGAGTGGGAGCTGGCTCGGGGATGTTACGTGCTGGGAAGAGGGACAGCACCAATTGCCCATTGTCTCCATCCCTCCATCCCCCCAATATACGTGCACACCTGCACCTCCACACACCCAGTTTCACTCTGATTTGCCCCTGGATTGAATTAAGTTGAAGGATCAAAGAGCAAAGCTGGGACAGTTTCCACACAGAGCATAGATGGGGCTCTCTGCTCTCAGAAACCAGCCCAGTGTTTGTCCCTGCTGGCCTCACCTGATTCAATCAAAACACAGCCCAAGGTCTGCTGTTCCAGCCCCAGCTCCCTCCCATCACACCCCCCTCAGCTTTCTTCCCACTTGGACTCCTTCCAGCTTTGCCCCATGTGCTAAAAAATGCCAGAAAGTGCAATTCCTTTTTTTAATTTTCCCTGGAGTTGGCATTAGAGCTGGAAGCAAAGACATTTCTGTCTGGTCAGAGAGGGAATATCTGTTCCAAATGCTTTTGAAATAGGCACATCAAACTTTATGATACTCCTTTTAGAATAGTGGATTCTATTTTCCTCATATAAAATTTGGAGACATTTTCCATGCCCACATCCATGCAGACTGCCTTATTCCTGGGTTTGAGGAGACTGAGCAGTGCACAGTTTCTTAAGGTGAGCTTGCATTTCTGGAAGCATTAAATCTTCAATTTTAGCATGAGCTTCTATTGAAAGTGTGGCTCTTAATAAAGAATAATATATAGTTATACAGCTTTTTAGCTAAATGCAAACTCTAGAAAGAATTAAGCTACTTTATTTACTGGTTTCATCAGGGAGTGCAGCTCATTATTCCACCCTAATAATTTTAGGACAGTCAAGGTGATGTATTTACAGTTCCTAAGTACTCCAGCCTAATACCAATCAGTGTGGGCAGTGGCATGCATTGTCTGTGTGATAGCAGCTGAGAGCAGGAGGGGAGCTTTGGAGGTAGTAAACTCTGCTCAGGAGGCAAATGAAGTGAACAATGTCTGAATGATAATGTTGTGGTAAATGCTGATCTCCCTGATTTTCAGTAACCACTACAACTGCTTGCAACATCTCATCAACTCTGTCCCCAGCAGCCTTTGCAGCCCGGAGTTAGTGAGTTTGGCTACATAAAACACAGCAGCATTATGTGGGGAGATGTTTGCACACTGTGTGCTGTAACAGGAGTTGAGTTTTAACAGGGGACATTAGGCACTTTTTTAACTGAATTCCAAAAATAAAAGGAAGCTACCAATAAGTGCAGAAGGTAATAAAAGCCTACCATCTTTTGTAGTCCTTCTCCACTGATAATGTCCTGTATCCATCCCTTGCAGGATAGAGGTAGGAGAAGAGCATGGTTGAAAATAAATGAGGCACATGTGTGGGCTTAAACTGGAGCAACAGTTAAGGACCTTGCTGTCATTTCATATATTTTCCTATCTTGTTTAAGGACTCATGTTCTAAAAAAGCACGTTTTGGTATTTCTGATGTCCCTGTGCTTCCCTCTCTGTGCTGGTGATTTACTGTGTGTAGCCCAGAGCTGGAATCCATTTCTCCTTCTGCTCAGCTGGGTTGTTCTGGGCACGTGTGTGTCCTGCTGTTCACTTCAGACCTGCTCAGGACAGAACGTGGCTTGTGGCTTCAGCAGCAAAGAGGTCAATGCACATGGAACAGAATTAAAAGCTTGGGAATAAACTCACTGAGTGGCTTGAACATTTGTCATCCCTGCTAAATAGGAAATAGATGGGCAAGTGAATTGATGGAAGTAGCATCCTCCTACCCCTGGGCAGCCATGAATGTCAGACCAGGTGGGATGACTCCTTTCCAAAGCAGAACTGAAGATGCATCAGCAGTCTGAGGGTGTAAATGATGCTGCAGCCCTTAGCCGAGTCAGTACATGATCTGCACCAGAACCAATCTCCTCAGGATAGATCCCAGCCAAAGTTAAAGCACTGCCCTCTGTTCAGGGCTCTCTTTGAAATCCACCATCAGACTGGTTTGTTTGAGGGAATTCCTTTTTGTTTGCTGGGTGGGATGAAACTCTGTGAGTCCCTTTGGGGTGAGTCAGCTCCAGTGCAGCTGGAATGATGAGGACACGGGCTGGTCCATGGCAGAGCCACATGAGACAACCACAATATACACCCTTGGACACACTGGTAGTGCTGGGTAAGAAAGCTTGGACCTCCCTGGGCAGTTGAAGCACAGCTCTGGAGGAGGCTGTGCAGCTGATGGAAGCCCCCTAAACTGCACAGAGCTCCCCTCAGCTCACTGAGGCTGGTGTGGAGAAGACCTGAGACAGTCCAGGTCACACTGAGATTTGGGGTGAGAAAAGGAAGATTTGCCTGACTCCAGAGGTCATGATCTGTGGCATCCATGAGCAGTTCTTTACTGAGGCTGGACTAGAAATTGCCACAATCACACATAAGGAGTTCTGTAGGCCTGCACCAATAAATAAATAAATTGCCTTTCTATCGGCTGGAGGGATTTTGGTCTTTGACTCTGTTTTTGTGATTGTTCACTTGGCTGAAACTCGTTGCATTGAAGTGTCTCTTAAGAAATGCTTTTAGCCCCAAAGCCATATTAATATTTGAACAGTTTTTCTCGAGCAGTGCAACAGCTGTGCAATGTGAAATAAAGGCATTTTTCTCTCTTTCCCTGAGCACCTCTAAAGCATCAATTGGTAAATGGAGAAGAAGGGGAATTTTTTTTTCTGCAGACCCTTATGTAAAATACCAAATATTAACAATCCACCACCCAAGCCTTCTCTGGTGCTATAGATTTGATCTTAGCAAAACTCTGTGTATTGCTGAAATGCACTCAAATATTGAGTACCTAAATATAAATTACTCTGGGCAATCTCCTGTACTGAAGGTTGGCTCGCTCAGTTCAATAAATGTATGTGCATGATGCTTGTGTTACATAGAGAGATACCCAAATGGATCCTTAGACCCAAATGCCCACAAACTGGAAAAGAAATTCACTTCAGCTGATGATCTCTTTAAAAAAAAAACAAACGGGAAGTACCAAGATGAGCTTGAGATTTGGAATAATCACAGGGCTCCAAACTTTTGGTTTCATGTTGAGCTTACACTGGGCTGGCCATGCTGCTTTGATAGAATAAGGATAGTTTTATTAGCTCAGAGTTCATTGAACCTTTTCTGCTTTTTACTGTTTTTCATTTTGGTACACAGCTTTGCCCCCAGACCTGAAAAAGGATTAAAATGCCAGATAGGAGACAGATCACTCAGCATTTCTAATCACATACCAGAAATCTCAAGACACATAGTTCTCACAGGGTTTTCTACTCTTTGTAGACCATAAAAGACTCAGATAACCTTCTGAAGTCCACTCTGATCTCTTTAGTCATTAAAAAATAAGTTTTTACTGAGAAACTAAACTAAGTTCCTGCTGCAGTGGTCACATTCAATCCATCCAGTTTCACTCCACTGCTTCAGAAGTTACTTATGCATTCATTCACTGACAATAACAGAAGTCTTCATTCAAAACAACATTTTGACAGTTGAAACAAGACTGGAACTATTGGGAAAAAAAAAAAAGCCCTGGAGTACTGCAGGGAAACATTTCCATATATATTATTCCATCATTTCATTTCAGATGGTTATAGGCATTTGCTTTCTAATTATATTTCATGTTCATGTTTCAGAAATGCCCCAACTGTTGTGGGTGGAAGAATAGACTCACCTGCTCAGCCTCCCTGAGAAGCAGGCAAACACTGAATCACCTAAACTGCAAACTGGTAAGTTTAGTCTTGCATTTTCCATTACCTTCACCACTACGAAAGTGAATTTCAAATGAAGCAAGTGATTGACCTTCTTTCAGTGAGCTTCCTGGAAATTCCAGTCTTAGTAAATTAGTACTTTTGGTGCATGTTCTTCTGCAAGGTAAGGCAGTCTGGTAGAAACAGCCAATTTGAGCTGCCAAAGTGCTTAGTGGCATCAGTGTAACTACTTCGTGTCCTATTTATCTGTCTGTGATAAAACCTTTTGGTCTTGGCCTTGCTGAAGAAGTTGATGCTTTCAAAAATTCCAGCCTTTGTGTTTTTTCATTGAATTGTTGCGTGTTTAAATTAGAGTTGATATTATTTATTTGCTCTTTATTGAGAGGCACTGCATTTCAGGCTCTGGGCACAGTCTGCTTTTTCAGTACAGGTTTGTACAACACCTAAATCACAGTCCCTCATGCTGGTAAAGATAATAAATGTAGGAAGATAACGCCCTGCCTTGAAGAGTGATGCTTCTCCCGATGTGTTAATCTGCAGCTTACATTTGGGGTAGCTGAAAATAGATCAGATGGAACCTGCTCTGAGAGGGAAGAGCTTCTGCAAACACACAGAATCCTTTCTTAGGATCTGTGTTTGAATGGCAAACAGTAAAAAGTCACAAGCCACTACAGTGTGCTGTGCAGGAGCTCTCAGCCATTTCTTTCTATGGCATAATTAAACACAAACAGGTAACCAGGCAGACACCACACTCACACCCACATTCACAGCCTGTGATCCAAAAGGGGAAAAAAAAATCAGCCATTTGCTGAGGGTCTTTTTTTTTATGGTTTGGAGGTGACTTTGCATTTCAATCATCTGAGCTGAACATTTTAAGAAAAGGAGTAAAATAGCGAGGGGGAGAAGGAGGGATGAGGTGTTCTGAGTCACTGGGGGCTGTGATGCCGAATATGTGCAGAAACAGTGGCATCTAGTGGGCAGGTCCTCAGCTGAGGGAAGGCAGCAGGCCCTGGATATGGAGCAAGTCAGCAATTGCAGCTAATGGTTATCTTTCTCACTTCCGTGGATGAAAGGTTTTCCCAAGCCTTTTGTAATCCTTTTCTTTGAAAGCATTTGGAAATCAACTATTTTTCCAGCTTTCCCACCTTCAGTATACAACTTTCAGGACACTTCTGTTCCTATTTCATTTATATTAAGCCCTCTCGTGGCTTCCACAGGCAAATTCTAATTCTGAATTATTATATCTTAATATGATATAGATTATCGTAAATCTTCACCCGGTAGGAAAACTAATGGTTTGTATGCATGTATAAAAGTCCAGCATTATCCCCCAAGATTTTAGGCATGGACAAAAATAAACCTCCAACTAATCCTTGAACACACTCAACCTAGTTCAACTTCAGATGATTTCCAGCACAGCCTTGAAGGAAAGATCTGAGAGAATAAAATCACACTGAAGGACTCTGAAACAAATCTTCATTACACCATTTCTGTAGCTATAACTAAGTATAATATTTATGCAGTGTTTACGTTTTATGCTAATCATGTATAAGTTTCTTCACTGCTGAGTCATAATAAATGAGCTAATTTATTTATACCTGATCCTATGATCCTGTTCTCTTATTAGTCCACTGAATTATGTGTAAAACACTCTGTGTGTGTTATGGACACGCAGAAGTGTATAATAAGCAGGATGAGGGGTTGCCACATCCATGGCAACAGCCTAAAGCAGACACACTCACACCTTCACTCTCTCTTTAGCCTTCAGAGTTTGCCAGTGCTGAGCAAACTTAGGAAAGTCTTCTGGACTGGGCTGGGCTGGGCTGGCCTCCTCCTCTTCTTTGGCTGCCTCTCAGGGAGGCTGAAGGGTGTTTCTGTGTTTACTTGCAAGGCCCAAATTAATTTGTATGAATGGAAGACTTGGCTTCTTAAATCTGTCAGAAAAGCTGGATGTCTTAAAAAGCAATATCTTGGCTATGTTCTTCGTGATCACAGGATTCCAGAGAATCCAGTCTAGGGATTTTTTATTTTTAATTTCAAAATTTTCTGTTCTCTCTCTTTTTCTTTACACTATTTTTCCCCCCTGTTTAAGACTTTCCTATATGGTGTCTGCTGATTTTCTTGCCTTGATGGACCAGGAGGTTCTTCAATGGTCAGTTCTAAAGTAGAAGAGAAGTGTAGATACATTCAAGAGAGACTCTGCTTTTGTAAAGAAGCTTAAATGATGGAATTCTAGAAACACTGGTAATGGTTTTGATTTGAACCTGAATGCAAATATGAGTTGCCTCTTTTGCCCATTGACTAGATGAGTGGGCTAAAGACTATTAACGCTATACCATAATATCTTCCCTTATGAAGTGGGAGAGAACATGGATCATTGACCTGGAAGTACTTCACCTTTCTATGTTTTTAGTTTTCTCCTTGTTCATTAGATTTAATAACACTTAACTTTTCTTTTGAGTTGCCTATATGAGATCCTTCAGCCCTATTGTGAAAAAGCAAATTTTAAAACAATAAACAGTCTCCATTCCACATGTTTGTTTTAGGATTAGCTCAGTGTTACTGAGGTTGGCCTAGAAGCTCCTATTTAACCTTACCAGTTATCTAACAAATGATTGAATATAACTAGATGGGAGTTCTTTTATTTCAAAGAAGTAATTGAAAATCGACTTTCACAGGGTGAAAGTTGGCATAATTGGCATCAGCATGAATTTTTCATTGTGCAAGTAAAAACAGAGCCAGGATTTCACCTAATGACTTTAACTCAAAGAGATATGCAAATTTAGATCTGTGTATTGTGAGTATTATGAATGAAGCCCACAATAGCAGCCTGATTATGCTTTTTTACACTCCCAGATTTAATCTAAGATTTATCTTGGCAGTAGGGGAAAGCAAGTCTTTGATGCTTTGAGATTTAAATTATTTCCTTGGAGTCATCTAGGGGAGTTCTCTTACTGGAAGAAAGTATAGTGGAAGGACTGTTGATCCATTCCAGCCTATCAAAAGCTCTGTAGCAGTAATTACCTTATATATCTTCCTAAAAATGTGTTTTATTTTGCTACCAGTCCTCAGGCTCTTTGAGTGACTGCAATGAGGAGCTCTGAAAGTTACTTTGGTCCATTCATAACTAATTCTCTTGCCTTTACAGATCATAACAGTCGTGTAAGAGCCATCGAGAAACTTTTCATGTTGTTTTGCAGATATATGTTTGCCATCTGACTGTACAAGACATTCTGTTCCAAGGCACAGGTTATAGAGGCACACAGGCAGGAAAGGGTTGGCTGGATACATGTAACCCCTCCTGGCAGAATTCTAGAGGAAAGGGATAGTTATGCAGAGAAATACAAAATTGTTAGACTGCACTGTAGTGCTTCCCAGCTGCTGATCCTAAAAAGTCCTCTGATGTTTCCTTAGTACCTCACAATACTGAGCCTCACTTCCAGTGATTTTTGTCAGCAAATAGTATGGAAGACTAAGGTAACAAAATCATCTGAAAATGGAATTGAGCCAAGCTTTTATTATGAAACAATACATGAAATACTCATCAGGCAATTAAACAGAGTGTTGTGTAAATGTTATGTCTTCATGCAATATTGTTATTTAACCTAGAAAACTGTAATTAGGGATTCCTCTAAAGTCCAGAAAGCTGGCTGCCTCTTCATGTTGATATTCTCCCATTTTCTATGGACCTCTCCCTCTAAGTCCTCTTGCTTCAGACAGTCTAAAGCTGTGCCCTTTAAAGGGCTAATCAGGGATTTATTCTTGCCCATAACTCAGAAACTGGGGGAAACCCTTGGTTCATTTATTCATGCATGCAATCATTACTGGTAGAAAATATATGGTGGTCTATAACATATGTAACCACTTGTAGCTGGAAGTTTTGCTCTATCACTAAGATTGCACTGTATTGCAAAGAGGTTCAGGTCTACAATGAGCACGTAGCCAATGCAGGAATAATCTCTTCCTCCTTAACACAATCATAGTATAAATCCATGTGCCCATGGAGATCTGCAGAAAAAAACAAAATATAATTAAAAGCCATTCTGACATTGGCCATACTAATAACATCTAAAGGACTTCAAATCATTTAAGCACTTCTCTACCATGAATTCTTCACAGTGGCCTGTGAGAAGCTGCTGTGCAGAATTCCTGTAGCTAAGTGAGCCAGCTCTCAACTGTGCCTCAGCTGGAAGATTTTTTGAAAACTGCCAGCTTACCTCCTAAGGGTGAGGTTTGAGAGTTTTATGTTTTTCTTTTTAAATAAGTTTCAGACCTTTGGCTTGTTGTGGATTAGCACAACTCCATTGAAGTCTACCACAACACCCAGATTTTTAAAGGTATTTAGGTATGTACAAATAGCAGAATTTTAAGCAGACGAACTTTCTGTCTCTTGAAACAGATCAGCCCTGACAGACACCATCTCTGTATTCTCCTGCTTAAAAGCTTTTGAAAACATGGAGCTAAATCTGCAACTTTTATGTTAAAAAGTTAACTGGGAGTGATATAGAATCACTGTTGTGGCAGTGATTCAAATTTATGCCAGTTGACAAATTTTAAAGAACCCAGGAAGGCTTATCCTGTCATAGAAATGTCCAAATATATGTTATATATATATATATATATATAAAATAAGTATGCACTGTAGAAGAAATATATATACCAATTGCAGGGTAGGCAAAAACATTAGATTGGATGCACTAGATCCCTGTTGCAGTGTGGGAGACAATGTGGATTCAGCCAGTGTTCAAGGAATTGTTCTTCTGATCTCTGCTCCAAGCGCTGGAGATAAAGCATATACTCCTATTTAAAGAAAAGAAGAAGTAATTTCGTTATGTAATCACTCCATTCTAATGTCAGGCCAGTGAACCAGCAGAATTTTACAGCTTAAGTAAGAGCAATTCATTTACCTCTTAAAATAATCGAATATAGTGAAATAGTGTTGCTAGTCAGCTTGCCCCAACCTGGCAATATTTAATGAATGACATCATCATCCAGATCAGTAAAGGTGGCAAGCAAGAATTTTACAACAATATTCATAAATTTGGAAGTCTACATACACATTTCTCATTTGCATATCGACACAGAAGCCTCTATTGGTCCTGAGGGCACAGAGGATTCTCACGGATAGGTCTGTTGTAGCCTCTTTTGAAAATTGATTCCTGCTGATTAAAGAACATTAACCCCTTGTAGGATCATGTGGCAGAACTCTGAAGGGTTCTAGGAGGGTAGCACACATCAGTGCTGACTGGTCTTTCTGTGATAAATAAAATAATGTGAATTTCCCATACCAATTCATAAGGAGAGGGTTTGGTCTAAGCAACAAATTACCAAAGTAAAGTGGGCTGTGTATCAAAAACTTGACCTCCTTCAGGAACAAAATTTACTTTTAAAAAGCCCCAGTCCCAGTGCATGTGGGCTCATAAGCTTTGTGAACAGTAGATACATTTATTCCAAATACACCCCATTGCTTTGCACAGCAGGCACTGTTGGAATGGAAGCTGTAGCCTAAACCCTTTGCACTGGCCAAGTATTCCTGCTGTCATCCAGCTCCCTGCTCTTTGTGCTGAGCAGAGGGTGGGTACCCTGGGTGCCAGCAGGCAGCATTAGATTCCTGCCTTTTACTGGGCTTTCTCTCCTCACAGCACAGGGAGACTTGGCTCAAGTCCCTGGTGAGAGACTGCATTAGGAGCTGGCAGAGAACAGAACTATATGACTGAGAAGAGGCCACGTTATAAAAAGCAGGATCTCAGTCAAAGTAAGATTAAAACATGCTGACAACATAAATTACATTTTTGTAATAAACAAAGGGGGCAGATCTTGCTGTCTGTAACTGAACAGGTTTTTGACTCCAGCAGCACTGTGGAAGTCAGAGAGTGTCACAAAGAATTGCAAATTACATTCCCCAGCTCAGCATGATCTGGCCTAGTACAAACAGCTTTTGCTTAAAATAGATGAACAGAGGTGGGTTCATCCCAGAAATCATTTCATTCTGCTACAAAGCATCCATACAAAATCAGTTTTTCTCCTTGAGCCAGTGGTAGAACTGTGCACAGGGATGCAGCAGCCTTGCACCTTCACTCACAAGGGACAATCTCCATTTTCCACATGGCAGCAAGGGCTGGCTTTTTACCAGAAGATGTTTCCTTTGCTACTGAAAACCTTGACAATTAGTGAGCAAAACAAACACTCTTATGTTTGGGTTTTCTTACAGAAGGTCAACTTTGCTGTCTAGAAAAAAAAAAAAGAAAAAGAAGGTTGGAATTCCTCACAAGTGTTTGCTCCTAATTGAGTAGGATGGAGAGTGGCAAGGACAGAGCAGATGAGTCAGTGATACAACACTTCTCTAGCCTTGGCTCCCTACTCTCCCCACACAATGTCATAGACTCATAGAGTGTCTGGAGTGGGAAGGAAGCCATAAGGATCATAAAGTCCAACTCCCTGCTCCTCACAGGACTCCCTAAAACTAAGCCATAGACTAAATGCTGCACGTCTGCTTGTAACTTCTTGCAATACAGGATTTACCTCAACCCAACTGTTCTACTGCTTTATTTACTTTGTATTCAATATGTGCTATATTTACTATATAACATTAATCCTGGTGGTGTATTAAGCATGAGCACAGATGGGAGCTGTATTCCTGCTAATTTGCAAAAACTGCAGGGCTCATTTAACAACAGCTTAGAAACCAACCAAGTCCTGAGTGTTGTGGGCAGCAGTGAAGCCTTGTGAGTTTTGGCTCTGTTGTGCAACCCTCAGTGTACAAGGCTGTTAACAAGTGTGGAGCAACATCCTTGTGACAGCTTTGATTTGTCGTGGTGTCACACCTGACAAACAGCGTGTCCATCCAGAGTGGTGCATGGCCAGGTGGACTCTTTTTGGCTGGTGTACAATACCCACTGGAAAGGGAAAACCAGGAGCTGTCTCCACAGTCCTGGCACAGTCTGAGCTCAATCCTCAAGGTCTCTAGTGCTCCTCATGTCTTACAGAGTTCAGAGATGTTCAGTACCTCGCCAAACTGAGCCCCTTGCACTCGTCACACACTCACAGTCCGTTGGTGCTTCTGGCTTCTGTGGGGTTTGCCTCTTCAGAACCATGTAATTTTAGCTCAGTTTATTTACTTTGGAAAGGAGCAAGCAGTAATTTTAAAATACCTTAAGTACCCTTGAGAAGTGCAGAATTATATGTTACATCTTGTCAAAGCAAGTAAAACAGAAGGCCTTTTAATTCTTTTACTTTTTCTTTTGTTGTAATGGGGTTTAGAAATAAATATGTGTAGATATCACACGCAAACCCAATGCTGTTGCATTAAGCTAGCAACTAAAAACTCCTACAATATCATTAAAAAAATCCTATCTGTAGCACTCATAAATAAGTGAATGAAAGTGATTTTAAAAGCTAGTTGAGAACTACCTCAATCTCCACACTGACCACTGACACCTGCATCTCCTCTCTGCCCACAGTGCAGAATGTACTGCAAGCAGAAGACATTTCCTGTTATTTAGTTTTTCAGGAACAACCTGATGAAATCCACATTTCTATAAATGAAAAGCCACTTTCTTCTCGATAATTCGATTGGTGTTTTTGAGCCATGATAAATAATCTGCACGTTCTGCGAGTGAACATTTCCTGAGCAATACTCAGCACTTACCGAGAGAATGCAAAGGGTTTTTTTAACATTTCACGGCAGAACTCAGCAGCTGAAAAGGGTGACACTCATAACATATTGCTTGGAATTAAATCTGTAGAAACTTAATGCTAAGCACAAATGTTTTGGGGGTTTTGGTGTTGGGGTTTTTTAGTTAATGTAGTTTAATAGTAAATGTCAAATCACCCTCATTGGCTCGTCAGGGAAACCAGCTTTTCTCGGTCTGCTTTCACGACGAGTTCTCAGAAGCTGTTTGGCCTCTTTTTCAGACAAAATTGGTGAAGTGTCTAAAGACAGAAAAGCAGAAATTAGATCTGAAATTATTAAAAAGTTAATATTTTACCTGTCACTTGCAAAATGAAGTGTCTCCAAACCTGATTTTTGTCTATATACAAAGTGCTCTTTCTTTACAGCCCCTTCCTAGGGGATATTGCATTCCAGGAGATAGGAGTGGAATTTTAAACTATTTTTATACTCGTGTTTTCTCTAGTTCTACTAGTAGGAAGCAAAGTCTACATATTCATGTTACTATAAAATGAGGAACTATAACAGCACCATGTAACCACTGGCATTAGTGACTCTTCCAGCTCTTTGTTCTTTTCTGTGTTGCTTTATAAGATTCTTTTTCAAAGTAATGAGTTAGATGTTGAAAAGGAGAGATTGCAATGAACATTCCACTTGCAGGACCTTGGTAAAATAAGATTTAAATAGTAAGCTCCTAAAATTAAACTTTTGGGGTTTACAACAAATTACTACAGTGTGGTGATGCAGAGAGTTAAACACCAAATACAACAGCATGACTGTTAAAAATCAAATAGTAGAAACCCTGCAGTATAAAAAGTTAAGTACTAAAAGTGAAAGATATGAAAATATATGAATAATGAAAACTAAAATAGAAGGTTGAACTACTACTACTTATATGCTCTTCAGCTCTACACACATACACAGGTTTGTTGATATAGACTCCTACCTGTAACAGTGGTCATCAGGACCAAAAAGGAGACAAACACAAGAAACTTCTTCATTTTGATTCTGCGTTCTCTCGGTCTGTTCCAAAATGAGTAACACTGACCAAGGCATCCTCCTATTTGAAGCAGCTACGTCGGTCACAAATGTTTGTTTATGCTTTAATTTGGGCAATAGTATGATTTTGAGAACAGCTGATCTGAAGGTTTGAATTAGTCTATTATCTGCACACACATTCTCAGCATAGCTCTGTTCCTGGGGGAAAGAAAATAGAAAACCTTTTTTCCGCTTCAGGCTTCGGAGTTACACTGGGTATTTTAGATTTGTGAAAATAAAGCACATCACCTTACATTTGGCACAGCAAGCGAAGGTTTTGGGTGCCTAAAGTATATTAGGGTTTTTTAAAGAAACAATTGCCTACTACAGAATGTTAATCTCAAAGGCAGCTGCAAATCTTTTTCAAAGATTGTCTCTAACTTTACTCCAGCAGAGAAGTACATAGTAAAGGGGTTTAACTCTAGCAAAGCCAAATTATCACTGCTGAGAAACACAGCAGAGTTTTTTACCAAATTAATAGAATCATACAAGTGAAAACTCACATAATTCCTCTTTTTGCAGGACAAGCTAGTAGAAAATAGGATTATAAATGTCCTTACTAGTAAACACAGTGTGAAGTAAGGATGAAGGTTAACAAATGTCACTGCGAACAGGTAGTTTCAGCATTGAGAAATGTGACTGTCTGGAGCTCTCCTGGGCAGTGCCATGTTGGACATAAAAATCTAAAAGCTAAAAATGTGAGTGCTGTGGTGATGGGGCAGTTCAGGAGTCTGGCTGTTCTGACATGCTTTTCTGATAGGACTTTTCTTGGAAACCTGGGTATTGCCCACCTGTGGAGCATTTGCATTTTTCAGCCTGTGATTTAAGATACCAAGACCCTAAAATCCCAAGAAATTTTTTATATATTGTATGGATTTATGTCATCGCTCAAGATACTGTTTTGAAAGCACAAAAACCTGTAGGTTCTAATAGCAGTCACTGTTCTTAGAACTGCTGCAGGGGAAACAGCCGAACACATGAGGGCAGAATGAAATTATGGGGGGAAACGTTTATGTTGGGCAATAAAGGCACAACTCGGAGGGACCTCATTGCTCTCCACAACCACCTCAAAGGAGGGTGTAGTGAGGTGGGGGCAGGTCTCTTCTGCCGTGCCTGCAGTGAGAGGACTAGAAATGGCCTTAATCTGAGACAGGAGAGATTCAGATTAGATATTAGAAAAATTTTTCACTGTTTGTATGGTGAGGCATTGGAACAGGTTGCCCGGGGAGGTGGTGGAGTCACCATTCCTAGAGGTGTTTACGAGAAGCTGGGCGATGTGGTTTGGTGGTTTAGGGGTTACAGTGGCAGTGCTGCTGGACGGTGTGACTGGATGATCTTAAAGGTCTCTTCCAGCCTTGATGATTCCGTGACTCTACGACAGAACGAAATTATGGGGAAGAGCATTTATGGTTGGGCAAGGCAGACACAAACAGGGCGGTGATTCGGCCTTCGCCTCGGGCCCGGGTCAGGCGGAGCCGGAGCCGAACCGCTCCGTCACGCACTGTGGCGGGTGCTGGAGGCCCCCCTGGCGACATCCCCGATGTCGCGACAGGCCGGGGCGGGCGGCGCCCGTCTCCTGGCAACCGCCCTCGGCCGCTTCTTCCGCTTCCGCCGCCCGCGCGTCCCGCGGCGCCGCTCGGTCCGCGCCGTGTCCTGCGGGCCCGGCACTGCCCCGGCACTGCCCCGCCGGCGGGGACCTCCGCGGGCCGAGGGAGCGGCGCGGGGGGCGAGGGGCCGCGGGCGGGGCCGCGCCGTGCCCCCCGCGGAGGGAAGGGCGAGGGGCGGCCGGGGCCGAGCGGCCGCTCCCCCGCGGGAGCAGCCCCGGGGGCGGCCCGGCCCCGCGCACGGCCCGGGCGGGCGGCGGAGGAGCCCCCGCAGGAAGCCTCTCGCCCGCCCCATGTGGCGCAGGTCGGTGCCGAGCCGCGGGCAGGGATTAGAGGATGGTTCATGAAGCTGCGCGCTGGCTCCCTGAGCGAAGGGGCCGTGCCGGGGCTCGCCTCGCCGCCCGCCCGAGCGGAGCGAGGGGTTAGTGCGGGGAGCCGCGGGGATGGAGGGCCCGGGCGGGGCCGACTGGCGCCTGGCGCTCTGGACGCTGTTCTCCGTGCTGCTGCCCGTGCTCATCACCGCCTGGTGCAGCTTCCAGCGGTCGCGGCGGCAGCTGCTGATACGGGACATCTTCCGCAAGAGCAAGCACGACTGGCACTACACGGACCTGTTCGGGCAGCCCTCGTACTGCTGCGTGTGCGCCCAGCACATGCTGCGCGGAGCCTTCTGCGGCTGCTGCGGGCTGCGCGCCAGCGAGCGCTGCCTCAAGAAGGCGGACCAGCGCTTCCTCTGCAAGGAGATCATGACAAGAGGCGCCGGGGCAGCCCAAAGCTCCATCCCACACCACTGGGTCAGGGGCAACGTCCCCCTCTGCAGCTGCTGCGTGGTGTGCAAGCAGCAGTGCGGCACCCAGCCCAAGCTCTGCGACTACAGGTACTGCTGGGGGCTTAGACTCTCTAACACAGCGTACGGTGCCCTGTCAGTGTTGTATTTTCTGCAGGGCTCATGGTAGACATCACCCCCGAGGAGGTCCTGCAGTAGTCAGATAAGAAATCGTTAAAAAACAACAACTTCAAAGAGCCTAAAATTAAAATGGATGCTTGTGGGTAATTTGAGTCATAGATTAAGATTAGTGTGGCATTGCATCTCATGTCCACTCGTTCTCTTAATTGCATTACTCCAGCACGATGGGCAAGCTGCTGTGTAGTTACATAGAAGAGACTCTCTGTGTCCAAGAGAGTTTGTGTTTTAGGGGGTGACATTAAGAAGGTTCTGATACATTTGTCATTTGTACAGTGGGTAGCCTTAGCAATGGGGGGCACAGCTCACAGTTTAGAACACCAGTGTGTTTGCACACCTCAAAATTGGCATCTGCTCAGTGCAAATAGAACAAACAACTGTCCTATAGAGGTTTCAGGTTTATTTTTAAGGATGCACAAAAAAAGCTAATGGGAAGTTTTATAACCTACTGTAATACAATGTGTTGTTAAAAGTTTCTGCTAAGAGTGTTTAAAAATGCAAGGAACCATTAAATGGGCTTTCACTGTCATTAGTAAGGCTGCTTGCAAAGTTGGCTGTGCCATGTTGTGCCAAAATACAGTGATAGTGCCCCAGGTCCTGACTACAGTGTGTTGGTTCAGCCTTCCCAAAGGATGTCCTCTTTTAAGCATATATTCTGCCAGCTTTTGCTTTGCTTCTGTGTGATACTGGCAAAGTGCTTGGTAAGTAAGCAGAATTACAGTATAAGAGTATTACTTTCAGAAACAGAACCTTGAGAGTGTGTGTAGGAGAGGAGGAAAGGGGAGGAATTTGGAGGCAAAGGGGAAAGGAAGGAAGAAGAGGAAAAGAAAGTCACGGTATAGGGCAAGTATCGTTGGTACTCGTGTGTTGGATTAGTCAGGGGAACTCCAAAAATAGCTTTCCCAGCTGCTTAAATCAAGGCTTTGGATGTACCAAATGAGGATTAACATTCTGCAGAGGCTGGTAGTGGATATTGCAGTATTTCCTCTTGTTCCAGTCCGTTTTCCAGGGCAGCTTTTAGAAGAGGTCAAAAAACACAGCAGTTTTGCATAACAAAATTCCACCAGCATTGCACTGTGCCTTTTAGGTTTCAGATTTAAAGGGGTATTAGCAGTATTAAGAAATGCATCAATTAATATTACCAGTAGTACTTTATTGAATTGAACTCAAATGTTTTATCTGTGCTCTTTAAGGACGGAGAGGAGTTCAGGTTCTCATACAGGCTTTCAGTGTAACTGTTAATATCACAAACAATGCAGGAGGATATTTATAGCACCTATATTTTACTGAGAACAAAATTAATTTACAACTCTCGGGGGTTTTTTCCCCACAGAATTCAAATGCTTTCCTAGACTTGAAAGCACAGGAGCAATTTATGTAATTTTCTGTAGCCAATACCTAGTTTTCCAGGGAATGCAGGGTTTTCCCTGTAATGTGCTTTAAATATTACTTATAATGGTGTGTGCCAACATAAGTACTTTGCTGAAAGTTAGTCTGTCTAAAATAATTGAACAGAATCAACATGCCTGTTGTTTGAGGGTTGTTTTCATGTTCTTTGGTCTTTTATTCCAGATGTGCATGGTGTCAGTACACTGTGCATGATGAATGCATGGTGGATTGTTTAAGGACTGAGGAGTGTACATTTGGAGAATTCAAAGACTTAATTATCCCACCCTACTATTTGTCTACAATCAACCAGATGCGAAAAGACAAAAAAACCAGTTATGAAAAGGTAATGGCCTCCTGCTTCTTGGACCAAATAAACCCACAAACACACAATGAAACTTGAACTCAGTGCATTGTCAGGTTAATAACTATAAGCTAAATGTTCCAAGGTATAATAAATACTTGCTGTGCTAATTCAGAGGTGTTTGTCATTTTACTAACATGGTTGTTGAAGCACAAGTGTACAGGTGAGCTTTTTTATTCCAAAATACTGAGCTTTGGGTACCTTACTTTCTTGAACGTTTTGTGATTATATTTTTTTTTTTACTGCTGTGTTCATAACATTGTAGTGTGTTTATTTTTCTGGGGACTGCAGAATCTTCAGCCTTGGTGTGTCAGGAATATTTGTTTCTGTTCTGACTGCTTCAGACTAATTGGTGACTTCCTCCTCTCAGTGCTTACAGGGGATGGGTTTTGGAGCAAGGCTGAAAACACTTTCAAACGTGCAGTATTTGTGTGACTGACTGACTTTCACCGTTTGCAGGTGATACCTTACTGCAGAAAACACTGGATGCCAGTGATCATACTGGCAAATACTCGCAGTGGGAACAACATGGGTGAAACTTTACTTGGAGAATTTAAAATGCTGCTGAACCCCGTTCAGGTACTTGCTGTGAAAAGCCACTATCCTAAAATGAGGGTTTAAATTAGAATAAGCATCACTTCGCTTACACAATGGCAGCAGGGTCTTGTGGAAGATCAGTAGGAAACAAATTCATGCAGTTTGCTCCTTCAGAAAGAACAGCTTCATAAAGAGAAACCAAAAGTGTAGAGGCTCCTCCCACCCCCAAGTTTGTTGTGATTCTAATACCAGTCCAGATTTTTTTATTTACAGTAATAATGCAGTCATTAAGTTAATGAGAAGTATCTGACTCTTGAAACAGGGTACACTTTTTGGAAAATGAAGTATTTAGATATTCTTAATTTGAAACCTGTATTTTAAATCCTCACTTGTGGAAATGTCAGCATTTACAGTTTCTGCTGTGTGTAGTTGCTTTCCCTTTAAAATCCCTGTGGGATGGCACAGGATGTTGATGTAAGGCAGGCAGTTGTTCCCTGGATTTCCTGGCTGCACCTTAATACTCTTCCTTTGAAGTTCAAAACCCAGCCATGGAATACAGCCTAAGAGAAATCACTGTGCATTTGTTTTAAATGCATCCTAATAAGGCTTTAAAGAATAAACCTCTTTGTGTGCTGGGTGTTTTAAAATTACTTTTATCTGAAGTCTTTCATCTTCACAGAATTCATCATCATGCTTCTACATACAGATTTTTCTAAGGACTCTCTCAGCTCAGTTTAATAAAGTCCATTTAATCCTAGTGAGACAGCTGGAGCTGTTGTGAATTTGGGAAACCAAATCCTGCTCATAAAAGTCAGGACAGCTCGTTTGCTAATGTGATATTGTAAATGGAGGATCTTTGTTTTGCATTGGAATGAGCTTCTCGAAGTTGTTTATCCATGAGGCAAATCCTGAGTCATGTCGTGTGAACTGATGGAATTCCTTATTTCCCTTTCTTCCAGGTTTTTGATCTGAGCAAAATTGCACCTGCTAAAGCCCTCCAGCTTTGTACCTTGCTGCCTTGCAACGCTGTCAGGGTTCTTGTCTGTGGTGGGGATGGCACAGTGGGCTGGGTCCTGGATGCCATTGATGAAATGAAGATAAAGGTATTGTGGTTTTAATTTTAAAAATGTCTTAATGATGAAATGAGTTTTGTTGCTGTTGTTGCTACCCCTAATCTCTTACCTGCATTTATTGCCTTCATCTTCCTGAATAGGCCTGCAGAGAAATGTTTGCAGAATTGCTTATTCATATTGGGGGAGGGCTGAGGGAAGTGCATCTTATAGTTCAGGAAAAATATGACAGCTTTTTAAAGTTGTTCTCTTCTGTAAAACAAGACAAGAACAAGCTGCAGGATATTTTATGCATTGTTATTTCCTCTTTGTCTAAACAGATTTATTTTGTCATAAACAGCGTGGCTGACACTGGCTAATGTGCTCTGACTGCTTGCTTCTCCCAGCACTCTCAATCTTTTATAATAACCTCATAATTTTGCCAGCTGTACTGGTTATATTGCCAGTGCATGAATGAGAGCAGTAATTTGCTTCTGCTCCTTATGATATATTCTGAAGAGTCTGTCTGCCTGCACCCTCACCTATTAACAGCACGTAGAGAAGGAAAAAATAAGCTGAGTGTTTACTGCTGATTTGAAATGGAAGATAATTCCAGTTTATGGGGTACTACTAAGAACTCCTGAGAAGATTAAGAATGGAGAATAATTACAAGGGCTTTAGTGCTTTACCTAATAAACTTTCTTCTAGTGCTAAAAGGAAGTTACTCCTCTTTACTGCAGCTTTCTTGTTAATACATGAAATATTGTAGTTGAAGGCCATTATTACAACTTCATGCATAATCAAACTCATCTTGAGAATTATTGTGTGCTGATAAAGTAGAAATAAAGTAACTATAAAGGTTAATGAATATGAGGGTATGGTTACATGGTCTTGGACACTTGATATATTGTCCCTCAGAGCCAATAGAGTTCATGAAATCTGGGTTTTTCTTTGCTCAAATTGAGTCACTGGTGTTAGGTAAATACTGTTGAGGTTATTATCAGCAGGAGGTTATTTGCTCCCTTCATTTATCATGACTCTCAAATACAGGTTACCTGGCTGATAACTCTGCTTGAAAAAATAGTAACCACGGTGCCAATTCACTGCAAGTGCTTTTCACAGCTGAATTTCCAAGGCCATAGTACATGAGAAATAACTGCTCACCCTGCTGTGGTGAGGAGAGCCAAGCCCTTTGCTAAGGCAGCTGTTCTGAGTGTCTGCTTCTGTCACTGTGCTCTGCAGAGGTGTTTATCACCTGCTCCACCTGTGGGTCACAGTCTGAAAGCGAGACACTGCCTCTCCTCCCGTACATGTGTGTGCGTCTCTCTGTGTGGTTGAACACTGACATTATGTGCATGTGTTGTTTAGACCCAACCTCACCTCAGCCTGTAAGATCATTTTGGTGTCTTGTTGTTCACAGTCTGCTGTGTTACATCTCTCAGTTCATATCACTTCCCAGATCCAAAGCATCATTGCTTTGAAGGAGTACTCTGTTCAGTGTTCCTAGTGCACTGTTTCCATATTGTGTTTGTACTCTTTCCTTCTCACAGTGGTTTAACATTTCCTTCCTTTACATTATCCCTGTGGTAAGCAGTTCAATGTGCCATCTGCTGTGCTGACAGTGCCAGCCCAGTGCCCTGCTCTGTGTCACAGGCTGCTGTCAGGATTTATGGTAGTTACCTAATCTGAGCTTTTGGGGATGAAATGGAGACAATGAGTGCTGGAGCAGGAGCTGACACACAGTGGTTTTGTGTCCTAGGGCCAAGAACGATATATCCCACAAGTTGCAATTTTACCTCTGGGAACAGGGAATGACCTGTCCAACACACTGGGCTGGGGGGCAGGTTATGCTGGAGAAGTCCCTGTGGAACAGATCTTACGGAATGTCATGGAGGCAGATGGAATCAAACTAGACAGGTAAGGAACAGTGAAAAGGTAAAATGTGTAGGACCCAGTACTGCTGTAGCTCTGCTGATGGCCCACTGCAGCACTTCATGTAAAGAAACACAAGTGTTGCTGGAAGGAACTACAAAAACTGAGGTCCAGATTTGGCCTTTATGTAATTGTTCTACAGGGCTTAACTCTTCCATAATTTAACTAAGTTTAATCTTTTGACTTGATCCCAGTATAGATATAGGATTCCTAACTGCAACCTTATACTGAGAACTGTCACGAGTCTAAGTAACAACTGTTGTTTTTCAGATGGAAGGTTCAAGTAACAAACAAAGGATACTACAACTTAAGGAAACCAAAGGTATGGCTTGCAAGTATAAACATGAATTCTGTGGAATACCTCTATAAGTATTTTTCTGTTTACCAACTCCCCACTAAACACTCTGAATTTTAAATCCTAATAATAATATTTAATAAGGCCATAACTGAAAGTTCTGTCTTACAGGTATTCACAATGAACAACTACTTTTCTATAGGACCTGATGCTCTCATGGCTTTAAATTTCCATGCTCATCGTGAGAAGACTCCCTCTCTGTTTTCCAGCAGAATTATCAATAAGGTGGGTTTGGTGAAGTGACATTTCCTCCTTGTAATTGTGGATTTGACATAAGGCTATTTTCTGCTTTACATTGCTTCACTCCCCTACTTCCTTTCATGCAGTTTTAAGAGTTTGAATCCATTTTTCTTGGTGAGGGGATTCCATGGGTATAAAAACATTTCCAGCCCACTCCCAAGTGTTACAGCCTTGGCTCTGCTTACGGAATTTGCTATTTGTTCAGTTTTTACTCAGAATTTCTCATTTGCTTTGAAACTTAGTGGGTTAAAGACATTTCCTATTTCCTTTTCAAGTGGAAAGTAAGTTTCTGATTCAAGTTGTAGCCCATCTCATTTGGAAACTTTAGTTTGAGTGCAGATAAGGTTTGCAAAGCCATAACTGTACATGAATATTTAAAATAGTCTCCATATGTTATCTTTTTCTAACAGTGCTTTCTTTTCTCCCTGTTTTGTTTTGGGGTTTTTTTTGTAGGCTGTTTATTTTTTTTATGGAACCAAAGACTGCTTAGTACAAGAATGTAAAGACCTTAACAAAAAGGTTGAGGTAAGTTTTTTTAGCTTGCTTATTCTCTGGATAGTCAGTGGAGTGTAAAAACTTATGGGGAAAAAAAAAGGGAAGAAGCTTTGCACTTTACATCTATCTGTGTGATATTTGTGTAAGGGTGGGTCTGGCCTTGGAGTAATTTTTATGTTCCTTTTGCTATCTGCAGCTTCCTTCACGGAATTTGTGTCTTTGAGCTTACTGAAAATTCCTATTTTTTTATCTGGCCTTGACTCAGTTCTATGAGTTCAAGCACTGATATTCAGATAAAATTTGCCTTAGCACCAGAGGCATACATAAGTGAGAGTTCTTTCTCTTTTCTTTACTAACAGAAATTTACTACAGCTCAGGATATCTTGGGAAATCAGAAGTAATTTTTTTTTTAAAGTATTGAAAGAAAACACATTCTATTTGTACAGGGCCAATTTTCCTTTGAATGGAAGCTTATTAAAAGAGCATAAAGAGAATAACTAGCTTAGACTGAAGTACTGAATTTGATCCACAGTAATTAACTTCTGTTTGTCTTTTAAAGCTAGAGTTGGATGGTGAGAGGATCGAGTTGCCCAATTTGGAAGGCATCATTGTGCTGAATATTGGATACTGGGGAGGTGGCTGCAGGCTCTGGGAAGGAATGGGGGATGAACCTTATCCCTTGGCAAGGTACACAGTGCATTTTTGGCTTTGCTTTTTCCCTTTAACTGTCCTTGTAGTGTAAGGAATTCCCTCCAGCAGACTGTGCTTATGTAGCCAGGCTTACCTGCAGATCAGAAGGATGCCTAGGCTGTCTCACATGTATTTTCTTCATATTAGAGACTTGGACTAAATGCATCCCACACATCAAGGGGTTTTTTAAAGACTTTTTCAAAATGTCTGGCGTGACAGACAGCAGTAGCATTGAAGAGGCTGTTACAAATTAAGGTAACCTTCAAAAAGTATGGATCTATTTCAGAATCTTAAAGAACACATCTCAATGGAGGTTAAAATAGAAAGTAAAAACAAAACATGTCCAAATTTTAACTCCTATGCTTGAGTAAACTGGAGCAATACTAAGGAGAGAAATGTATGGGAACATTAGTTATTCCCTCCTGTGACTTCCTTCTTCAGAAGCCATATATAAATATACTTTGTAGTTCTGTTACAAGGCTTGTGATCCTGAAAGATTTCTGAAAGATTTCTGAAAGATACTTGGGCAAGGTCCTTTACCCAAATCTGAAAAAAATTAAGCCATTAAAAGATTTTCCTGTAGGTTAATATCTGAGTGAAAAGAAAGAAAATTTTACAAGTTCATTGAAGAGAAGTCCACTGTGAGCTTTAGGTAAACACAATGAGCCTTGGGAAGTCACGTATCCATAATTTCCAGAAGCCAGCTGGTGTGTTGCTCTGTAATTGCAGGGTTTGATGGTTTTATTTGCTGTTCAGTGTGCTTTGTTGTCCAGCACAAATAGATGACCCTACTTGTAGAACATTTGTCCTCTCCGTGTGGAAGCCATAAAAGGACTGTGCAATATTTGGACAGGTATGCTATGAGCTCATGAGCATCACTGAGAAGAGTCTCCTGTTTTTGTTTCACAGACATGATGATGGACTTCTGGAAGTTGTTGGTGTTCATGGTTCTTTCCACTGTGCCCAGATCCAGGTTAAACTGGCCAACCCTGTTCGCCTGGGGCAGGCACACACAGTGAGGGTGAGTGCCCGTTGGGAACCTGCTTCCCTGAATTTTTTTAATACACAGTACAGAATCTCAACCACTCAGCTGTCAGATCTGAAGTTGCAGTTTGCAGTTGAGGTAGATGTTTCTCTTGCTTAGTAAAAATTAATTATGTCCTAATTCACCACCTTGCTGTCATTGGTGGCCTGTGAGTGCAACTCGTTCTGTGCTGGTTTCTCCCTGTCCAGGCTGGAAACGTGCCTGGCATCAGCACATTGGACCTGGAAAAGGGGTTTTCAGGGCTCCTTTGAGCTGCTGTGATTGTGTGTTGTTCTGTTTGATCCCAGCTGATCCTGAAGAGCTCGAAGATGCCGATGCAGGTGGATGGAGAGCCCTGGGCCCAGGGGCCCTGCACGGTCACCATCACCCACAAGACTCACGCACTGATGTTGTACCACTCGGGGGAACAGACGGACGACGACGCTTCCAGCCTGTCTGAGTAGGACCTTGGGCCAGAGCAGATGGATGAGGACACGGAGATTTTATGGAATTCAACGTGAGACAGCGAGGAACTTCAGCTCGTTAAAACACACCTAATCTAGAGTGAGGTTTATGTCGTAAAGTTCATACTTGGGAATGAACTAGAGCTGAGGAAAAAGCCATGCTTTGACACTTCTGAAAACTTTCACAGCTGAATTATCACAACTAATTTGCCTTTAACGTTGGTGGTGATGCCCTCCAGCCTTTCTAGCAGGAGTGAGTTACTCTAACGCCTCAAAAAGACAGATGCTGCAGCCCTTCCTTGCTGTGGAATCAGACCTTCTGCACAAACACAGTACAGTAGGTGGATGTTTCATACCCTTGGAAAGGGGAACAGCTGGGAGTCTGACCTGCTGCCACCTGCCCTCTTTCTGAGAACAGAAAACCAGACCAAGTAGGATGTGGGCTGATTTCCTGACAGCAGCCTGCTCCTGGCTGCCACCTCTGCTTGGGAGCAAGAGAAATAACTGTCTGTACAGTGCATTTCTAATCTGTTCTCTGAGAGAGTGGAGCATCTGGGAGCTCTTGGGAAGGTGGTCAGCAAGAAAAAGATGCTTTTGGACCAAAGGTTTCTGGAAATGTTCTGTCAGTGAATGACCTTTTTCAGTGGCTTTGTAAGCCATAAAGTACCCCTGACATCCTGAGTATCCAAGATACAACTCAAAGTAATTGTACCATGACTTGCACTGAATGATCCTGTAACTTGACTCTGCTTCAGTTCAGTGAGAGACTAATGCTAGTTTTTGTAAATAGCAGCATCACAGTTCTTGGGGAGGCTTTTTGGAGGCAAACTTGGACAAAGAGCAGCCTTTTTCGGCTGTTCAGAGGGAAAGGTTTTAAAGAAATAATGATGATTGACAAATGTGGGGTATTTTTTAAAGACTTGTTAAAGTTCTTGGCTCGTAATTGCCTGAGAATGGTCAGTAGTAAATCAGTCTGTTAGCTGTGTCCATTTTAAGTGTGGAGGTTGAGAGCTGAGTTTGCAGAGGTTGGCAGGTTCTTGCATTCCTGTGTATAATTGGATTGTGAAAAAAGCATGAAGGCATTTGTTTTCTGACTGGCTCTTAGGGAGTCAAAGACACCTTGTTGGTACCTACATTTCCCTTATGAATATAAGGTGAGAAAAAGATGAATGGTTGAAGGTTCAGAACATGTAAACAGTACACAGGGACTGTCAGTTGGGCCTATCTGAAGCTTCTCAGGTTAAAGCTTCTCAGGTGAAAACATCTTCGTGGTTAACAAAAGCAAAAACCTGCTTCCTTTTCCCTCTTTTGTTGTAGGCATTTTAAGCCTGCAGTGGGTGAGAGATGAATTGGGGTTTAAAATGTCAGTTTAGTCCAGTTCAGTTACTGAAGGTGCTCTTCCAAGTAGGAAGAGAATTTATGCTGCATAAGCCAAGATTGTAGGAGAGGTTGAGAGCTCTGGTCTGAACTTTAAATGTTGCTGCTTTTGTCATTAGTCCCCCATGTTTGTTTGTTTTTTCTTTGTGCTTACAGGAAGTGAAACCACTGGGTAAAGTAGGCTGTGTTTCTAGGTTTTTTAAAATGAGACCATTTTTCAGCAATCTGTAAAATGACGTTTTCATTAACAGTGAACGAACTATTTATATTTTAAAATAATTTATTGAAAACTTGGCAAAGTCAGTATTTTTAAAACCTTCAATTGTAATCCTCTTTGGAGAGTGTTTTTAACTTGATGGTATTCCTTGTAGAACGTGTATGTACTAGAACTTCAATACTACTGATTCTCGGTGAATTTGTAGCTGTCTGAAAATGTGATTAGAGTGGAATGAGCTGTAAACAGAAGCCATTTGTAAATTCCATATTCATTAGCCTTATACACCTCGTTTTAATTATTTTATTGTATGTAAATATAGATAAAAAATAGTTAAATCTATGTAAAAAGTGTTTAAAATACCCTAAGTATGATATGTTAGATGAATCCACTACCTTTTTTTTTTTTTAAGTTAAAAGGTTCAGTTTGTATTAGCAAAAATCCTACCAGTTAAGTTATTTTATTTTTTTTTTTATAACGTGTTACCATCAGCATCCTAAAAATATTTAAGTTCTGTGCTCTGGTTCTTATCTAACTGTTGTTTACAAACAAATGACAAGTCTCTGGAAAAGCAGGGTGTGTGCTTTAAAAGGCAGTTTTTGCTCAAGAGAAATGACACCACTGGCTACTTTAAATGATGCAGTTTAAAGAGTTACCTGAAGTTGATGAGGTGATCAAATTGATTCAAATTGGTTTATAGCCTAAGAACTTTTAACTGTTCAAAAACTTCAGTCTTTGGGCTCCTGACATCTAAAAGAGAAATAAGTGATGCCCAGGCTTTGAAGGCTCCTTGTGTTGCTGTAGGTGAGCAGTGAGTTGGTTTCTCTGCCCCAATGGGTGTTTGTGCATCCTGCCACTTACTGCAGCTCCCTGGGAGTCCAGAAACCCTCTGGGAAATGTAAATCCATCATTGCTACTGGAGAAACGAAGTGAAAGCATCTCAGTGGGTGCTTGTTTGGCAAAACCCCCTGGTAAATGGCCGTGTTTGTGAAGTTTGTGTCTCAGATGGTGATGGCAGCAAATGTGGCCGTGGTGAGCACGAGGAAGCCTCTTGTGAAATTGTACTGCTGGTTCTTTAAGGTTGAAATGTCCAGTTCCCAGTGGGCCATGGGCTCACCCTTCCAGTGTAGCTGTGTAGCTGTCATACCTGACACAAAACCTTCTTGGGAGACACACATTGTTAGCACTGGCATCTGTTGGGAAGTCTTGCTGCTTCCAACTGTCCTTTGGTTTCAGTGTATCCTCCTTCCCTCTTGTTGCCAATTGGGTTAACACCTGTTTTCAGTTCCCTTGATGGAACTGTTTGTAGTCCCACTGCAGATGGTTGGTGTCAGCAGTGGGCTCCCAGAGTCTAACACAGCACAAATGCTCTTGGCTGATCTGTAACAGAGCTGTAGCTGCCTGATACCCTGTGCATTGTGACTGTAAACTGTTCCATGCTTTTTTAATGTTGTAGTGCATAAAGCACCAGTTCAAACAGCTACAAGAAGGGGATACTCCTCCTGTAGCTTGGAATCCTGAAAACCACACAGGGAGAGCCTCTCTCTGTCTGGGAGAGGGGACTCTGCAGCTGGAGCTCCTGTCCTGCATGGAAGAATTTTCCCTTATCCTGTTAATCATTAACATTGGAAAAATAGTGAAAGCAATGTTTCAAAAAGACAAGTAATGAATTGTTTTTTCTGTCAGTCTTCATACATCATAGCTTTGTATAAAATGTACAGAGCAAACAATAACATCAGTGGTCAAGCACTTAAAAGCGAATTCACAATGTTTAAGTCTTACTGCTGCATTTATCAGCTTAACTGAAGTTCGGTCTGATAACTTAACTTTACTGTGGTTTCTCAGTCCTGTGACATGAAATACAAAAAGTTTGCATGGGAAGCCTTTCAGTGGGTCAGCTCCCTGCCTGGCTCACACCGGGCTTGTTTACAGGTGTTGAGAGGATGTGGTGGGTGTTTCCATGTGCACAGAACCTCCTGTCATAGGCTTTGTTTGACTTTGTGTTTTCACTTCAGCAATTCGTAGCAGGGTTAAGCTGTTTCAAATGCCAGCTGGATCTTTCTTCCCGTCTGGACTTCATAAAAAGTCAAAACTTGGCATTTTTTGTCTTCAAAAACAGCTGAGGTAAATGGCATTCATTTATGCTTCGGCGTTTTTTTGGTATGTCTGTTGTTCTCGGTATTTAAAGCAGGTCAGGGTAGTGTTTAGAGCATACCTTTAACAGCATTTTGGAACTTTTGCAGTTATTGAAGAACACAGTCTTGTGTTTTCTTTCCCTGCAATAGTAATATATTGGTTTCAAATTAATTTGGGATTCTGTTCAAATTTGAACATTTTTCTCAGCACTGTTACGAATTGCATTTCATGTTTATAGTGTAAAAACTGTAGCATAATTTATTTGATACTTTTTTATATGTTCACTTCCAGTGTTTCTCCATATGGTTTTTTCCCCCCAGGGCTTGCTTTTCTTGGTCACTGAGGAACTTGAAACACCACTGTCTTTAGTTAGAAGTGTTAAGTACTTGCTGTCAGAAAACAGACTGGAGTTTCTCCTGGTTGCAAAAAACGTTACCATGTTTGAACACACTTGGAGACAATAATCTTGAGGCAGTGCTTACAGCAAGAGTGAGGTAAAGGTTTATTCTGTGCAACCTCAGCTGATTCAGATTGAGAATTTATTCCCCCTCTTGCTGGTGTTTACAACTACTCTGTAAGCACTTCTGTCCCTCAGTCATTTAATTACTCATTTTGTGCTGGCTTAACTTCAGCTAAAAACGTCATTTGGGACAGTATCAGAGGCTCTGCTGAAGCCAGGACAGTGAGCTGCTGTCCAATTTATGCTCATGCCAGCCAGCCTGTCAGCAAAGGAAGTTGGAATGGCTCCACACAGCTGTTGGTAGCCCAGTGAGCCACCTGCTTGGCTTTTCCAGTCACCATCACCCCCTGGGAGGTGTCAGAGGATCCCAGACCCCCTGGCCTGTTCTGAAAGGACAGTTTTTGTTCCTTGCTACTGGGGAGGAACCTCCTCGTTCTCCACCTTCTGAGAACTGAGTGTTAAAGGGTTTGGTTTCAGTTTGGCCCCTTCCTTCTGGTTCTGTCTTATGTTGCACTGAAGCTCAGAGCTTTTATAGTGAGTTATTGTATCTCACTGGCTAAATAAAAGCCTAAAGCACTGCACCTTTAGCTGTGAGCAGCACTATGGTACCACTGTTATGGTAGTTACTCTTCTTTTACTTGGCAACAAATGCTTTTGGTAGAGCAGCACTGGAACCCAGTTAGTCTAAGGGTAGGTCATTTAGGAATCTTTGCATGTGTTCTAACTGAAAATCCTTTCAGACTACTAACAGTTTTCTTCCTTTTTGGAAAAGAAAAAATTGAATATTCAGTTAGTAGATTAGGTTGTCTTCAGTTTTAAAAATACCAGTACATAACTGATTCTGTTGAATGTGAACTACTTAATTAAAAAATTCCTTTTTTTCTAAGAAATCAGAGCTGCTGCTTGAACACAGGGATGAGACAGCAGAGACCACTTGTTCATTGGTAATTAAACATATTGAGAGAATTTACATGTTCTCTCTTGTTGAGGCCACAGTTCTAAAGGCACGACATGATCACAATTTTGTTTTCTTGCTTAGAGTGCTGAATATTCAATTCAGGTTTTGGGCATCTCAGGGAGATAATTCCAGCTGGATAAAGCCACATGCCTTGACTAAACCTAGTGATGTTGTGCAGACTTTTCTTAGCTGAGGATCTGGCCCTTCACACTATGAATGTATTCAGAATTGTACTTTGTTAATGCTGCCCTGTTTCCTGTGTACCCCTACTGCTGTATGTAATTAATTTTTTGCATCATTTAATTTGCAGCTTGTTTGTAGATTTCAGCATAAAAACAATTTTCTTTTTAAGATTACGTGGGAACTTATATTGTGAGTTTATTGCATTCTGTAACTTAAAGGTTTACATCCCTCAAAAGCCATTTTGTCTGCTACCAACTGCTGTAATCCTTCGAGTACCTCCAGCCATCTTCTCTTTCTAGGATTTTTATAGTTAAACAGAATGGATTTTTATTTTTGTAGCTTGTAACTTCAAATATGTATAGCAGTTGTTTAGTAATCAGAATACTGTAAAAACGTTACCTTTAAGAGCTGTAACTTCAAATTAGTAATAACTACTTACAAGAAAATACCAGCATGTTAGCAGTTAAAAAAAAAAAAAAGTTATTCTTTAGCTTCACATACTGTGATGCTGCAGCTTGGGATTTGCATTGAATGTGTTTATCCATATATTCTGACATTGCACTAAACAGGAAAAATATGAGCTTAGAGTGCAATAGGTCAAAAAATAGAATTTATAACATCTTAGATTTTTTTCATCTGATAAAAGTAACATTTGGGATTCAGTATTTTTTTGTTTCCCACCGAGCAGTAAGGGAGGAGTGATCAGTGGACTCTTGACAGATCAGTTGTACCCTTATGGTGCAGTTTGAGATCTGTATTTAGTGCTCAAACATAAACAGACACCTTCTGCATCATTCCTGCCTCTCTCCTCAGAGAACAGAAACTCAGAGCAAACCCCACTGCTGACAGCTGTACAGTATGTGAGATCTTACTTGCAAGGAAAGAACCAGCCACCATAATCTTGAACCTCCAAAATAAACATTTAAATCAAACTTTTCCAATTTTTCCTTGACATCAACTGACATTTTCAAATCCCAAACTGGTTTTCCTTTGGTTTTTAGAAGGAGGCAGGCTGAAATGGGAGGATGAGGAAGTATTGCTGTAAAAAGTCTTTGTCATAAAAGCTGGGAGGGCTGTTCTTTATTTGCTGCAGAAGCACAGCAGCTGTGATTGTGTCTCATAAAAATTTGTGATGTGTGCTCCAGTCATGACACGGGCTGATGTGAGGTTTGAGAGCTTGGGTCAGGCTCTGTCTGTGGGAAGCTGCAGCTTCAGCAAAGCCACAGAACTGCCCCATTCTGTGGTGTTACTCCACATTAACACAAGGGAGACTGAAAACCTCAGTGAGTTGTACCATGGCCTGT
The DNA here is from genome assembly GCF_001604755.1 of Lepidothrix coronata. Lineage (NCBI taxonomy): Eukaryota > Metazoa > Chordata > Aves > Passeriformes > Pipridae > Lepidothrix > Lepidothrix coronata. The sequence goes on along the minus strand of NW_016690214.1, from coordinate 3,848,640 downwards.
CCCTGTGACTTACGCTCCCAGAAGGCTCTTTTGAGAAACATCTGCTCCATATTCGTCATAGAAGTTTGTAAATACAGGTTTTTCACAGCACTGACTCTGTTACTGAATTTCCTGTTGCATCTTTTTGTTGTCTTGTTGTTTATACTGTATTTCTCTGTAGATTTAAGTGTGTGGATTAAAGTATTTAAACTCGGATTCTTTTATTCCTCACTATGCATAAAAGCAAATATGATTTTTCAACTCTGTGACAACCCCCGTGACTGCCTGGCTTTGCAAGGGCTGCAGCAGGATGAGACCAGGGATTTTAAAAACAAGATTGCATTTTGTGGAACTCTATGGCTGTGTTCCTGCTGGAAAGTCGAGGTGTTTCAAACCCCAATGCATGGGAAAAATTCTAGACAGCGTGGTAATGTCATTGGGAAGTAAATCTAACACTGGTAACATGCAGCGATTTGTCTCAGCAGCTGCTGGTTCATCCTTCACCCCTGGGGAGAAGGTGAGTTTTTGTGACTTTAGAATAGATGTGGTTAAAGTGGTGTAGCCCCCCAGGCTTCAGCAGGGAGGTGAAATGTCCAGATTGTTGCTTCTCACCTCTGTTGTCAGTGATTTGGGATCTTAAAAACAGCTTGTGACCCTGCCCACTCTTTATTTAGTGTAAGGGGGGAAAGTCCTACAGATGTCCTACCTGTAATGAGCAATTTCAAGTAAGAGTTTTAACAGGAGATGTTTTGGTGTCATGTGGTGGTAATAGAAACTGGAGATGGGGTGGGAAGGCTGCTGAGAGTAAGGCAGGAAAACCCACCGGGCTTTCCCCAGAAAGGGGAAAATGCTGCTGCTGGAAGAAGTTCAGGGATCAAGTGGCTCAATGCTTTCTCCTGATGGCAGCAGATGGGTTAGTTTGGGCTTTTGGAAGTGAATAAATCCTCCTGTGGGGCCACTTTATCATAGTGTCAGTTCCCTCCCCAAGTCCACTCTGTTCCCCGGTCTCATTTGCACAAAAGAGAGAAGGGCTCTGGCCTCTCAGCTCCTGTATTATGCCACGATCAAACCTTTTAAAGAGTATTTGTGTGTTGTTTTCCATTCAAGATGGGGGCAGAGCATAGAGATTCAGCAGGTTTTTTTTTTTTCTTAGATGGGTAAGACAATCGTTTCACAGAGCTTTCAGGATCGCTGGCACTAATGTATTTAAGCATCGAGGTTTAACGCATTTTGAATGTTTTTAGAACTGCTGGAGTGAGCCGTGCACAGCACCAGCTTGAGCCACACTTTAGCCCAAGGTTGTGTGAGGAGTCAGAACACAGGTACGTGTGGGGAAGAACACGGGTCCTTAGCAAAGAGCAAATCAGGGCTGAAATTCTTTTCTGATAATAAAAGTAAAAATGTAAAGTATTTGGTGAATGAACAGAAAAGTGGTGGTGTGTGGGTTCAAGTACGATTCAAGGAGTCTAGTGTTAGACAGTTGAGAGTCTAACAGGATATCTCCTCTGACAAATCTCTTTTCCTCTTCAGGAAAATCCCTCATTGCAGGAAGGCAGCGGCCAAACTCTGCCTCTTCCCCTGTGCATCTGTGGGCAATGTGAGAACACGCTGGTAACCGCAAGGTAACAGATGGCCGGAGGGTCCCGGTGACCGCGGGCGCTGCGGCGCTGAGCGGGAACAAAGCCCCGCGGATCTGGGGATGTGCCACCCAGCCGTGCCCAGGGCCATTGTCCCCGCCCGGCCACGAAATCCCGATTCCACGCTTAGGAGCTGCTTAAAAGAGACTCGCTCTCCCAGACCTGCAAAAGAGCAGCTCCCCATGTCGTTCATTGAAAATATGGAAAGGGCAATGCATATAGAAATCTAATTATTGGCAGGCACAGCCCGGCTTTTAGCATGATAATCGTGGGCCCCGGAGCTTTCTTGTGCACGGACCCCGAAAGATAATCATGAAAACAAAAGTTAAAACTATTGAATTTCCATCACTCACTCGAAAGTTCGCTTTGATTATGTTGACACGATTTTTGTTTGTCCTTACGCGGCGACGAGAAACTGTTATTAATCACTTCTAAATATTTCAAGGACAAAGGGGGCTGCCCGGCCCGGGGGATGGAGAGGGGATGATGATGGGATGAAGGCTGATGGCGGGGTGTCCCCCGCCTGTGCTGGGGGGTTCTCCCCGAGCTGGCGGGGCGGGGGGAAGGGGGTCGGTGACGGGCTCGGCCGACACCCCCAGCCCACCCCCTTCCCTCCCGCCGCCCTTATAGCCCGGCCCGCGCCCGGGCGCTGCCGGCAGCCCATGGCCACGGTGCGGGGCTCGCCCGGGCTCCCGGCCCTGCTGCGGCTGCTGCTGCTGCTCGGGGCGGGCGGGTCGCGGCCGGGCACCGCCGATCGCTGCAGCTGGAGGGGCAGGTACGGGGGTACCGGGGTACGAGGGGCTGCGGGCACCGGGCGGACCCGCCCCGCGATCCGGGGGCTCCCGGGGAGGGAACGACCCGTTCCAGCACCCGCGGGCGCGGCGCTGGCGCGTTTGCTCCGATCGCTGACAGGAAAATCGGCGACAAATATTCTCAGTATTCTCGGGTGTTACATCCTTTCCCTCGACGTTTTGTTGGCTGTTTTACTTTTCCTTTAATTAATTCCGCTATTGCGGATTTGATCCCCGTAAGCTGACTTCAGCAAAAGTAACTGTTCTGAAAGCGAGAGCTCGGGAGCAGGGCCAGCACGACGCCTTTCCATCGCAAGCATTTCCTGTGATTAATTTTTATGGGAAATATTAGAAATTATTTTGGAAATCTAGGTCTTTGAACCAAATTCTTTCAGGCGTAACGTCAGTGCTCGTTGAGCAGCTCCCGCTGCGGGTCGGCGGCTCTCACCCCCATCCGCTCACCGGTGGGATTTTCCGGACATCCGAGCACTGGCCAGCCCTGCCTCACGGAAAGGTTTGGAGCTGTTTAGCAGAGAGAAGTTGCCCTCTGGCATTTCCCTGGATGCTGCAGGCATCCAAGCATGGATTTGCAGGCGGGCAAAAGGGGCTGAGCTCCTTCCCGTGCCCTCAGGTGCAGCCCCAGGTGTGAGCAATCCGTGTCTCCCCATCCCTCCCGCACGGTGCTGCAGCTGTGACCCGAGGGAAGGGAGGAAGGAATGCAGTCCAGCCGGAGGAAGCCAATTTAAGAGTCATTAGGAGCGAGTCGGTTAGCGGTAGGGTTTGTCTCTCTGGGCAGTGTGGTAGTGTTTTCCGGGATGTTTTGGCTGTGCTGTGGGCACCGTTAGTGATGGAGCGATGGTGTTGCCCTGGCAGCGGTTTGAGCCGGGAGCCCCGTTCCCGCGCCGTGGAGCAGGTCCATCTGCGCTGCACCGAGGGCTCCCTGGAATGGATGTACCCGGCACGAGCCCTGCGAGTGGTCCTGGAGCCCAACCTGTCCAGTGCCCAGCACACCACCGTCTGCATCAAGCCCGCCAGCGACTTCCAGGGTGCCAACATCTACGTGGAGCGCGCCGGGCAGCTGCACCTGGTGCTCAGCGAGGCCCAAGGGGCTCGGCCCCACCACGTGTCCTGTTTCAGCGCCCACAGGCCGCAGCGAGTGGCCCTGTTCCTGCAGGCCAGCCCGCAGAGGGACATCAGCCGCCGCACCGCCAGCTTCCAGTACGAGCTGCTGAGCAACCAGAGCACGGCCGGCCCCGACTTCAAAAAGATGGCCCTGGTGGAAGGTAAGAGCAGGGGCAGCCCCGGGGCTCCGCTGCCAGGGCAGATCTGGGATAGCGTTTGGTATTCACTGGTGCATCCCTTGTGATAGAAGCTGTTTTGGGTTGAGGGGTTTGTCGCTGCAAGGGGGGTCCTGGTGGTGCCATCCCTGAGAACATCCCCTGTGCTTATTTCTTTGCTGTGGTTGTATTTGCACAACAAGAGACTTGTTTTGAATCTGATCATAATTCTCTCTAACCTGGTAGTTCTGCCTCGTCTCCTTTCCTAATTCACCAGTCCTATATTATCTAATGTACGTATTATTGTATAATAATGTATGTATATTATAGTGTTATAAATAACTAACTGGTCTGGGTTTTTTTCTAGCTATGTGCCGTCCTTGTGACAACGTGGAACTTCTTATGGCCATTTGCAGCAGTGATTTCGGTAAGCTGACTAAAGGAGAGTCATTCTGCCTTTTGTTTATATTGATTATTTGGATTTGTTTGCTACTTTTCTTCAAATAATGTCATGATTGTGCTCCCTGATCTGGGAAAGAAAATAGCTGTGTGAAAAGGAATCTGAAGGGGGGGGGGCAGGAGTGAAACCTGGAAGGGAGAAACTGGCTTGTTTCCTGCAAGCAGAAAGTTAAGATCTAAAACTGAACTGTGAGTAATTCTCACAGGTGTGAGCTGCTGGCTCTTGGGTGTAGACACTCATACACACAGGTTGTACATGCTTGGTGTGGTCATTTTTATTCCCTTTGTCTATGTTTCTTTTTATCCCAACTATGAATATGCTCTCTCTCTTCCCTCACAATTCACACACTTCTAGTTCTTTTTCTGCAAAGGCAGTGAGTTGTTTGTAGCTTAGTTAAAGACTTCAGGTGGTTTAAACTTCCTTCAGTGATGTCCTGGTTAGGTTTCATGCCTTATGAGAAAACAGAGCAGTTATAGTCCATAAGAAAAGAAATAATAAGAAATACTAATTTGATGATACCTTAAAAGTTTTTTCCTTTTTCTCTACCTGATAGTGCAATAGGATTTTTTTTTTTCTTCTGAGTGGTTTGTCCATTTTATTCCCCTGTTTTTCCACACTCACATTTGTACCTCTTCGATTGGGTCAAACAGCTAAAGCTGTAGAGCTGCCTCTCCACGTGGCCACAATTCCATTGCTGTAAATGCACCTACGTGAAAATAAAACTACAAATTCCGTTCAATGTTTATAAACCCCACCAAATCACTGCTTCCCTACCCCGGGGTTGCCACACTACAAAGCTGATAAAACCAGACACCAACATCACTGTGCAAATACAAACCCAGTGCAGAGCAGGCTTCCCTTGGGGTGCTCCTTAGCTGGTAATTTTTATTCTTCCTCTAAATTAATCGGTGCAATCCAGCCCGTTGTTTTTCCTTGATGAAGTCCCTGGTTCCCATGCGGGTGCTCTCCCTCGGAACAACCGGAGACTGACAGATGTGGAGGCCCAGGCACACAATGGGGGCACTTACACTCACAGCAGCAGCAGACCAGAAGAAATGGCCCTTTGAACTGACTCTATTTATGGCCTGACTTCCTTGCCCCGAGCCCACAAATCGCTATCATCGACTTTTTTGATTAGAGAAAATAGCTGCTAATGAAAGTGTAAATGACACTGGGAGTGAATGGGGGCTTTATAGTCACCCTTGGGATGGGGGTCTTCAGTCACTGGGCCCTGAGCAGTGCAGGAGCAACTTGGAGCACCAGGAACAAGTGCATTATAGCTTGTCAATAGACTTGACTGCATCTGATTAAAAATGATCACACAAAGAGGGAGAGAGAGCAGAGACATCTGTTACACAAAATTCTGCATTCCCTTGGAAAATCTAATTAAATGAGGAAGTTCTTGGAGGCTTCGGAAATAAGTCTATCCTGCATCTTGGGTTGTTGAGTTTTCTGTGCCCAAACGAGTGAGTTCTGTGGCAGGAGGGTGGTGATGTACCCATTGCTTTGCAAACCTCTCATTTGCTGAAGAGCTCATGGCTCAAATGGTGGCCTGTTTCTGAGCCTTCTATGGATGTGGGATTGAAACTAACTTAATTAGTAGAAGCATAATTGATTGCTGTGAAAAATGGGGGCAGTGACATTGAGAAAGATGGATTCAGGACAGCAAACACCTGTCAGATGAAATGTTTTATTCTCCATGTGGTTGATGCAAAGGATGCTTTCAGTCAGAGACTGTGGCTTCTTGTGCTTCCCTTCCAGCTAGGATCCTTCTGGGAGAAGAAGGTACATGTATGCTATGTGATTTTTGAAATAAGGCTTCAAATAAAGTCGCTTTAGGAGTTCTGAATGTTGTTCATCATCTCCCAAAATGTCTTTTGGAGGATGGATGACATTTTCTTTTGAGTGGAAAAAAACACCAAACCGTTAAATGAAAAAAAAAATTAAAAGCTCTCATTTCCTTCAACCAAGTCATATTCTGATTTTTCTTGGATTAACCTCTGTTAGTGGTGTGAAAGGAAAAGCTCCAGAGTCCCCTGGAGTCAGTAAGGAAGGCAACCTGTGATAGTCGTTGTCTTGGAACACAGACCGGAAAAAGCGAATCCCTGAACCAACCTCTTTTCATGTGCTTTTTAATCCTTCACTACTTTTCATTATCAAGCAAGATAGATGCTTTGTCCTCAATGTAGCTGGTTTGAGTAGTCATAAAGCACAATTCCAAGGACATAGCACTGTCTGTGTAGGGATCCCCTGGGCAAAGGATGCAATACAAGCTCAGAAATGTGTCCACATGTCGGTGGGAGGTGTAAAAACTGCACCACTCCTGCTCTCCAGTTATTTCATTCAGTGAGCTCCTGGTACCTGAGCTGCTTCCCTGCTGCTCCATAACCAACTCCTGTCTTCCTCACATCCAGTGGTGAAGGGATCCATCCGAAACGTTTCCCACGACTCAGAGAACCACATGTCCCAGGTGGATGTCAGTGTCCAGAGAGTCTACAGGCAGAAGAACAGGATTTTCCAGCAGGATGAAGGGAGTGGGGAGTGGAGAGGCCCGATCCGAACCCTGCTGCAGTGCAAGGTGAAGAAGGGAGGTGGAGATTTCCTCTTCACTGGGAATGAACACTTTGGGGAAGCCTGGCTGGGCTGTGCCCCTCGCTTTAAGGATTTCATGTTTGTTTATCGAGCTGCCAGAGAAAGAGGAGCCAACCCCTGCGAGTTTGAGCTCAACTGACAAACAGAGACACTGTTGTTGAGAGCTCAGTTTTCAGATACTGAACCTGGAGCAGAGTTAAAACCCAGGACTGAAGCTGACAATTCCACCTAAACTGGGAGCTGGAGAATTCCCTGAGGATAATGGCTCTGTGAGCCCTGTGAACTCTTTTAACGCTCATTAGTTTCTCCTTCTTCAAATTGTCATTGTCTCACAAAATAACTGTGAATTTTGAAAAGATTGTCTTTTTGGGGGATTAGAAAGCAGCTTGTGCCCAGGATTACAAAATTCTAAAATGTTTCGCTCTGTCTACATGCAGTGTGCTTTTTCTCCAGATATTTTTTTCCTCCCCAATCTCTACTTGATTTCTTTTCCTTTACAGTCGAATGTGGAAACTCTCTCTAAGCTTGAGGGGAGGAAACTACCCTTGAGGAAAAAAAAAAAAAATCCCCAAGAACTACTTCCTTTTTAAAATGGAACATAGGTGCTGTAAAAAGTATGTTTTCTTTTCTTACACTGAAAGATACTAAGGAGCTTAATATAAGCACAGACAAAATACAACTAACTTGACTTCTGAAAGTTCTGTTGAACTGATTTAGGATCAAGAATTGCTCATGATGGTGTTTTCACCTAAATTATCTGCCTCTTTTCAATTAGCTTTCATTATTTGAACCATGGCTCCTCCCACCCTCCCTCAGTGCTTTGGCCAGACTCCCATAATTGCCTGTATTTTATGTAAATGGAATTGCTACACCGTAAAATGATATACAAATGTGTCTACCACATAGAGCCCAATAAATGGTGTGAATAAACCCATTATTTCCCGTGTAACAGCATCTGATTGCAGCCTGGGAAACACGGGGCTGACAGATGTGAGCCCGTGACAAGGCCTGCAAAAATCTGAATGAGGAGCCCTCTGACAGGCCACAATTAATTGACTTTTGAAATGACTCCTCTTTTTTTTTTCCACAGTTCTACTTGGCTGAGCAAGATTCACAAATTGCTGTCTTGAACTTTTTAATGGGACAAAATAGCTGCCAATGAAAGTCTAAATGACATGAACTTTGAATGGGAGTCGTACAATGGCCACGCCGTGACATGTTTTTAACTGACATATTGATTATTTGAGAAGTAGCAGCCACTTAATTGGGAGGGAATGGGGAAGGGGGGAACAAATGGGAGGGAGTCAGAGGACTGGGTGTAGAAATACAGGGTGTTAAACAGTAGCCAAATATAGTTTTATTAAAATAGGGAGCATCCTGATAAACACTTTCACGTGTTTTCCCAGAGAGTACAATTTGGAGTCCAAGTCAGTTTTTCTTTTTGCTGTGAAAAAGTGTTCACAAAGCTAAATCCAGAGGAAATGTCATTAGCAAGGAAGAAAATAGACCTTGTATGAGCAATGAGCCTGCTGACTTCCTGAGGATCTCAGTACTTGCTCAAGACCCAGGCTGTAGTCACAGTCAAGTTTATATGGGCTTAAAATATCTATTTGTCTGGCTTTGGAAACTGAGACCAAGCTCTGACAGACCTGATTGACCTCCTAATCCCAGGGCCATCATGGTTAGTGAAGATGAGGATTTTTCCTCCCCTAGTTTTTGCTGGTTTGTTGTTTTGTGTTATGCTGATCAAGAAATACTGTTTGAGTCTCTGGGAACTCTTTGGAGAGTTTCTTCTCCAAAACCTTCATCAGCCCAACTGACTTGGAGAACTTTAAGTGGAAAAGGAAATGCTGAACTTGTTTCGTGGATGTCTTTGTTTGGGCTGATTTTTAAACATATTGAGCCACCAGAACAGCTCCCTCCTGAGCTGTTTTCCACTGGCCACGTGGGGAGGCAGCAGCCTGCAAACCACACTCCCTTTAGTTTGATTTCACTGGGTAATGTTAGGAATCATCACCCGTTGCTGCTTCTGGGTGTACCTTAAGCTGGCAGATGCTGGACATCACCTGAGGGTTTTTTAAGCAATCCCACACTGAGTCCTTAGTTGTTCCTCTTCCTCCAGCTGATGGCCACGTTTTTGTTTACTTGAAAAGGTTCCAGTTTTGTTTACTGGTCAGGATGTTCCCCTTGTCCTCAGCTGGTAACGGGTGTGTAGCTCAGGGGAAGGAGATCTAGGACAGCATTAGACAGCCCAGAGGCCACCACAGCCTCTGCAACTCTCCTTTTCTCTCTTACCCACTTCTTGTATAACTCAGGGAATTATGCAGTAAAAGACCTGTTATTTGTACTCTGCTGTGTCTTCCCTTCTGCCTCCCTCACTGCTTTGCTTCAACTCTGAGCACAGAACAAAACATTGAGAGTTGGGGTTTACTGTCAGTATTTATTGAATTCAAACTATCACAATTCACCAGTCAGCTCCTGCAGCAGTTACAGGCCAGGGACCAGATGGCATAAAATCCATGTTGGTGGCCCTGGTGGGGACACCTGGGTGACACAACTACATGGAATAACACACCATACACATACTGAAGTACCTGGCTGATGCATCACTGCAACCAACAGATAACTACATAAGCGTTTCTTTTTCTAAATACAATGTTTTTCTGATGTGTTTCATTGAAGAAAAGATTAAATTTAAACAGATTAGTTTATTTTTCAGTGAGCAACTGTTTCTTGATTTACTCTCACTTGTACATTAAAATGCCAGTCAATCCCCATCCTCATGGTGTTATTGACACCAGAATTACTTCTATATCTAGACTGGGTAAGTTGGGTTCTTCGTAGTATTAACAAGAGAAGTACAATTAAAATATATGCTTCTACAGATGTTTTGTTTAAAACCAGTATAGCTTTGATAGTTACTGCCTAAGTACAACCACTTCAGTTGTGTTGAAAAGGTTTTTGAATCATCACTTATTATGCTGTAACTAATATTTTTCTTAATATTATATCACCCTAATGTTTCAATATATCCAAGATATCTGAAGCTAACCAAAACAAGAGTTTTCAGAAATCCAGCGATTCCATTACATATTTCTGATTTCATTCCAAACTAACAGAATTTCCTTCTATGATTTCTAGTCATTCATAGCACTAAAGAAAGCAAGAAATAGGACCAGGAGTACAGTGGCAGGCTTGTTTCACTGCCTCGTAATCCAGGGCACCTTCTGTCTTCCATACTGTTGGTCATTCACCGATGTCACATTTCAAGAATTCCCACCTTGGCCAGAATAAAAGCTGCTCTTGACTTTGGGTGTCACTCCAGACTGTGGCTACAGAAGCCCAAAGACTTAGAGGTCAGTACTGACACCCCTTTCAAGTCAAGAGGCAACAGAGAATGGGGACCTTCTCCACTGCACAAACCTTTGTCCCAAGGGGACAGAGTATCTTTCAGCACCTACAAGTGGATCTGCAGCCCCGTGGCACTGCCAAGCAGATAAAGGATTTCTCAGAGGAAACTGCTCTTGTCCCTCAATGCTGACAAACTGGAAGGGCAGAAAACCCAGTCTGTCATTCATTGTTGGCTCCCAGCAGGACATATCCTCCCTCCACACCTTCTAAAGACTTCTGCTTAGGTTGGTAGTTTCAGTGCTGACTGTGCTTTGGAGAGTGGAGACCCTTGCCACTGCTCCAGAGACAGCTGTGGCACTTTTAGATCCCCCATCAATTCCATATCCTATCTTGGCCAAAGAAATGGAAGAAATCAAACTTATGCTATCCTTGACAAAGTACCAAGAGTTTACAAGCCAAGTGAAAACAGAGACACCAAGCCCTGGAAGTCTCTCTCCAAAGCACTTTGGCTAATGTGGAATGTATCATAGAGGGTCTTTTAAGCCTTCTAACAATTCCCTGCCAAACTGCCAGCAGTGGCTTTGTGTTCTGTTTCACCAAGTCCCACAATGGGAGTTTTACAAATCAAAGTCCAGGAAGTCTCTCGTGAGCTTCCCTGTTCTTCACAGGATTCAAGAAATAGGAGCTACCACAGTAAGCCCAGAGGCATCAACAAGATACAGACCCAATAACTATGAGATCCAAGTACCTTGATTGCCTACAGATTGTAAGTAGGAAGTACAGATTCCTCTGTACACAGAACTTCTGAAGACATATCACAACCCAAAGCAAAGAACACCAGGAAAATTAAAAATCCATCCCAGTAGGAATGGATGTATATTCTCCTTTGTGCTAATTCCCTGCATGTTTCAAAGGACTCACCTGTCTGCCCACAGGCTTCATGCAGAGAAGAAACAGCATTTTCTAGGTCCTGTGCACATGTCTTGAGACTTCTCAAATCAGAGTCCCAAAAACATACAAGAAATCCAGCTTCTACCACCTGAACAACTAAAGATACACCAGCAGAGAATATCCCACCTCACAAAGAGGAAAAGCTTTATGACAGAAGACCCTCCTTAAAGCAAACAGCAGATTTATGCTCCATATGCAAGCCAAAAATGCACCCCCTGAACTCCTCAGCACACAACAAACGCCCCAACACTAAAGAGCCTTCAGTGTGAAGATGTGAAGCATGTTCTGGGTCAGCAGATGAGACAGAATACTTCATCCCCCAAACTGTGTTATCACAGGACACACATCACTGCTCTGCAGGATGTCTTCCTGAAGACTCTCTGGTGTATTCCCAGAGTCAATGTCATTTATTCCTTGGTGATTTTAACACCATTTCTTTCCCATCAACTCTAAAAGTCTCTGCATTTCCATTCTGACGAGATCTGTCATATTGGCTTTTACAACTTTGTGCCATAAGACCTGGACTTACTGATTTCAGTAGCTCTTTCTGTAGCATCTCGTGGAGTCGTACACTGAGAACCTGAGTATGAAGAACAGTCTGTGTATAGACAAAAAGGCAACACTGAGAGCTCCCTCAAAGCCTGGAACCTGAATTTGTCAAGGAATTCTTCCTGTTTCTTTCTCAAAGGGATTATGGTTACCTGTGGAACACATTAATTCTGGGGCTCCTTTACAGGCAACCACAGAAGCCACAGCAGCTACTGAAGAGATTTAACAATGGTTCATACCATGACTTTGATTTTAGGGCAATCAAAGTCTTTGCAAAACCTTTCATTGTAGTTTTTACTATCATCAGCATTTTGCTAAATCACTCTCTAAAGGCTTCAGACCAAAGAATCGGCAGATTTCCCAAACTGCTTAAAAGAGCTAATAATTTTTGCCTCAAACAATCAATCTTTGAGACTTTGGGTTTGATTACGTGCATATAAGTACTTAGGTGAACTAAACTAAGATAGGAGACCTTACTGTTTCATTTAAAGGAGAGAGAGCACAGTGCCACTGGAGAACAGCCAGAAGGCAGGGTACAAGGCCTCGGTGAACTGGGCTTTGAATTTATAGATCAAGTTGTGCTTCTCCCCCACTGCCATGAAGATCACAAAGCCCCCCTCGCAGTGGAGCAGCACACCAATCCTGGTGGCCTTTGTGCTGGGTAAGCACTTCTCCACGTCATCGTGCCAGGATGATATTTTGTTGTTGAGCCACTCGATGCACCAGGAGCTGCTGTTCCTGCCCAGGCGGCTCTCGGGGCCGTGCCGGGCCATGCTGCCGTAGCACACCCCGATGCCACAGAAGCTGTTCTGCTGCAGCTCCACCTCCCAGTAGTGGATCCCCCTCTTGAAGCACTGGAACCCCAGCACCTGGCGGAAGTCGGTGAAGCGCTGAGGGTGGGGGTTGTAACCCCTGAAGTTGTCTGAGACGGACATCCTGGTGTAGTTCTCAGACAGCATCACGTTGTTATGAGCTGTGTTGTAATCCAGGGTGATTTGAGCAGTATCTGCAACGACATGAATCATGTGAAGGTACTGAAGAGCAAAGCACTTTTATTTATTTATCCTGTCCTGCCCAAGCACTTGTTCCCATGCATGTTCATCTCCCAGCTCTGCTCTCCTCCTCAGTGCAGGCAGTTCTGAGGGCCTCAGTAAAACCTTCTGGGTTTAACTGCAGCTCCAAGTTACACAGCAGGCAAACAGAGGGCGAGTTTCCTTCCTTCCTGCATGCCCATGGCATTCTTTCACCACCCAAATAAATGCTGGAAAAAGAAGGGGATCTTTGATCTGGCAGCAAAAGGTATACCCATGTTGTACAGCATCTTAACAAGGCATCCTGAGCTCACATAAAAGCCTCCATTTCATTAAAAAAAAAAAATTCACTGCATTACACCATATTTCTAGGCTACCCTGATGCCATCATTTTGGAGGAAACCAAAGCCATTACTTAGAAAACTTCATTTATCTTCATAAAGATACACAAATACTAGAGACAAATTGGATTCATCTGGCAAAAGAACTATTTAGAAAACTCCTGCCCCTTTTTCCTCCAAAAATTTCCTTCATTTGTAACAACCAGCTGATGGCCTATTAAGCTAACAAAACCTCCTCAGAAGTATTTCTGTTAGGTAGCTACAGAGGACACATAACACCAGTGCAATAAAAGCAGAAAGTTCATCTTCAAGTAGTGTAATATTGAGTGTCTTACACTGCAGAAGCTCCTCTCTGGATTTCTTCAGAAAGCTGACAATAAGCTCTTTAGTTGCAGCAGCAGCAGTTGCAGTTTTTGGTGCTGTGGTTGGTGCTGTGTGGACAGAAGAAAAGAGAGTTTGGCCAGTTGGGAAAGAAACCCTGCATGTTTAACACACCACCACAGACACACTCAGGTTGGAGCATGTCTGGTTTAGCCTCCTGCTCCACACCAGGTTAACTTCAATATTAGCTCAGGTTATTCTCCATCCTGTCAGGTTTTGAAAATCCCACTGTCTCTGTACAACCTCTATCAGTGTTTGATCACTCTGGTGATCATTACACCAACACTATTGACCAACACTCAATTTACCAACACTAATGACCATCTGCTTATCATTTTAAGAGTTGTCAATGCAAATTAGAATAAGCATGCTGAAAGTTTGGACTTACCAACTTTAGCAGGTTTGTTTTTCTCCTCTGGAGGGGGAAAAAGAAAAAGTAGACTGTGAGTTCTACTGGGAATGAAAAGGCCCTGATAAGATTGTGTCAGCTGTAACACCATTGTCACAGCTCCTCTGAAGCTGCAGCAGTAGATGGAGCTGACAGTCCAGCATGTTGAAGCCAGGTACAAATACACCCACACCGAAAAGCTGCACAGGAAACACAACCTGCTATCTGCCTCCTTTTTCCAGAGTCATAGGAATTATGACCCTGGAATATTTCTCTCCTCCAGGATGCTGCATGTTCAGGCAAGTGGCAACACACCTGTTCCCATGAGGAACAGACTATTCCTTTTCTTTTTACAACAGAACTTCAGTGCAGCAACAGGAGCTACAAGTCTATTAAACTCCATCTTCCCCAACAGACCCCACTGAGTGCTCCACACCCAGGACTTGTGAATGGAAAGGACCCTTTGTCAAGAGCTCTGTGGGAGTAACAGAAGTGGTTTCTTAACACTTGGATTTATTTCCAAAGGAAAATATGAAGGATCTTCCAAACAGACTACAGTGCCCATTAATGCTGGTATCTGGAATAAAACAGCACTGAAAGGCCCCAGTATAACCTGCCACAAAGACTTTTCTCCATCACCCAGCCCTACACTGTAGGCAAGATGTGGCCAGCAAAATGTTTGAGTAAGGCTCCTTTAATCATCACTTACTGGTATTTGCCTTCTCCTGTGGAGTGGCTGGAGTGTGAGAAAAGGTTTTCTCTGTGTGGGAACGATCTTGTGAGGGAGCACCTAAAACAACAGAACATGAACAGCCCATAAGCAGAATTCAATACGTACAAATCCATCAAACAAGCCAAGAGGTGCTTGGTACAAATTAAAAAACCCTGAAAGAACCAGAGGGTGGGGAAGCTCTGCTTTGCTTTACAGCCCACACTGACACCACTACAGGCTGATGCACCACTGTACCTGTGCAGTTCACTGCTTTCCAGCTCAAAAGGCATCCATCACTAAACATCCCAAAGCACCCTCCCTTTCCCGTGCCAAGGTGCTCATACAGATAATCTCTGCATCACCACTACAGCAAACAGCTCTTGGGTAACTGCTTGAACTCTTATTTATTTGTAAAACCATAGTTAGGAGAGGATGATTTCTTTAGTACTTACGCAGTTGATGAGGCCTTCTTCCAACAGGGGTTTTGTCTCTAGGAGCCACTGGAGGGCCCATAGTTTTCCCAGGTGTGGCTGCAATGGCAATATTTTACATTATGGTTGGTATTGCCAGTACACAGAAATGCACAGTAACTACAAAGAAAGGCATTAGTGAGGACATTTTTCAGTCATATTTATTCGTTACGTGAATAGAACTGAAGGGACACTCAGCAGAGATGGCAAGTGCATCCCCATGCCCCAGTCAAAAAGACAGTTTTGCTGTAAGTAGGACTTACACAATCAGCACCTTGACAGTTGGGTAACGCAAGTCCTGTCACTCTAAAGAGTTTCACGTCTCCCCTCAAATCCATGTCCTAACCACATCCAAGCCTGCTACATAATGACACCATAAATTACTCTAGGGAAGAAAGGCTGAGCTGTGCCAGAAGGGTATAGGATCATGATACTCATCAACTTATCCAATTACAGATAACAGTGAAGAGACACTGCCATGTTTTGTCTCCTAATTTAGCCCATACTGTGATGGTTTTGTGTGGAAATGGAGGGAGGACTGCAGAGGGTGGAAGACATAATTTACATTAACCAACTGTACTTGTTGCACTTTTTTTTAAATTATATTTGGAGAGGGAAGATCCCTCATTTGAGCTCACAGTCAAAGCAGAAAATGCCAGTTTTCTCAGTGATACAGTACCTTCTGCTTTTCTCTCCTTATACTGAATCACTGCTGCAAGTTTCAGTGTTTCTCTGAGGTTAACGGCAAATTTATAAGTGGAATTCATCACATTTTGGTCCATTTCAACCACAGGAACGAAAGCCTCTTTTGGTGATGTTCGTTGCAGTGCTACTGCTCTCTGAAATGACAGATGGAAGATTTGGGCAGACCACCTTGCGTAGCACATACATTAAAATATAACCAGGTTATTTTAAATGGCACAAAGGCTACAGTTGGACACAACCCAGGGCAAAATTTCAGCAGCAGCCCACATGCCTTAATTCCCAATTGATATCTGAAACAATGAGAAGGATCTGGACAGAACTGCAGCACCTCCTGGAGATGAGTTCTCTCGCCCGCTGGCCCCTCTGTTTGTGGCAGAGGTAGTGGCTGAACTGGGGGAGTTTCAGACACCATTCCAGTGTTCTTTCACCGGTATTTGTGTACTCATTGGCACATCCTTTCATAGCAGGTTCTTGCACACAACTGCAATACTGTTTGACTGAAAGTGTCTGGAGAGCGGGATGACCAGAGCAGGTTTTTGTGATTCTGCATTCTAGAAACATGAAGAATTGGATTCACATTTAAAGGACATAATACCTTCATAAACAGAACGTCATCGCTTTCAGTCAGTGCCGTCTCAATCTGATCTCTGAGAGACTGAATTTCATTCTTCTTTTTTCCCAGAACACTGTAAATATAATCAAATTTGTTCCAAACTCTCTTTTCTTCATCTGCAATTGCTTTCATGACCTCATTTTCTCTTTCTTCAATTATAGCTTTAATTTCAGAAAACTCACTTCTGATCAAATCCTTCTTTCTGGAAGCTGTCTCCTGGAGCAGACAAGAGCAGACAGACACTGGTTTCAAAAGAACAGTTTGTGAACAAAGTACTCTTACTGCTACTGCACAAAAACCTTTCAGGAACATTTAGGCTTCTCTTACTTGAAACAGAAGAGCTGAGTATTTCTATGTAGTTTGTAAAGAAAACTGCTTCACTCGCAAGGAATGGGGGCATTAAACACATAGTGCCTGGTTTACTCCCATATCCCACAGAGCTGCCTGGCCCTGCCAAAATGCCTCTTTTCTGTTTCTTCCTAATAACATCTTCTCCTGCCAGTTCAACCTCAGTACTACAGCCGTTGTCACGAGGGCACAATCACCAACACCACACAGTGGCCAGCGTGTGCCAAGCAACCCGACAGCACTTTGAACAGTTACCCACTTACAGCAGATTGGCTTTGGTTGGTTTTCACAGTGCTCATTGCCTGAGCAGCTCTTTCACTCTGATTATTCAGCATCATGAGTTTCTTCTTCAGCATCACCTGCAATAGGAGAGATCAGAAATTATGTCAGAGAAGCAGTTGCATTGGGTCACACTCACTGAATAAGAATCATGCTCACAGAAAGTTTTAAATAACCTTGTAAGCATTTAGTACCAGCAGTTTAAAACCTGTTTCTCCTGAAACCTCCCAGGATGTAGAAGTACTGTCCTGCATACGTGTGCCTTGTGGCACCCACACCCTCCCTGCAGCTCCACCTCTCCCAGAAGCAAGATGCACACTGTTGACTCACTCTTGATAAGGACCGAGTGCTTTCAGCAGTTCACATGCTAACAATAAATGTTAGCTCTCAGGCTGGGCTTTGGGCACAAAGTTAATGCTACCGTTCACCCCTCTCACTTTGAGAATTTTATCACTCAGATGTGAGTTACCTGTTCCTTTAGCTCAAGATGCTGCTAAGCTCAGTCAGGGGTGAGTTCTGCAGGAAAGCTCTACACACAAACACCAAACAGATGGGAGTTTGGCCACCTGAACTTTTCAGGCATGCTTTACTCAACTACCCTTCAAGTTTCAGCTGCACTGTAAGATATGAAGGCCAGGCTTCCACTCTGTGAATCTCCTTCTGGCTGGAGAAGAGCACTTCCTATGTGCTGGAGATCTCCCTAGGCTACTTTTATAATTCTTTGAGCCTTAAAAACATACCCAGGGCAATGTCTGTCCACAGCCCCTCGGGTCAGCCTGTGAGAAGGCCACGCAGTGAGCCCTGGCAGCAGAGGAGGCTTGGAGTTCTGGATGACACCAGGAGTGTGGGAGACCTCACTGGTCAACGCAGCCCAGCCCAGCCCAGGAGCTGGCAATCAGCCAGCCCCATGACAGCACCTTCACAGAACCCTGGCCCTTGAGCAACATCTTGGAGAAAGGAGAAAAACACAAGGAATGACTCTCTCCTTGGAGAGAGGAGGAAAACACAAGGAATCAATCTGAAGATGTGCCTGGGAGGGAGATAACAGTCTGCCAAGGCCAGATGCAAGATTTACAGTCCAAGTCTTGGTCCAGCCTCCCCCTCGCCCTCCCTGAAGGAGTGAAGGGAGGCTCCAGGGTGTCCCTGGGAGGATGTTCCCGCCCCGGAGGGCACCAGACCCCGCAGCTGCTCACCTGGGCATTGGCTTTAGCCTCCTCCAAGGGGCTGGTGTGGCACACCTTGTGCCCGAGCAGGCAGAGGGAGCAGATGCAGCTGCCGTGATTGCTGCAGAAGAACTCGAAGAGCCGGTTGTGCGAGGGGCACTTGCGGTACTGGAGGTCTCGCAGGGGCGGGCAGAGCTGGTGGTCGCGGAAGGCGGGGCTGTCGCGGTGCGGCCGCAGGTGCTCGGCGCAGAAGGACGCGGTGCAGGTCAGGCAGGTCTGCACGGCCGGCGCCTCCCGGCAGCTGTCGCAGTACACGGGGGGCTCCTGCGCCTCGCACTTCGCCGCCCCTCCATCCTCCTCCTCCTCCTCCTGCTCCTCACCCCCCGCCCCAGCGCGGCCCTGGAGCTGCTCCACCACCCGGCACAGCACCGTGTTCTTCTGCAGCTTCGGGCGGACCGCGAAGGTGGTGCGGCACTGGGGGCAGCTGAACCCCTCCGACAGCCCGGCCCAGCTGAGCTCCAGGCAGGCGGCGCAGAAGTTGTGGCCGCAGGGCACCGTCACGGGGCCGCTGAAGAGGCAGAGGCAGATGCAGCAGGTCAGTTCCTCCTCCAGCCCCGCCAGGCTCAGCTCCGGCTCCAGCGTCGCCATCGCCGCGTCCGCCGCTGCTCCGAACAGCCAGAAATGAAACTGGGGAGGGAGAAACGAAACTGAGTCTGGAAAAAACGAAACTGGGGCCGGGGCTTTCCGGAAAATTGCGTGTCCCGCCCCCGCCCGATGGGAGGGACGGCAGCCCTGTGACAGCCCCGGCAGCACCTGCCCGTCCCCCCCGGGGCACTGCGGACTCTGCCCCGGGATGGGCACGGGGGAGCACCGGGACCGGCCGCCCGCGACCCCCGGGCTGAACTCACACCCCTCCACGCACCGGGGCCGCGGCTGGACCGGGTCGAGGGGCTCCGGGTCGTGGGGTCGGGGCAGCGTCACTCTCCGAGCCCAGAGACCTCGGGTTTGGTTTCTAAACCGCAGCGGGTGATGTCGGGTGCGGTGCCCACCCGGGCTGCCGGCCCTGCAGCCCCCCCTAGCCCCCCGCAACCCCCATAGCCCCCCCGCAGCTCCCCACAGCCCCCCGCAGCCCCACTCCCGTCCCAGAACCCGCACAGAGGGAACCCGGGACACCCCAGCGCAGTCCGGCAGCTGCCGCGGTCACAGCCCGCAAGCTCCTGCTTGGGGCTCAGGGAAGGGATGACCCCCAAATCCCGGCTGCTCCGAGCTATGGGTAACCTGGCTGTTGAAGATCAAATAGACTCGTAGAGTGGTTTCGGTTGGAAAGGACCTTAAACATCGTCTGGTTCCAACAGCTGATGTCAATCCAGCATTTTTAAAGCACGGGTTACCGCGCTGTGAATGTGGAAGCCATTACAACAGAAGGTATTTCCTCGAGTTTTTTTTTTCTTTTCCTCAGTCTAACTGTTGAATAATCGCTGTTTCTAACAGGAACACTGATGCTGAATAGCAACAGGTGCAACTACTCCCGTTTTAACTAACCTGATTCCAAATTCTTACTCCTCCTTCTTCTGCCCTGTCTGTTGGTATCCCAGGGACTTGCTCAGGGCTCTCTGTACTTCTCCACCCACACTGGCAGCATGGATGAAACAGAGCAGCCTGGCACAAATTCTGTGGCCCCCCAGTAATTTAAACAGAGCCTGGTGATCTGCAGCACAAGGAGCTGTCTGCTCTCTCCTCTTGTCCAGTGGGCATAGGACACCTTGTATGGAGAACTGCTGAGGTTCCTTTTAATGTCATTAAAAAGTATTAGCACGCAATCGTGTAGTCATTAGTCCTTAGGGGCTTCTAAAAATGTTCAGGAATTGTATAAAGCACTCAAAAGAGGCAATAGTGGGTCATCTGTTACAGTTGAAATGAATTCCTAGTCATTTCTTTTGTAAGACTGAATTAAATCTGGATGGTCGTTGCAAACCTACATTATAGAGATTAACATGGACCTCTACCCACATCAGTTATCACTCCAGTCTTGCAGTACTCCTTCGGGATAAGCTGCCCAGGGCTCTGAGTCACTGTTTTGTGACAGATACAGGTGCAGAAAGGACAAGAGGAGGCATTTGGAGCTGCAAGGCTGTGACAGGAGCAAACCTTCAGGGACAGAGTCTCTCATATGCTGGAGGGTGGAGGAGTTTCAGTTTCGAGGAGATGGGCACGGTGCCATGCACTTACAGCACGGTTGGGATGGGCTGATCAGGACTTTGTAACTGCTGTCAGAGGAAATGCAAACACTTGGGGGTGCCTGAGAGGTGGTGGCTGACAGGGACTGCAAAGGAACATTCTTAGAGAGCTGCGTTGTGCATGTGTTACTGGTGACTGGACCAAGGAGCAGCTCTTAATGTTTACATTTTTTATTTTTCTATAGTGAATGAACTCCTTGGGCTTATCTGGACCAAGCCATTGTCATCTTTCAAAGGCTCAGTACCTTCTGCAGCACTCATCTGGTATCTACTGATACAAAGGTATGTAAATAAAAAGGGTAAATATACGCCCTGGCAACTGTAGCTTTTGCTTCTGGAGCAGAGCACAGGATGTTTAGAGCTCAGATGAGCAATTTAAGTTCCCCATTGTCAAAGAGGGCTTGAAATTCTGGTTTTGAGGAAGCCAAATCACTCTTTTTGTCTAAAAGACAATAACATTGTAACATTAAAAATTAATTACCATTTACATAGCTAATGAAGTTACTGCTCTCTTTGCTTCCTTGAAATTACTTGAGAACTTCCTGTGGTCCTGAACTACATGGCCAAAATACAGTGTAGGCAGTGGAACAAGAGGCGAGTCCTGCTCTAACAGTGCTGTGAAATACTTGCACTTAGCTTTTACAATTTCTTAAGAATTAAAAATGAACAATTTCCCTTAGAAAAAGAATCTTTCCATTAATCCCCACTGTCTCAGCATCACTGTGCCAGTGTCTGGCATCTTCTTCTTGTCCAGTTTGCAAGAACAGCCACACATGAATCTAACTGTCCATTTCTCTAAAAAACCCAAATTCTAGCATGAAATAATGGCGACTAAAGAGAACCACAATACACAAATCAGTTTTACTTGTATAAAAATTATTCCTTCACAAACAAGACATTTTAATAGGGCTAATGGAGAGATGTGCAGTATTTTAATGTAATCATGCACTGGTCAGAGCACATATTAGCAAACCACCATGTACAGTTTTTCAGGTGTTTGTATCTAGAGTTTTTGGGTTTTTTCCATGTCTTCTCTGTAAGAGTCAACTACCCAGGACAGGGATTATCTGGAAGTGTAAGACTTGCCAGGTGTACAGAGGTACAAGTTGTCCCCTCAATGTTAATAATTATCAGAGCTGTCAGTGCAGCACATTGCCAGCACCCAGTGACCCACTGTGCTGCTGGGGAGGAAAGAAGAAAGGCAGCACAGCTCTTACAGAGCAAAAGGGTTTGATGTAAAACAAACAAACAAAAGGGTTTTCAGAGCCTACACAGATTAACACAATGGGGCACAATTTTGCTGGGGATTTGTGTTATTTTCCACTGGTTCTAAGCAAGGTTGAGTTACCACTGCTATTTATATGCCTCAAAATTACAGAAGCTTGAAATCCACATGGATTTCTGGACATGTTCAGATGAACTCTGTAAGTAACTGCAAACTCATGGCATTTGTATGATGCTCAGCAGCAGGAGGAGGTGTGCATATCAACAGTATTTAATTTTTAAATAAAAACGACCTCTGTATGACAGTTATATGGTTTTAGCCAAACCCAGACATTTCAATAAGTTACTGACAGTACAAGATTGTATTTTATCTTGTGATCAAACTATTCCAGTTCTGCAGCTCACAGCAGTAGGATATAAATATTAAGAAAAAAACCCAACAGATCTGTGTTAGACTAAACAAAGTCTTCCTGTACAGTGTAAAAACACACCCTAAGGAAAAAAAAGTGTTTTTCTTTTGGCATACTTCTTTTTAAAACAATTTATTAACAATATCCACCAGTGCACCTGCCACCCTCAGAACCAGAAGACAGCATTTCACAAAACAAGTCTGTACAGTTATGTACATTTTTTCACACTTTAGATGGTTCCATTTTCAATGCTGGATCCATTGACTGGAGGCTCAACAATCAGTCTTGGCTCTATCAGGGCATCCCAGCTTTCAGTTATCTGAAAACAAAGCACAGACAACACTTAGCAGGTACCAGCTACACCAACAGATGCAGTTTCTCTGTCATTACTCTTTGTCTAGGCCTGAACAAAGACTCATTCCCGTGATTCATTGATCCTCTTGACGAACCTCAACCTGCCTGACATCCTGGGTAAGGGAAGATGCAGGTAAGAACAACAGTGCATGAAATCAATAAGCTTGAAAGAATGGATACTCTGTGAGACATGATGTTGCTTATTTTATTGGCCAAAATGAAAAGTTACAGTTTGATGCTGGCTTTGACCCCAGTTAATTGAGTAATATGCAAGAAGTGATTCTTACCTTGTGATCATGCACATTCTTGCTAGGAAGGAACATTTATTTTTGCTTCCATTTATTTTAATCAGATTACTCCCATTATTGTAAAGGGAATCTCCCTGAGATGCAGAGAGCCATAAAGCAGGGCAAGTATCAGCTATGCAAAACTGGTAACGGGATTCAAAGCAGGACCCACGTACCTTGGTGTCCTGAGGGACAGCGTACTCGATCAGCTCTGCTCCATCTGCAGACTGGTAAACCAGATCGAATTTCCCGGGCTCCTTAGCAACTTAAAAACAAACAAACAACTCAATTAACTATAAACAACAACAACAAAAGTTTAAATGTTTACCTCAAACCCCAGTTTTGTTCTGTTTGGTTTACAGTTGTGTGTCTGGGCTTGTAATTCCAACAAAAAAAAATCTGAGGTAGAGCTGAATACTACACACCAAAATTAAGGTGACTCATATGACTACATGTATGAAAAAGGTAACAATGTGTTGCTTAAGGTTGAGAAAAATATCCATATGACAATTCATTAATTCTGGCTTCAATGGCAACTGCAGGACACCCTCTCAGTCTCAGAAACATTCCTTGTTTCAGGTCTCAGGAACTGCACCTTGTCACTGCAGGGACTCACTTCCACATCCACTGAAGGCAGTGGCTTCACTGATGTTGCAAAGAATGGCATTATGGTCTCACATCTTCTCTGTAATTCCACATATTGATTTCAGCTTGCTTCAGAAAATGAAGCCACACTAGAGGTGAGTTACTGAGCACTCATACTGACTGAAGAAATTCACTTTTCTACATGCCCACGAGCATCTTCAGTTCAACTAGCAAGGGTTAGAACCCCTCCATTTAAAGAGACTTTTTGGGGAGGGAATGAGGAGGGAAGGGGTGTGTTGAGAATGAACCCAAGGAAATTGGGAATACTCCTGAAACATGAGCTGTTTGCCAAGTGATGCACATGACAACAAGGTACGTACTTTGTCCTGCTGGTGCTGAAAGGATCTCGAGCTCGATCTGTTTTTTATCAGCATTCCAACTGATTATTTTTGCCTCCTTCATAAAGCAACAAGAAAAGAATCAGGTAAGATACACTTCAGCACTGGATAACTATTCCATATCTACAACCCCTGTGCTACTTGACCAATTCTAGAGGAAATTTGGCTATCAGTTTTTCCTATCTCTGTGTATAAAATCTGCAGAGAATTAAAGCTCAGCAATCTGTAGCTACTGGCAACCAAAGCTTACTTACTGTCACTGACTTTTTAGTTTAACTCAGTACTTCTCCAGAAACCAAGTTCTCTCAAGTAGCTACGAAATTTTACTTGCACCAGTTTCAAGAACTTGCCCTGACTTCAAACCACAGCAGACTCAAATACATCTACATTTTTCTAGTTGAAGGTCTGTGTTTTTTGTCATCTCCAAAATCATCAATAATACTTGCAGTTGGGTTTGGCTTTTTTTTTTAAATAACTTTTTTTATTTTTATTCACCTTTCAAATTTTCAATTAGTTTTCATTTTTACTGCTGCACCAGGAATGGCCTCTGGAGCCAACTGGATGCAAAGAAAAACACTGCACAACCTCAAAATATTCAAAGTCATACCTCACCTATAATAGTGAGTGAATTATGGGAGGAAAGAAAATCAGTACCTTATAGTCTGAAACTTCAGGACTGTAATTTTCAGTTAGTTCCAAGCGCTGTTGAAAGAAATACAAATAACAAATTGTAAGTTTTTGCAGTGAAGTGTAATTATTTGTATGGTAAGACTGGCAATAATATTGTAGAAAAGGTATCTAGAGAAATAACAATATGTGCATGGAAATTCACACTGAAATGACAGCAGACACAACATTTCTTTGTGTTACACAAATACAGAAAGTCTAAAGAAATGCATTTAACTTATGCACAGGCTCCAAACCTTTGTAAAAATCTAAGTCAGACTTTACAATGAGAGAATTTTTTAGAGAAATTATTAGGTCAGAAGCTTAGAGTGGCCCAAATGAAGCAATTTTAGCCCACTAACATTTGGTATTTCCAGAGTTCTTTACCTTAAAGGCAATCTTTTCTCCCACTTGGGGTGGAGCAGCTAGAAGAGGTAACACACTATAGTCTCTCTTGGGAACTTCCACGGGATTCTGTGGAAAAAAACAGTATCCCATTGACTTAATTACTGTATTAATAAAACCAGAAGATAATGTTTATGCTGTATGGGTTGTGAGAAGCTCTGAGAAGGGTAAGGTACCCATGTGAGTGCTTTGTTTTGAGATGTGTAGTATAATCACTTAAATACAAACACTTCCTCAGGCTGACAAATGGAGATATGATAAATAACAGATTTACTAAGTTAAGATCAGCCTTTATCCCATTAAGCTATTTCTGCTTTCATGAATTACTCTCATCCTATAGACTTTTTGAATAGTTAAAGCTGCAAGAGAAAGGTGACCTCTGACTGTGCAAGTCACTCACCTGGACAACAACAGAAGTGTTTGTCGCAGATTCATTTAACTGCCTCTGTTTCTGGCCTTCACTGCTGTAGTTATAGAAGAAGCCAGGGTTTGCTCCTCTCCCATGGCCTTGGCCCCTCATCATCCCACGAAACCCACGGCCCCTGGGTCCTCTCCAGAAACAATCCTCTCCCGATCCACGCCCCCTTCCACGGCCTGGGCTGGCAAATGGTCCCTGAATATTGGTTGGTTTAATACAGTTTCTTCCTATGGAATTACTCAGTCCAGCATCTGCTGCAGGTTTTTTAGTAACAGGTGTGTCTGAATCTGAACTGTCAGACCCTGAAGAGGAGCTCTTTGCTTTGGGAGCCTTGCTACTGGCTTTTACAGCCACCGTGTGGGTGGGCAGAGACTTTTCCTTTGCCGTGCTGTCTTGTGCTGGTGTCGCCTTCTCATCCTCGGTACTCGAGTCAGAATCTGAACTAGAGGACTGGGGTTTTTTGGCATTTTTACTAACTGCAGTCTTAGTCTTTTCGGTGTTAGACTTTACAGTCACTTTATTCGTTTTTGCATCAGAATTTGCAGCAGCTTGGGATTTGTCTTTGGGAAGTGTCGCCGCTACGGGTTTATGGGAAGATTTGTTTTGCTTTATGTTTAATTCACTGCTGTCACTGTCAGACGATGTGCTGGAGGAATCTGAAGTTTCCACCCTCTTTTTTCTGGACTGTGTTGTGATCTTTTTGGTGCTATTTTTACCAGAATTTACAGAAAAGTTCTCATTTTCCCGTTCTAAAGCCATCTTTGCTGCAGCAGCCTTTGTCTGCTTTTCATCCTTCTTTTTTGTTGCCAACTGTTTCTCCCTCTCAGCTTTTTTAAGCTTTTTAGAATGGCCAGTAGAGCTCTCTTCCTTACCTTCTGCAAGTCTATTTCTTCCACTAACTTCTTCCTTCCTTTTTCTTTTCGTGTACCTTTTTTGAGAGTCACAAATATCTACAGAGCTCTCTTCCCTACAAGAGGAATACTCAAGATTATGCTTGTCCTTTTTCTTTTTCCTTTTATGCCTGTCTTCATTCCTAGAGAATTCTTCCTCGTCCTGCTTGTGTCTGTGCCTTTTTTTGTCTTCTTTTGTTGTGTAAGTAAAGCCATCATCTGTCTCTTCATAATCATCTGCAACTATGTCGTCCAATTTTACTCTGTCAAAAAAAATCCAAACAAAAGTCACTGTTGAGCAAAACAAACACTTTTTCCTACATGTCAGCACCTCAGGTAAGTTATCCTGGAGCAGGGATGCTCCATCTATGTATGGGACAGTCAGGAGCCTCCCCCATGAGCACAGGCTGTGACAGGCAGGTGCTGGGGCAGGGCAGCATCTGGACTGGGCAGAGCCTGGTCCATCCTCTGACACCCCCTTTGGATACTGATGGGCATGGATAGGGTTTATATGTGAGATTGACTCCCTGCTCCCGTTCCTGCTGTCCCGATCCCGGTCCTGTTCCTGCTGTCCCGATCCCG
>NW_016690214.1:3605905-3822156 GCF_001604755.1 Lepidothrix coronata | reverse complement strand
ATCCCATCCCATTCCCTATCCCATTCCCTATCCCATTCCCTATCCCATTCCCTATCCCATTCCTATCCCATTCCCATCCCATTCCCATCCCATTCCCGCTATCCCATTCCCCCTATCCCATTCCCATCCCATTCCCCTATCCCATTCCCATCCCATTCCCGCCCGTACCGCAGCGAGTCGTTGTCGCGCACCAGGCGCGCGCTCTCGGCGGGCGGCAGCAGCGCCCCCTGCAGGAAGAGGCTGAGGCGGGCGCGGCGGCTGAAGCCGAAGCGGTGCCGGATGAGGCTGAGCAGGTCGGTGACGAGGCGCGCCTGGCCCGGCTCCAGCAGCAGCCAGCACAGCGCGCAGCCCGGGCTGGCCGGCGGAGGGTGGTCGAACTGCAGCCGCAGCCGCACGGGGCCGCCGCCGGCAGCCGCCATCATGGCCGGGGAGGGGCTGGGGGAGGAGGCGGGGCGGGCGCGGGGGGCGGGGCCGCCGGCGGGGCGGGGCCTCGCGCGCGTGACCCGCGGGAGCTGAGGGAGCGATGGGGCCGCGCCGGGCCGGGAGCGCGCTGTGTGTGCTGTGTGTGCTGTGCACGCTGCTGCTGCTGCTGCTGGCGGCGGGGACGGCAGGTACGGGGCGGGATGGGATGGGATGGGATGGGATGCCACAGGATAGGAACGACAGCCTCCGGGCACAGCGTGTCCAGCGGCCGCTGCCGCGCAGGCCCCGGGCTGAGCCCCGGGCGGTGCCGCTGCCCTGCCGGGGGTGGCGGCCGGGAGGGACGGGGAGAAGGAGGCAGCGGCAGCAGCAAAGCCCGGGCACTGCGGCGTGGGAGAGCCGTGTTGCTGCTTCTCCAGTGCGCTGCTGCCTTCTGCCCTGACCCAGGAGATAAGGGATGGAGTTTCAAAGGTCTGTGCTGGGAGAGTGCCTGTCCT
The DNA here is from genome assembly GCF_001604755.1 of Lepidothrix coronata. Lineage (NCBI taxonomy): Eukaryota > Metazoa > Chordata > Aves > Passeriformes > Pipridae > Lepidothrix > Lepidothrix coronata. The sequence goes on along the minus strand of NW_016690214.1, from coordinate 3,821,239 downwards.
TCGTGGGCAATAGAGTGATTGCTTAAGGTGACCAGACTATACTGATTTCATTAACTCTAGGATTAGATCTTGGAGTCATTTAAAAGCGGCCCTCTGTTTGTCCTGCACTGGCTGTCCTTGGGGACTGTAGAGTGACTTGGTCTCTCCCGACACTCAGATCAGAGTGTTGGAGATGGCTCAGCTGGTCAGAACACGGTGCTGATAACGCCAAGGTCTCACGGGCCACTCACTTCAGAGTCGGACTCGATGGTCCCTGTGGGTCCCTCCCAGCTCCGAATATTCTGTGAGCCCTGGGGACCCTGAAGCTGGTGTGAGTTATTCCATCCTGTCCAGTGGGGCTGTGCGTTCAGCTCAGGCCTTGGAAAGACTTTAAGTGTTTCCTGATAGTACAAATTATCCCAGTGATTGGGCTGTTGTTCCAGCGGCAGCTCTAAGGGCTCTGATAAGGAAGTGCTTAATTACACACTTAGCTTCATTCATTGATGATAACTCAGCCGTGGGTGGGGGTGTAAGTATAAGTAGGTTTCTTATAGTAATTTTTTTTTTTAATGGAAGCACTTCTAATTACCACACCCAAGACTGAAATGTAATGATTTGGAACAAGTGTAGTGGAAAGCCCAAAGCTGAGTCTTTTTACCTGGCTGATTTTCATTTTTATTTCCCCCCAAGGTGTAGTTCTGAGGCAGTCCCAAGAGCCCAAAGAGCTGTGGGGATATGTGCAGGTTCGGAGTAAGGCCCACATGTTCTGGTGGCTCTACTATGCAAATAACCCAACCAAAGACTTCACAGAACTACCTCTCGTCTTGTGGCTTCAGGTAAGGTTTGCTGAAAGACACCTCAGTGACAGTTCTTTCCATCTGTGGTTCAGTTTGATTGGTATCTTGCAGCCCTACAGAAATAGGGTTGAAAATTCTAAATGACTCACCTTGTGAATGAGGTGTTCAGGTTGGGAAGAAACAATGATGATGACATCCTGCAGTTGTGGGGTGTCCCCAGCTGCTCACCCTCCATCAAGTTCAATTACAGAAACAAAAGTTTTTCTTATCTTTCACCCAACAGTAGTGATTTTTGTGCATTGTAATGTCACAGCTCCTTTCCTGGAGAGCTTGCAGTCTAAACAATGTTCAGAGAGAGAGAGGAGATAAAATAATCAGAGATTTAAAATGGAAACAAGAGAGACTGTTTATAGATTGGTCCCATACTATCCCAGTTTGATAAAGGCAGTGGCATGTTCTCCACAGTCACCTCCAGCAGTACATTTCAGAAGTTAATGTTGAATATAATCACTTTGAGGATTTGGTCTTTTTCTTTCTGGGTTATTTCATCAGGGTGAAATGCACAGGCTGTACATGCTGGTTAAACTAATGACTTGCAAACCCCTGCAGATCACTGACTTCTGCATTGGTTATTCAGGGAACAAGGTTCTGAAACTGCCCACTTAGCATGCAGCTCATCAGATGATCTCCCAAGTGACTGCTTCTCTGTTTCATTCTTGCTTTCAGAAATGGGATGTGTGAACATAATGAAAGATGAGGAACAGAGCCTGCTCTGCAAATTAACGTGTAGTGCAAAAGCCATTTTTCAAAATTTACAATCTGTCGTTCTACTTACTGGCTCACTTTTACTTTTCTCCTATCTGTCGTGTGCCATGCTGCCTTTTAACTTCTTTGTCATTTGGTTTTTCCCCACAGGGAGGTCCAGGATCTTCAGGTTGTGGATTTGGGAACTTTGAAGAGATCGGTCCATTAGACAAAGAAATGAAACCAAGAAATACAACCTGGGTACAGTAGAGAGTTAAGCTTCTAATTATTGATTGCAAATGTTTGTTTGCTTGTGTAAGCAGATGATTGCTATGCAAAAACACACAGAACAGTTTTCATGTGAAGTTCAGTAGAACTATAATATTTCATCTTAAAATAGTGTGGTTAATAAATTGGCTCATAGGAGTAACCTTGTTTAGAGCTGAAGACTGCACCTATTAATTTAATTTGCTGGAATATGTCTGGGCTTCCATGAATTTGTAAAGTGCAGTTATCTGGGAAGCAGAGAGCAGGGAAATTGTAGAAAGTGTTATTTCAGATCACAGCTTCATTGTGTGCAGTCATAGAGCTTTTTCTGGATGGATGGCAGTGTAAAATGTATGGCTTGTAATTACAGGTCCAGTGTGGCCTTGAAGGGAAAACAAATTACAGCTGCCTATGAAGGTGGAAGTTCAATTAATGAAATGTATTTGTGCTCTGAGCTACAAACAGTCTGTAGTACTTTGGAGTTCCCCACATCATGTGGGTGACCTGCCCTGGATCAGTGGGGTTTTTTGGGTGCATTTCTTGTTGCAGATTGGGCAGTTTGAAAGACCTTATGTTGTACTTCTGTATTGGTGAGCTTTGCTGCTTTGAGCCATGAGAGCTCTCTGTGCTGATCTGATTTTATTTTTACAGTTGTAACTATCCAACAATAGCATTCACTACAGCAATCTCACAAAATCCCAGCAACCCAAAAACAACCCAAAAGAGAAGACTTTTCTGTAGAAGGAAACCTTTTTCTTTGTTTTACATTCTGACAGACAAGTGTCACCTGCACCATTTCTCTCTTTTGGTCTTTCACCTAATCTTTCTGCAAGTTCTTTCAGCTCCAGAGATTTGCTGCCTCAGTTAATCATTTGTGCCATCAAAACTTAAGTTTTTTGCTGGGGCTGAGCTGTGGTTTCATACAAACCTTCTTTCTGCTTGTACAGTTGCAGGCAGCCAGTATCTTGTTTGTGGACAATCCTGTGGGCACTGGATTCAGCTATGTGGATGATTGTAGCTTGTTTGCCAGAAACCTTTCCATGGTAGTTTCTGATATGATGGTTTTCCTTGAGGAATTCTTCTCATGTAGAACAGAATTCCAGGTAAGTGAATTGAATTCTCGTTTAGCATTTGCTTTTTCTTTGCTTTTAAATAGAACTGAAAAAGAATTAATGAACATATTTCCAGATGGGCAGTGTTTGCTGCTAGGTAGGGGTTGGTGGGACTCAGTGCAAGTATAATCACTGCCTCTTATTCCCCACAATTCAGAGTTGTATCTTGAATTTGGGGTTAGTTAGATAAGCATTGGGGTGGATTGTTGTCTGTTGAGTGATCTGAGAAGCATAAGAAAAATACTGAGTGTTTGGTAGTGAGAGGTGAACAGCCAGTGCCTGGCTTCTGTGAGCTGTGGTTGCAGGTATCTTCTGCCCTCTGCCCAACGAGTTCCTTGTGTGGCTTTTCTCTCCCCAGACCATCCCATTCTACATATTTTCTGAATCTTATGGAGGTAAAATGGCTGCTGGCATTGCTTTAGAGCTGCACAGGGTAAGTAGTTGGAGGATGTAGTTTGCTTCTCGCTTTAAAATGTAGTCTTCTACAAGTTCTTGTATTTTCTGGAATACACTGTCCCTGTTGCCCAATTCACAGGGGTACTTATCTTTTTCACTTAAAGAAAACTGATTCTGGAGTCATGAATCTATAACTAAAAGTCGTGGGTTTGTTTGGTTTTGTTTTTTGTGTTATTTACCCAGGCTGTTCAAAAAGGGACCATAAAGTGCAATTTTATGGGGACTGCTCTTGGAGACTCGTGGATTTCTCCCTTGGGTATGTTTAAAATCCTCAGACTGTGGGTGATTTGTTGTTGTTTTGTTGATTCCTTTAATCATTCCACAAGCACCTAAAGTCAAAAATGCCATCCCTGCCTTAAGTGAATAGATGTCACTGATGAATGCTTTAGGGGGTTAATGATGTTGCAGGATTTGTAAAGAACCTGCTCTGTGGTAATAACCTTAGGGCTAAACTGAGCTGACAGTACTTTTTTACTGATTAATTTACCTCCATAGATTTTTGTCACGGTCAGTGTTGCCACAATAAAAGGAAAGTAAGTTAAATAGTAAATCAGAAAGTTCCATGTTTGAAATCTGTTCTGTTTCTTTAGACTCTGTGCTGTCTTGGGGGCCCTACCTTTACAGCACTGTAAGTACCTTCTTAAACTCTTGGTCCTCACCTGATCACTTGTGCTGCCATACAGTGTAAATGAATGCAGAATTTGAAGGTTACCTCTTACCCAGAAGAGAACCTCGAAAGCGTGGAGGCTGTTGGCAGTAAATGAATGTGAAATCACAATTAAAGCTGTCCTCTTTTGTGTTTGCTTTCCAGTCTCTCCTTGATGATAACGGCCTAGCAGAGGTGACTGCTGTTGCCAAAGAAATAATGGATGCAATAAATAAAAATCAGTATGGGCTGGCCACTGAGCTCTGGGGCAAGGCTGAAGGTGTCATTGAAGAGGTGAGATCTTTGACCAACATGAGTAACTAACTGGTGCCTGGGGAGGCACATGATTTCGGGTTATCCTTTCTATGAGCTCTGGGTTGGCAGGAATTCTGCCCAGTCGTTTTTGCCAGTATTTATTTTATCTCGGTGCTGATGTAAAGGAGCTGTTTGTTTGCTGTGCACCACTGTGTGATTAAGAGAGGCAGTGGGTAGGGCAGCTCTCATGGGTTTGTATTGCATCAAGGTTTCAACCTGGCAGTCACTTAAATAGATGCTTAATATTTAGCATGCAAGTAGTCCTGTTGATTTCCAGAGAATCCAGTTTCAAATTAAATGAGCTATATCTCCTTGAAAACTTTGAGTATTGAAAGCTGCATCCAGCAAGACACAAATTTCAAGTTAAGCACAGATCTCTACTTGAAGAACTGCAATAGGTGCACAGGATGCAAAGGAACTTCAAGTTATGTCCTGTTACTGTGAGTCACATCTTGTTACTTAGCAAGTTCCAACTTAAAAGGTTGGTAAAGTTTTGCTCTTGTCTCTCCTGTTGAAAGGTTGCTCCAAAATCTCATTTTTTTTAACATCTCATTCTTTAGTACAGGTAGCACTCTGGCTGCCTCAAACAGAAAGGCTGATCTGGAGCCAATTCCTTTTCTTGCTCTTGTAGGACCTGAGTTTTTCCAAAGTATCTTCCTGAAGTGCTGGTAAAGTGGCAGGTCACAGGGTCCTTTATTTAGGATTCACTTATCTCTTTTTTTCAGAATAGTCTGTTCCTCATATCTGAGAAATGGTTATGTTACTGAAATTATCTTGTGTTTTCAGAACACAGACAATGTGAACTTCTATAACATCATGACTAAGGATGTTCCAGAAATGAAATCAGATGAACAAGAAAATCTCTATCTCAGTAAGTTGTATTTAAATACTTGAGCTTCTGAGGCCCTATGTTTGCATTCATACCTTCAGCTCTGATAGTGGAAAGAGCCTCAATTTAGCACATCCTTAAAATGGATGTTGATATTCTCCTGAGCAGAACTTGTTTGCTCTTGCATAAATAGAGACAGATAGGAATGTGGAACAACCCCGTGGATTACACCTCCACCTGTACATCCTGCACAAATTACAGCAAGGAAGCACTCAGTATAATTGCAACACATTTTATGACCTTTAAGTTACTTCCTCTTGTTGTCTTTCATTTCTGTCTTCAAGCTAGGACACAGAAATGTCTCATCAGTATAAATAGTCTGATTAGACTCTTTTGCTCCATGATGTTTGAGCATCAGTGTGAAAAACACACGCGTAGAGTAGTTTCTTTCAGGCTTTTTATCTCTTTCTCTTGGCTTCATCAGGGAAGGTGAAATTAACTCCCAAAAGTAAAACATTGCAGCTCAAAAATAACTGGTCATTTGAGAAGCCTTGTCTGTACCAAGTGGCTAAAGCAGAAGCCAAGCTCCTGAAAGAAAATGCTGTGTTAGCCAAAAGTAGACATGGATGGTTGGGTTCCTCCCACATCATCCCCTGACCTAAGTAAGGGTAGAGTTCAGTGGTTTCTAGTAAAAGGAAGCAAATCTCTCTCTGTGGTGTTGCATTTTCATTAGAGCAGAGTTTGTTGGCCGTGACTGTGGCACTGAAAATTATCTGTGCAGGGTGACTGTCTCAGTTGTGCCACTGATCAAAGGGTTCTCTCTTTTTCCAGCGCGACTTTACCAGCGCCATGTCAGAAACATGCACCAGGGCAGCCTGGATGAACTGATGAATGGCCCCGTCAGAAAGAAGCTGAAGATTATTCCTGACTGTGTGAAATGGGGAGGTACATTCCCGTGCACCTAATGAGTCCATCACTGCTGTTCAGAGCATTGCAGCCTGTAGGAAGATGCTCTGGCAATTGGTCACAATCTCATTATCCTAAGGGCTAAGAAGGGGACTTATTCTCAGAAATGAAGATGTCATAGGGCAGATGTGGTTCTGGTTCCAATTCTGCTGCTTGTATCTGTCTTTAGCCAAGTAATTAAAAGTACAAGGGGAGGGAGGCAGAAGATCCGCTGTATCTCAGCAGTTGGTTTTTGTCTTTCATGCAATCTTGCTGAAATTGCCATCACTTTTTCTCTGCCAGAAGTCTGGTATCATGCAATGATGCATTGTGTGGAGGAGAGGGTGTAAAACAGAAAGGAAGGCTGAAAGGACTGAGGGATGCCAGCACCTTGTGTGTGTAAATAGGAGCCAGGAGCTACAGGGCTGTCTGTGAGCTCCAGCGGGAGACTGGCTGCTTTCTGGTCCCCTTTGGTTCCTCAGACTGATAAATCACTGGCTGCCACTTGGGGCTAGGACTGGTTTTTATGCTGCTGTGAACTGCATTTCAGAACCTTTAACCTGTGCTTCTCTACCAGCTTGGGGATGACATCCTTTGAGGATCAGTTAAAATTTGTCTTTCCTGTTCCAACCAGGTCAGTCCAGACAGGTCTTTGAGAACATGGCTGAGGACTTCATGAAACCTGTCATTGATGTTGTTGATCAGCTTTTGGCAGCCAATGTTAATGTCACAGTCTATAATGGGCAGCTGGATCTCATTGTTGACACCATGGGTAAGGAACTTCTTGGCTGGGGTTGGGAACAGAAGTATGAGTGATGAGTAGAATGTGAAGTTGCCAGGATATTGGTACCTGGATTTCTCCAGTCTCCTATGCAAATCTTCTAACTGGCAACGTTTAAATACTGCAGTCATAAATGAGCAGCTTTTAGTATGTTTTGCTTATATCCCTCTGAGAGAGGCAAATCCTTTACCTCCATTATTCTGTTGAGAAGTGCATCTGAAACTTTAGTAATTGCTTGTTTCAGTGAAGTCAATAATTCACTTAACTCTTCTGATAGATGCATATATCTGTGTGTTTGTGTGTGTGCTTGTTCATAAATGAAGAATGTTGTAATTAATGAGGGAGGTGCAGTTGAAGAGTGATCACACCTGCCCTCAGTAACATGTAGGCTCCTGCACATCTTGGGCTTTGTTTGTCCCTCACTGCTTGCAAGATGCAGATTTGGTCCAGTGGCAGTTTGGGAGGGAGGCCAAGTACTCCTGCAGTGCTTCCTGCTACAAGACTGCCCTGCTCCTTTCCACTCACCTTTTCTTTTGAGTTAAATAATCTGCAATCACAGACCACCCAACACCTTCCTGTGTTGTGAAAGGCTTTACTCTTTGTCTGTCTCTGCCCACTTAGGTATTCAGATGGCCTTCATGAACAATACAGCAATCAATAAATCCAGGAAACAGTATTTAGGCCATCAAAACAGATTAACAGTTAGTGGTGCTCCAGTTTATCATATTTTGAGCTAAAATGGAGCTGCAGTTAAGATGTAAATTCTTCCAGTAGTTCAGAGGTGGGCTAAAGGTTTGGCACCCTTGGTGTCCTGGAATTGGTCTTTTTTCTGTCTTGTCACCTTCTCTAGCAGCACCTGAAAACAACCTTTCCAGGCTCTTCTCAGTGAGTGTCTAACAAACAGAGACACAGTGTTTCTTGATTTCTGAGATGGGGGCTTGGTGTGGCTGATCCTTCTCCACGGCAGGACATTCAGGTGTTTGAGGAGTAAAACAAAATAACATTGGAATTTCTAGGGCAGCAGAGCCTCCAAGAGGCAGATGTTTAACAGGTGCAATCATAAGTCCACTTCATACACACCTTCAGTGTTTGCTTTCCCCTTCTCCCTCCGCTGATTTGTTTCAGCCTGTCCTGAACCAGCCTGGATTATTTTCCTAGGCATAGCAAAATTGTTTTTAGAACCTGAGCTCACAGAGACTTTTTGCTCACTCTGCTGTATTGGTACCTCGTACAGTGGGCATCCAGCTGAACTAGACTCCCAAGTTGTTGTGTCAGCATCTGTAATCAAACATATCTCTCATCTCCTGCAGGCCAGGAAGCATGGATCCGGAAACTGAAATGGCCCTGTTTGGACCAGTTCAGCCAGAAAAGGTGGAAGGCACTGTATGTGTCTCCAGATTCCACCCAAACAGCTGCTTTCTACAAGGCCTATGAGAACTTTGCTTTCTTCTGGATTCTCAAGGCTGGGCACATGGTAAATAATGACCTTCTTGGGGCAGGGGGGCACCATTATCAGCAAGGAAACTGCAGAAGGTTTGTGCCTGCTCTCTGCTTCCTTAGAGCAGCTGCTTATTGTGTGCTTACCTCTGTGCCAGGTACCTTCTGACCAAGGGGAGATGGCACTGAAAATGCTCAGGATGGTGACCCAGCAGCAGCTGTAGGGAAGGGGAGCCCAGCTGGCCTGGCTTCCTGCCCAGCCCCAGGGCTCCTGAGGAGTGAGTCCAGAATCTGGAGCCGAAGAAGGAGCAATGGCTGTTTGGACACACAACCTCTCTGATCTCGTGATAAAGTGCACAAGCACTCATGGAAAGGCATTTTTTTCCTTGAATGAGTTGTTGCTTTTGAATTTTTAAGCTGTGATTTGCTGCCTTAATACTGTTCAAAAACGACTCTCTCAGAGGGAAGTCCACTGTCATAAAGAACTAACTCTGATCCTTTGACTTGGAAGGATTTTGTGCTCTTGCCCTTCCCTGAATGCTCCCTTCTCTGTTCACACACCAAGACTAAAACTGATTTGACCCCTGATTTGCTTTGTGTTCCTCTCTGAGAGCTGATCTGCTTCTTGAGGCCGTGGAATGTTCCTTCCTTTGTCCTGAGGCCTCTGCTTGAGTCACCTGGCTGGATTACAAGCTGAACACATGGAGACAACAGGATAGAGGACCTGCCCCAGAGGAATCACAGTCCATCTCATCTTGCTGGGGGGCCTGAATTAGGATCCAGGATTCTTCAGGTTTCCTGTGTTATGGAGATAGAAAAACACCCCCCAGAGGAGGATTTGACCTTTTTCATGTGGCCATTTGTTTCTTGTTTTCATTCTCTTTAATAACTATTACTCAAACTTTGCCTTTAGCCTTAACACCTAAAGCATATCCAGCAGGAATTCCTGCTTTCCTGGAAGCAGGAGCCCTGTTAATACCCTCTTCTTGTACAGGAAAGAGTCCTAATGGACAGAAGCCACTTAAACCTTCTGGCTTTAGCCTGGAGAGTGGAAAGGAGCATTATATGAACAATAATAGCATAGTTCTGAGAGATAATAGCAGTGTTTAAAAGAAGGGTATATAAAATCTTGATCTATATTTTTTAAAGATTTTTTTTTTTAAGTCTTGCAGAGACCTATTATTTTGAAACATTTTTTTTTTATATACTAGTTAAGAAGAGACTTGGTCAGACATCATTTGACTTCTGCTACGGAGCTCAAAGCCGCTGCTGTTTATTGGTGTCTGACAGGAGGCACAACAGCTCGTTCCAGCTCTCAGAATCCTAAATAAATAGCAGCCCTCCAATTACTTCAGCAACTGAAACTGTCATGAAATGCCTGAGAGCATTGGCTCAGCAAGGACTGAGGCATAATCCTGTGTAAACACATATGCAGTCACCCAGCAGCTGCAGTATTGGCACCTAATAAGTGCTTTCCTTTTTTGTGTTCTCTCCTTGAACTGTATTCTAGAGAACTTTAGCAATGCAAATCCAGATTTATTTTTTTAAACATTTGTTGGAATAAATAGGTCTAATTGATCTCTCTTCAGCATCACACTGATGTCACTGCTTGAGAATCACATCTTTTCTGTTTTGGCTTTTAGATGAACAAGAGGAGGGTGCTGGAAGTGTGTAAGTGTGAATATCTGCATTCTTGGAATATTTTTAAGTAACTTGCCAAGCAAATCAGCATGTTTGAGCCTGGGCAGTGTGCTGGTTTGGGCTGGGATAGAGTTTGTTTTCCTCATAGTAGATATTCTGGGCTGTGTTTGGATTTGTGCTGGGGACAGCGTTGATAACAGGGGTGTTTTAGTGTCACTGAGCAGTGTTGTCACAGCATCAAGGCCTCTTTGCTCCTCACCCAGCAGGAAGGCTGAGGGGCACAAAGAGCTGGGAGGGGGCACAGCCAGGACAGCTGACCCCAGCTGACCCAGGGGATATCCCAGACCATGTGGTGCCAGGCTCAGCAGGGAAAGCTGGGGGAAGAAGAAGGACGGGGGGACATTTGGAATGATGGTGTTTCTTCCCAAGTAACTGCCACATGTGATGGAGCCCTGCTTTCCTTGGATGGATGAACACCTGCCTGCCCATGGGAAGTGCTGAATGAATTCCTTGTTTTGATTGGCTTGTGTGTGCAGCATTTGCTTTCCTATTAAACTGCCTTTATCTCAACACATGTGTTTTCTCACTTTTACCCTTCAGATTTTCTCAGGAACAGCTTTGTGGTGCTTGTTTTCTGGCTGGGGTTAAACCATGGCAGCAATTTGGATTGGCTTGTAGTCCTCAATCCTGTTATATACAATATTTTGCATTATGCCTAAACAAGTAATACTGTAGGGCTTGCTAGAGGAAAAGAGTTGAGGTGGTCTCTCCAGAAAGCACAACTGAGTGTTGTTCTTACACTTCTTTATCAAGTGGGACATTGATTCACTTTGCCTAGAGCTTGTGCTCAGTCATAGGCCTGAGACATCTGTTTCTTGTCCTGCTTTGTTTCAGCTTCTGCAGGTTTTTCAGTCGGCAGAGAGATGGGTTATGAGGAGAAAGGATGGTTTCTCCAAGGCTGGTGTTAGCGATTTGTTGATTTTAGGGGCTATGCCAGATCTAAACTTGTTAGAATAAAATACTTGCCCATGGAGACAGGCCTTTAAATAGTGTCCATTCAAATGCAAACAGCAAAAAGCAGATATCCTTTAATATCAAGGAGGATTCCTTTTATCTCACCAGACACTTTGTCACTGGTGTGTCACAGCTCTAGATCATCACAAAGGTAGGTCACCTGTCCAGCAGATGCTGTAAGAAATGAGTTGCTTTGAAAGGAGTTCAAGTCCTGCTGTGTGTATCTGATTAGCAGTGACATACTTTGTCCATTTGGATTTCATGCAGTGTGTCATTTCCAGATAAGGGAAATGGCACTTGGCAAATCCATTAGAGTGAGTCGTTCTAAATATTAATAAGATTTTTTACAGATGCTGGGTCAGTCAAGAGAAAACAGCCCAACACTTGTATTTTATCCTCTGCAGCTGCAGGCTTTGACTGCATAGGTAGCCTGACAGCCACTGACTTATTTTGCTCACCATCAGTTGAAGATCATTTTCATAGAAACAAATCTGCGTTAAAAATCAATAATTTACCACTGCTGCTTCAACAAGAGCAGTTTTGGCTTCCTATAACAATCTGCCTTTTCTAAGCCAGAGAAAGAAATCTAGAAGTCTCTTTCAAAGCCACAACAGAAGGAGAATGTCTGTGTACAGAGGCAAGATGGAAATCTCAGAGCACTTCTTCACGGTCACGTTGTGTCTCTTATCCTGTAAATATTCTGATGTATGGCAGCACAATCTGTGTGTGTCAGTTCTGAAGTCTCGGATATATTAATGGTTTGTCCAGGAGGGATTCAGGAAAGGAATAATTTATCTGGCCCACAGCAATGAAGGAACAGTAAGAATTTGAATAGAGCAGAGTTCACCCTCACAAGCTTTCTCTGAACCTGGTTTTGGCATTTGCTGTATAATACATTTGGTAGTTAAAGAGCAGTTTCAGCTCTTATGGAGGAACAAATGTCATTTGGTCACTGCTTGGGGGGGATTTTTTTCTTTATGACTGGTGATTGAGGTAGGCAGAACTATGTTGGATATACCTGCAGGACTAGAGGTGTGTTAGTATGAATGGCCTAATGCAGTGGGTTTATAGGTAGATACTGTTCTGACTAGGGCTGTGGCAGTTTGAAAATGCTGTGACTCATCCAAGCCTAAGAGACAGCTGGAATAATTCCATCTGCAAGCTGCAGTCAGTAGATTTGATAATGCCTACCACAGTCATTTTCAAACGCAATTATAAAGGCTGCTAGAACCAGCCTGGTTAAGGTGCTTTTCTAATTGCTTCTCTGTTCCTAAAGTGTCCTTTTCAGGGCTGTTACTCTACAAGCTGGTTGCAGTGTGTCTTTGAAACAGCCTGTTCAGCACCATTAGCCCCACAGCCAACTTGGTCCATGGATGGTCACAGTGACAGTGATGCTGCATTTACATTCTCCTGTATAAATATTTTTGTTCTGTCCTTTATCTTCCACTACTCGGCCAGTTGGGACTCATCTCACACAGTCTGTTTGGAGACACAAGTGATCACTCTTTGGCATTAGCATCAGTGTGGTATATCATGTTCTAATTTGATTATTCTGTCCCACTTCTCCTTGCTAAATACAGCAGTATTTGGGAATTACATTCCTGTAGTCAGCTGTAGTAAAACTGCAGATGGAATGTGTTTATTCAGATGTTGTGTAGTCCATCTTGGATAGGACAAAATAAATGAAACTTGTAGAAACTTTATTTGAAGCAGTAAGAGAGAACTTTGAACAGTTCATATGCTGTGTTATGGGTGAGTTAGGCTAAAGAAAATACACTGGCTGGTGCATCCTCAGTCTGTTACAGCTGCTAGGTGATTTTCTAGATGAATCATTTATTTTTTAAAAAATGGAGGAAGGGAAAAAAGGCAAAAATGGTCTCCAAGAATTTGTGGCTTAGGTCTGTTAATGTGGTTTGCTTAGATCCAGAGAGGAATGTCTGTGTGTCACTCGACAGTTCTTTTGGAGGTAGAAGTTGAAAATAGCTTGGCTGTAGCTACTACACTGGCTTTTGGAGTTCTAAACATTCCATTGCTTTCAAGAGGTAGACAGATGCCCTTGCATGTTTTAATCTGAGGGCAATGTAATTCTGCCCAACTGCTCAGAGCTCGTCAAGACAAAAGTGGACAAGTGCTGTCCCTTCCCTAAGGCAGCAGGGAGGCTTCTGGGATGTGCCAAAGAGAGGTTTGGCCCCAGGGCATTCGGAGGACTGTGGGACTCGTTGGAAGAGGGAGAAAGCAGGCTTTATCCCATACTATTCATTCGCCTCTGTTTTGTGTATTGCTTTTCTTGCTTCACCTCGCCAGCCGTGGATTCCCTGGGCTGGGACAGGCGTGCAATGGGATGACCGGCCACTCGGTGGAGTAAGGAGACCTGCAAATGCCATGGGAACACGCTGGCCTTGGCATCCGAGCTCCTGGTGCCGTCCCTGGAAACACCAGGGCAGCACTTGGAAACACGCGTTCGATCCTGTGAATTCACAGTGAGTCGGTTCTATGTGAACCGGGGCAGGGGATTATTTAATTTTAGCGATAACTTCGGGAGAACAGATAGTTTGGTCTCTGTGAGCACAGTCCCGACTACAACAAGGCTTTATAGTTGCAAATAACAGCTGAATTTGGCTGCTTTCACCTGCACACACCATTTGGGGTTGTGATTTGTACCAAGGGGTACTGTTTTTTAAGTGGAGTATTCCTTGCCTGTCCTTAAAACTTCCTGACCAATGTCTCTGAGGGTAGTACGTGTGTTGTAAACGAAACAAATAAGGCATTAATGTGTTTGAGGTAAGTGCAGTTTGGTTCATCTGGCAGAGTTATGGCCATGCCTAATTGATAATCTGGTAGGAGTTCTGTTGAAGTAGAGCAAGAGCGTTCAGACTGTGTAAAATTAAACCACTGAAACTTTTATGAGGTGAGGTCCTTTAGCACCTAGAAAATTGCAAAGGAAGATCCTTGCTTATAGAAACATTTCCACAAAATTTCTGAGGTTTGTTTTGTTGTTTAACTTTTTATCATAGAAAAAAAAAAAGATTAGCGAAAAGGCACTAAAAAAAAAATCAGGTATCTTCTGTGCCACACCTAATTAAGCTAGTCTGAGAAAACTCCATTGCCTCTTAAGTAATATTTTTAAGTTCTCAGGGGCAAGAGTGTTAATAAGCTAATTCTTGCTGCCTGTTACCTGTTGTTTGTGACACTTAAAGAGAATACCCAGCTGATAAAGCACATCTGTTATGTTGTTAATCAATCAATGGGAAACAAGATTTGATTCAAAAACAGTAAGACTGTTAGAAGCCAAATATTCAACGAGGGCTGTATTGTGTATACTATAAAGAGAAATTGTTCTGAGAGGCTGGGTCTCAAAATGTTGCTGTGATATTCTGGCACACAACCAGAATTGTAGATAAGGTCATTAGCCCTGGGGAATGCACTCTTTAGGCATTGTTTCTGACACCAGATTACAATTTTCTCTGTAAATGGAAGTGACATTGATGGAAAAGCAGCTGATTGTAAAGAAATCATGCAAATGACAGCCATGGCCTGTGGTATTCAATGAAATATTTCCTCTTGAACTATTTATTCTTAACAGGCAAATATGGAATCACCTCCGCTAGTCATATTTCAAATTCAGGAAACTAGATTGGCAGGATGTAAAATATTTACTTCACATAGTGCATGAGTCAAATGGAGAAGTTGCCAAACATTTCTGATTAAACATTTTGATACACCAGTAGGGAAAAACAGCCCACTGGTACCACTAGACAGGTCCTACTTAGGCCTGGAGAAGCAGAGATCAGCAAGGAGTAATGCCAGCTCCATCCACTGGCAATAAAAACTGACCTCCTCGATCCAGCCTTACAGAAACTCTACCTTGGTAGTGCAGTTGCCCAGCAAGTGGGTGGCACATGTTTGTCTCCCTATCCTGACTTTAGCACCCATGGGGCACCCCCAGCTTTCAGATCCCAGACCTTTACTGACAACACCTCGCATCCCAATTCTCCTGTGTTCAGTGCTGTCATCTCCCAGCTGTCAGATATTTGCTCAAAATATTCAGCTGCCTACAATGACAGCTTCTACAGCCTCTTCAGCTCTCTTATCAGCTTGATTCCAGTGCTTGCTGGCACTCAGCCTGTCTGTGGCAGTTCTCAGACTTCAGTGCTAACTCCCCACACCGCAGTGTCTCAACCTGGAGCTTTTGTTCTTCCACCTCCCCACCAAATTAATGCAAGAATGACACAGATTTTAATGCTGACAGTTTGGGTCTAAATCTGTGTTGCTCCTTACTTGCATATCTAGACTAAGTTCCTTCTCCAGGAAGAGAGAGAATCAGTGGAAATTAACTGGATGTCATGAAACTGAGTGCAACCCCTCCAAGGTGTGGGAATTCCTCCCATGGTCAAGGCAAACAGGGATAAGTATTCCTTTCTTTTCCACCACAGCACTTAGTGTAACTCCACTTCCCAGTCCGGACTGCACAGCTGCCCACCTGCACACAGAGAAGTGAGTCAGATGGTGCAAGGAGTCACTCTGAGACATCTCAGCAAACAAAGTGGGACAGTGACACAGATGTGCTCTGAGGCTTTGAAGAGGGTGAACTCCACTTCAGAGCAGACAGACTGACAGTAACTGATTCCACAACTCCAAGGGGCACCAGCTCACAGATTTTTGAATAGGTGCCCCCAAGGGGTGTGCTGAGCTCAGTCCGCACGTAACCTGAAGATGAGTTCAAGGGTTCCTTTTTTCTGAGATAAAAGCTGAACATCCCCACATCTTAAGAATCCTGCTCTAACTAGACAACTTCAGAGAAGTTTGCTGATCAAATATTTTGCTTCCCTTTTCTCTTTCAGATCTCTTCACATCTCTCCATAAATTCTCATATCTGATCTCTGCACTTTGATTTTTTTTTTTTCCCCAGTCTGAGAAGACCCTTTAGCACATCAGTGAGGGAAAGGAGAACTCTTCAGTATTTTTTGTAAAACTAAAGGAAGGTAAAGGTGGCAGAGGCTCTGGAACCAGCTCTATATGTCTGTGCCAGAGGGTGAATACGTGGGGAGCTGTATTGCTACTGCAGTGTGTGCTGTCACTGTGTTGTGACTGACAGCTGACTTACAGTCAAGCCAGCCTCTTCCCTAACCCTGAATTTGTACATAAAAGGAATGAGAGACTCATGTTCAAAGAAATACAACTTCCTGAGAACACTCCTATTGGTTCTTAGAAAAGAGATTAATTTGACCAGCTTGCTGTAATCATGGGATTTTCAGGGTTGCTAAGGGCCATATGGACCTCTCTTACTGAAGGAAGCAAATGAATGGATACTGTCTGGATTCAAAACCTGCTGCACTTACATGGTCATTTTAGTTGGACAGCTTCATCAATCACCTCCAGAACGTCACTCAGTGATGGATGGTCACCTGTGCTCAGCAACCACAGCAGGAAAGAAGTGCTGGCAGAGGCAATAAGTACCTGAGTCTCACTGAGCCAGTGCTCCTTCCTACCCAGAGGCCAACCCATCATTCCTTGTCTGAGGCACAATGCAGAAACCAGAACCGTTCCTGGTCTCCCCTCTGGCAGCTCACAGCTGTGGGCTTAAAAAGCAGTCCAAAAATCTGCACGAGAGAAAAGGGACAGAGCAGAGAGATCAAATTAAAACGCAGCCATGGAGCACAGCAGTTGCAGGAGGCTTTAATGAGGACTCTTGTAAAGGCAGGGACATCCCTTTGTTAGCAGCTCTGTCTTGTTAAAGTGTGGGTGGACAGTGGCTGTTCCCAGCCATGCCCTGCCATGAGGAGTTCCTTTGCCTGGCTCTGCCTTCTCGCTTGAGTGCAGCAGAGCGTGGGAACCTCTGCCTGTCCTGCTTTTCCTTAATTGCCCCTTAACTCTCTACACTCAGCTTTTCTCCCCCTGGCCTGGGCCTGTTCAGAACAGGCTTTTCATCAGAAAAAGTATTGTAGTGTGACCGGTGTTTTATTTGGGATGTCAGACTGACGTGTGGAGCAGTGAAGGGGCTGTGGACAGGTCTGCCATAGAATCATAGAATGTAAACGGGTTGGAATGGACTTTAAATATCATCTACTCCCAACACCTGCTGCCACAGGGATCTCCCACTAGCCCAGGTTGCTCAAGGCCTTATCCAGCCTGGCTTCCAACACTGCCAGGGTTGGAGCATCCACAACCTCCCTGTGCAACCTGTGCCAGTGTCTCACCACCCTCACAGTAAAGAATTTCTTCCGTATAGCCAACCTAAATCTCCCTTCTTTTAATTTGTACCCATTCCCCCTTGTCCTGTCACTGGTGCACAGTCTGCGGCTTCCTTTGATACTGGCAGGGCTGCGTGGTCTCCACGGAACCTTCGCTTCTCCAGGCTGCACAGCCCCAACCTTCTCAGCCTGGGGAAGGGAAGGAGGCACGAAGCCTGCCGGGGAGCAGGCGGGTGCCGGGCCTGCCGGTGGTCCGTGCCCACCCTGCCCGCGGTCCGTGCCCATTCCGTGCCCCCTCTGTCCCTGCCCATTCCCAGGATTTCCCTTCCCCGCTCCCGCCGGCTCCTCTCCGCCCCCTGGCGGCGCGCGCCGAGCGCGGGCCCCCCTCCCTCCCTCTCTCTCCATCCTCCGGCTCTGCCCCATTGTTCTCCCGTCCCTCGCTCCCTCCCTCCCTCCGCCGGCTCTCGCGTCCTCCCTCCGCTCTCCTCCATCCCTCCCTCCCTCTCTCCATCCCTTCCTCCTCCTCCTCCTCGCCGTCCCTCCCGCCCCGCTCCCCGCCGCTGATGTCACGCACCCGCTGAAGGCGCGGGCGATCATGGCTGCTGCGGCCGCGGCCGCGCCGCCCGCCTCCCGCTGATGCCCGCGATGGAGCCGGCCAGCCTGCTGCGGTTCCTGCGGAAGCTCAAGGAGGTTTTCGACGTGTGCGACGAGGATGCGGACGGGTTCATCCGCGTGGAGCACTTCGTCGCCCTGGGGCTGCAGTTCGGCCAAGGGGATGAGGTGAGCGGGGCGACCCCCCCGAACCCCCCGCAACTTTCACCTGCTGTGCGCGGTCCGACCCCGCCCGGAGCGCCCCGTCACCCACCTGCCCGCACCGCCCCTCCCAGGGCAGCCCAGACCCGCTCCTTTCGGGGACCCGTCCCTCGGGGGGTCCCACAGCCCTCCCCATGGCAGCCTGGACCCCCTTTCTCCCCGGCCGCCCTCCGCCTTTCCTGCGGAGTCCTCCCTAAAGACATCGCGGTTCCCTCCATCCCTCAGGGGGTCCCGGAGCATTCCCGGTCCCTCGGGGCGGCCCAGACCCCCGGGCTGACTCGGTCGCGGTCCCCTGGGGTGGAGGGACCTGTCCGGGTGCTGGGAGGTCGCGGTGCCTTTCGGGGGGTGCGTTTGTTGTGTTTTTTCTCCGTCCTGGCTGAGCTGAGCCCGCACTGGGGTGCCCGGCTCCGTTGGGGTACTGGGAGCAGAGCCAGGTCTGGACAGGCGGGGAAGCACTGCCCGGGCACCCCAAAAGCTGCAGGTGATGGATTGGAAGCGAGGGCTCCAACCATCCCTCCCTCCAGTGACACAGCGTAAATCTGGAGTCGCGCCACTGGTCTCGGAGCGGTTGCGTCAGTGGGACCACTGTACATCGTGACATCAGTGTAAAATGGGAGTGGGATTCGGGCCAGAGTCAATGAGGGCAACGACGTGCGCTTGGTTTGAAACGGTTCCCGTCAGTGGTTCCATCCAGGGCTGCAGCTCCAGCGAAATTAAACAGCAAGAAATGCTTTCCCGTGGAGAACTCTCGGGATACTGCACTTAACTCTTCAATACACCCCAGCAATTTTGGGTGCCAGGAAGGAGGAGTGGAGTTGGGACTGGGATAGGGTTCAGAAAACCAGTATCAAACAACCTTTTAAACTGCAATAAAACAAATTAGTGTGAGGAGCCCATGAAACGGTGGTTTATAAAGGGATGCCAAAGAGGCAGCAAAACCAGAGTGAATTCATAGTAATTGTTGGAGCAAATTACTTATTTCTGGCTTACCACTCTTAATGAAACACAGCTTGTGAACTAAATCAGGAAACCAGGAGACAGAAGGCTTATTGCTTACAGATAGTCACAGGTCTGTTAAACATTTTCTTAATGAGAAGATGGAGTTTCTTGTTTTAACCAGCAAAATAAGGAGAAATGAGCAACAGTAACGAGTTCTTTGATTTCTGGTTTTATTTGTCTCTTGGTAAGTTGTGTAATTTTATATAAACTAATAGAAATATTTTTAAATCCTTACTACTGCCAGATACGCTGCATCCAAATTGCTTTTTGCACTGCTGTGTTTATCTGGAGGCAGACCAGTGGCTTTCTCATGCAGCACTGAGGAAGACTGATGAAATTCCACTGGCTGTTTTGCAGCAGGATGACACTGATGATCATAACAATCCTTTTTGGTCTTAGAAATCTTTAAGGTTGTGACAGGGGAGCGGGTTCTGTGAGATGCAAAGAAGGATTCAGGTGGTGATCTCGTAAGCTTTGAGTGATTTGGAGTATATTAGCTGGAAAATGTTTAAATGGAGAGAAAGAGGAAACTGGAAATGTCAGTACAGACAGCACTAGAGAAGTACCAGTTGTCAGTGGTTGTGTGTGGGTTTCAGGACAGGCTGACTTGCTGGGCAGGCACGGGAGAGATTGCCAGGGATGAGAAATGCATCCCTTGTATTTTGGTCAGTTGTAACTGGCAGTGTTTGATAAGATATTTGCAAATCTGGGACAGAGAAGTCTTATCTCTACATCGTATCTATTTATCTGTCAGGGTTGTTCTGGTTTACTTCCCTGTGTCTGGTGTAGTCAGGGGTGGGAGCACGTGTCAGTTGAGTAAATGGGATTTGTAAATCACCAAAAGAGGTTTGCTAAAGGAGTACAGAATCAATTTTGCAAGTGCAGATTTACTGTAGAACAGCCACTGCAGATGACCTAGTCTGGTTTTAAGGCTTATTAAAAATGGGCTTTCTGTGTGATGAATCACAGTTGATGTTTGGAGATGGCAAGAATCTACTCTTTAAACCTTGCATCTGCAGGAGCCTAATAAGTTCTGTGTGGGAATACATCTCGTGAAATTAAACTGAGGAGACACTGTTAGGGAGCAGTTCCCTTTAACACATTAGAACATATTTACTGTCAATGAAAATTAATTATATTTTTGAATATGCTACAATTCTTGGGCTTGATCTACCTCAGCTCCCTTTACATTCAAAAGAGATCTTTCCATTCTCATCAGTGAAAGATGGGTTTGCCCTCATGTGTCAGTTATTTGCTCCTTCTGTTGACATAGTTCATGTGGTGACAGGAAGGATCCTATTTGGTAGCACTGTGGACTGAGTAATTATGACTCTTACCAACAGTAGCCCTGGGTTATGTTTATGAACTGAAGAGAGTATTTGTCCCTTCAGTTGTGCCAGCTGGGCACAAGCAGCTTTCCAGCTCCTCTCTACTTCTCCAAGCCACTGCCATCCAAAGTTTGGAGTCTATAAATTCTTAATATTGACTTCAGTGGGGCTTGTGGCTTGGACTGTGTAGGGCATTTAGCCTTTTCTGGCTGTTTCTGTTTCTTTCTCCTTCCTTTTTCTTTCTTCTTTGCTTGTTTTTGTGTGGCATGTAGTAAACATGCCGAATGTTACCATTCCTGAAAGGTAACAACTCTCTGAAAATTGCCCCAAGGCAAGATGTTGCAGCAAGGCAGCAGCTTTCTGTTGAAGCAAAGCAATCCTTACCTGCACAGTGGAAATAATAAGCTCTAACCTTTCTGGTTAACTTTTTTACTGTTTTATTTTTAGCAGGCTTTTGAGGCCTCTGTTCTAATAGCTTGATGCTTTTCTTTTCCTAAGGCTGCACCATCACTACTGTACCTCATTCCATTCTGCCTTGCACATGCCCACCAAAATCCTCTTCTTGCCATGCAGTTTGATGCCCACTTGCAGCAATGCCAGTGGCCTCAGAGTGGCTGTTTAGGTGAGGTATATTGGCTGTGGAAACACTTTTAGCAAGTTTGCTTTCAAGCTTTTGCTTTGCCCTAGAAAACATGTGGTTTAACTAAAGGAAGAAATGATTTGGCCATGTCAATTTGACACAGCCAGGAGCAGAGTCATGTCTCTAAATTCCTGAATTTAGAGCAGATTAGCTGTCAAGTACTGCTTGCCCTTAAAATGGTTGTGGAACTTGTGCTTTTAGGCAGTTTGGTTTTCTGGCCTCTGTTCGTCCCATCTGGCTGTGGGCATTTAACTAAGTTGTTTAAATTAATCTTTCTCCATGGACATTGGTGAGCAATTGAATGCTCAGAGGCTGTAACAGGACCAGAGGACGAAATAAATCCTTCAGAGGTGCTTCTTTATCTCCAGGACAACAGAAACTCCGAGCTGAGACTTGTGGTTCAGTGCTGAAAGCCAGCAGGGTTGGGCCTGGCCTTTCCTCTTGAATGGGGTGTTTGCTGTTTGTGTGGAAATCTGAAGAAAGACATGAAGGGCTGTTTCCAAAGCGACTTGACGGGATGGCATGTGCTCACCAGCTACAGAAACACTTCACATTACCCTGAGAAATGCCAGGAGTCGCTCGCCATCTGGTTCCCTTTCACTGGGGAGGGAGCTTCACTACCAGCCAAGTGTCTGGGAGCACTGTGAGTGACATGTTCAGCAAGCCCCAGTTCTGGCAGGGAATTGTGTGAATGTGTGTTTCAGGATAGTGCCAGTTGATGTTTTATTATGCCAGATTCTACTTCAACTCCACATTCAGTTTTCAGCAACAAGTGAAACAGGCTGAGCACGTCTACGACTTCTTTCTGAGACAGTTAATCACATTTTGGAGGTGTGCAGACCATGCAGGTGCTTACACAGTGATCTGGCATGGTAAGATCAACTGCTGCTCATCAACCTGAAGCAGTGTCACACCTGAAAGGGAAATGGTAAAATATATGGGCCAGTATCAATTATTCCTGTGAGTGGCCAGTAATTCATTTGAAGTCAGTGGTTTTTTGCTGGTGTAGAACAGAAGTAGCTGAAAACAAGTTCACATATTTCACATGAACAAATGAAAGTTTCTGGCCAAGTGAAATTATTACAATAGTTTGTTGCTAATTTTACTTGCCTCATTTATCCCCATTCTGGGCTGAAGTTAAAGGCATCAACCTCAAGTGCTGCCCAGGCAGTAGATGCTCCATTTTGACTTGCTCTCAGATGTGTCCCAGGAGCTGATGTTGTCGTGCTCTCAATTCAGCCCCTTCTGTTGTAACCACTCCAGAAGCAGCTTCTCCTGTAAAGAGCAGGGCTGTAGTTTCACCACCTGACAACCCAGAGGCTTCCTGAGGGGTCTGGGTGAAGTTCAGGCTCCTGGCTGTGGTGTTGCAGTTCAGTTGCACCCAAAAAGTAATGAAATCACTGCAAATTTACATCAGTGTGCATGATGACAGAGCTCACACCTTGATAATGTGCACTATGCTCTGGACTTACCTGCAGCCATGAGAAAAAGAAACTTTGGCACTGAGACGTTGAAAGGAAAGTATCAGGGTGTTACCAAGTGATACTGCCATTCTCATAATGGAGGGAGAAAAGGGTTACGACTTCCTTCTTCTCTGCTTTTCCTGGAAATAATTAAAGAGAAAATAAAATATTTGCCTGGATGTAACAAGGATACAAAGAGCACTCCCATGTGACAGTGTTTTCTAGGTAGCAGCAAGGCTGCCACACATTCAGATTCCTTTAAACTGCATTTGCTAATGACCCAGATATTTCATATAATTTACAGTGGCTGGGAAAAAATACAGCTCTGAAATGGCACAGTGGGGTACTTATTTTATGGATTAGTCGAGGTAGAGCCACTGTAGCCTTCCTAATTCAATGTTTAAAATAGCCTTTTGGAATATCCTGAAAGTAAGCATGTATTTCCAAACAGCTGACATAAAGGGAGCTTAGTACTCACTGTTAATCAAACGTTTTCCAAGGCTGTGTGGTGAGGAGGGGAGCTGTAGGTTTGCTGTGCACTCATGAGTTTAATTCCTTATGTAACGTTTGCATTTCAGAGGTAAGAGCTCTGGGGGGGTTACAATACACAGTTAAGAATTGATTGTTTTGATTGTTGCTGTGTTTTGCAATACAAGTCAGTGATCTGAAACAGCAAATTCTTAATCCCTGAAGGAAAGGCCATCAACTTTGATAGCAATTCTTGGTATTTAAATGACTGTTTTTTATGGCTATTTCAGTGTTTGCATTTACTGCAGGTACAGTGATATTGTATGTTCTTATCACTAAATGCAAAAGTTAAAAAAGCACATAGATGAAGCATAGAAGACAGTACAGTATTGAAGGTGACATATGTAGCTGGTGAAGTAAAAACATTCAGCTGCCAGGCAAGACCAGCTATTTTCTATGCAAATTTTTCTCCCTCCATGCCTGATTCAGTCCATGCTGTTAAGTTGTAAAATTGGTGTTCTTTGTCTGTGACATGCCTGCATGTTGTGCAGAAATTTGCTCTTGCAAATCCTAGGGAGGATTTCAAATTTCTCTCACGTATTGATCTTATTCCTCTAACATGATTAAGCTTTGAAAAGTGACTTAAACAAAATTGCTGCAAGGGAGGGTAAGTCTTGGAGGGAGAACAAGCCACTGCCATCTAGTATTTGAGGGTGTGATCCCCAATACAGATTTTTCTTGGATTCTAAATTGCATTGTTACCTACAATTTAGCACAATTGACTCATACTCAGCAGCAGTGCTTTTCCAGCAGCAAAGTGGGAAAAATCAATTGCCTTCTAATGTTTAATGTTTTTTATTCTCTGTGTAGTGGACAACATAGTTTCCTATTAATTCTATTTGATTTTAATGCTGATATTCACAAACATTTTAAAATCCCTGATCTGATTTTTGCATCAACTGTCTGCTTAGGAGTTCTAACAGTTCTTAAAATATGCAATATTTGGGGACACATGTGATCTCAGACCTAGATATTCACATAGGCTGCTGAGTAAACCCCCATCCTGTGCAGTTAACTCAGTGCAGGGTGTGATTAAGCACATGAATGATAAAAGAGAGCGTCAGACACAGTCACTGGTAGTCTAACATATGGTTTTACAACAGCAGTGTGAGTGTAAACAAAGCACTGTGTTAATACCTCTCAGTTCCTTTTTACTCGAGATATAATTGAAGGGCCTCTCTTGGAGAGAATGCGAGTATTTCTGTAGGGCTGTGAACGCTGTTTTCACATTTTGTGTGCAGTTAAAACCCAAAATAGCAGGGCTCCTTCCTAAGCCTGGCATCCAGTTCAGTCCTGTGGGATGTTCAGCCCCAGAGTGAGTGACAGGAGTGACCTGCGGGGTCAAAATAGTGCAAGGGAGACAAGGCCAGTGCACGGGGATCTGGAAAAATTGCAGTGTACTCCTCAGATTTTAAAGCTGCTCTGACGGTTTAGTTTGGGTGTAGTGTTATGGTTTTAGGGGGTCAAGTGAAAAGCTTAGAAACAGTAGAGACTTCTGTCTGTTAGCATTCCTGAAATCAGAAGGAAAGGCACTGGAATGATCTGTTCTGGAGTGGAAGGGCTGTTGGCAGAATGAGAGGTGTCAGCCAAACCAATTTCTTCCTCCAGAGTGGTGTCAGTTTTAAAATTGCCTACATTTCGATGCTCACAGGTGGGTTTTCTCAAGTGTTCTAACCTCTCACATACACCTGCATTGTCAAACTGCGGGGTTTTTTCCACTTTTGGGGACATTCTGGTGGTGTTCCATCACCTCCAGGTGAACTGACCCTCCCCAGTGGGATCCAGATGGCTTTTGGAACATGGGATATTATTTTCCAGTGACACTTCTGTTGCTATGATAAAAAACCCAAACAAATGTGCAGATGCAAACAGCTTTGTCCATATGGTTGCAAGGTATAAATAGATTTGAGAAACTGTCCTAAAATATTGGCGATTTCACTGTTTTTGTAGCAAGTGACTATAGGATCAGTTTTAAACCTAACGTGTGATGTGTATGTTAGGGTACAGTAGGTAATAGCAATTCAGAAAGTGAAATGCCACAGAGATGTCAACGGGGAGAACATTTGTCATTGTTGGCCCTTACCCTTTTGTCCTGTGCAGTAGCATATTCTGTCACCCTAAAACAGGACAAAATCCTTTCTCAGTGTTGTTAACTACTGGGAACAGGAGAAAGCTGTAGGATTCTCATTAGGAGAATTTTATTGCAGGATTCTCTTGTGTGCTGGACTGGTGTGGTATTGTGTCAAAATACAATAGTCTGCTCAGGAGGGGTTTAAAGGCAACTATGGAACTCACAGGGATAGGGGTGCTAATGAAAGGGAAAGGAATGTAGTAAAGAGAGGGGTTCTGCTGTTCTTTCTCACTGGGATTACAAGCAGCATCCATGGAGCAGATTTGGCATTCTGACCCCAGGAATCCTGGTACTGTCTCATTCAGTGATGTGACCCTTGTGTGTTGTAAGAGAATAAGGTCTGCAAATAGGATTTGCAGCCTTGTGGTAAAGACTGGCTCTGGTTTTGGTTCTTTATTTAGTTTTGATGTTCATCATGCAGCAGCCCAAGCAGCAGCTTGTGGCCAGTGGGACAGACCCCCTTTGCATCCAGCCTGGAGAGGGTGGGACCTGGAGTCACCTTGTCTCAGTATTGTGGCTGCTTTAGTTCAGGTTTTAAGACCATTTTGCTCTTGAGGGCTCTGGTTGACTTGCTGTTAGCTGTTGTGTTCAGTGATGTCAGGCTGGGATGGCCCCACATTGGCTGCTGGGCCACTCTGGTAGAACTGTGAGGGTCATGAGGGCAGCTGTGTTGGAAGGGCAGCAAGACCATCTCGTGCCACAGAAACATATTTCATGGGAGTGTAGCTTTTGCAGCACTATTTCAGGCTTTATGCAGCCTCCATAGCAATTGTTATGTGAGTTTGGCATGTTATTTTTGCCTAAAAGAGGTGGGAGTGTAATTAACCTCACCTTTTGGGGTTTTTTTATAATTATGATATCTTGACTGATTTCATTTGAAGCTAGCTTTTTATTGACAAAACTTAAATTGAAATATTTGGCAAACAACAAGTGAAGATGCTCCAAAACATAAGATTTTGCTCAACATAGAGCATTTTTCCTGTTTCCTTCTGAGAAACGTGAAAAAGAAAACATGATTTTGATTTTCTCTACTTGACGAGAAAGCTGAAAAGTCAAGCTTTTGCAGGAAGCAGGAACAGCTTTAAAGAGTGGTACAAGAGAAGGTAGGATTTTGGCTCATGAATATTTGTATTTTTGGCTATTGGTTTTCACAGCTTGTGACCACAGTTACCTTACCAGGCCCTGCTCTTGAGCAAATGAAGCCTGACTTCATTTACTGCAGCCACACGTTGGTGAAACTTGGAAATTTCAGCCTCCAGCGTGAAGAGTGAATTGTGTGTTCCATTCCTCAGTTCTCTTTGCTCTTGCTTGAAAATAAAGAATTGAGGGGAGTGCTTTGGGACACATCTTCAAAGGAGCTTTGATAATGTCGGTTTTGCTTTTCTTGCCGGGCAATTACAAGCCATGGAAGTTTCCACTGAGGAAAAAGCTGCATCTTGCCTTCTCACCTGGGAATTCTGTGCCCTTTGCCAAATGCAAACTCCCCTGCACGGTCTGATGCGTTCACTGGAAAGTGCAGTGATATTTTGCTTCCAGTCAGACGGTCCAAGGTGTCTTGTTTAGAGAATGAAATTGGTCTGAACAGTCTGCTGTTGACGACTGTCACTTGGGAAGGTCTAAATTTGAAGGTCAGTCCGTCTCTGCGCCGGTGCGACTTTGGGGGTGGCAGGTCCTTACCAATAACCTGCCACCTCACCAGTGTCCTAGTAGTGACCTTGCCTGATGACTCTGCTGGTGCTCCAGAGGATTTCTGGGTATCTGTCAGCCAGATTGGAAGCTTTGGCTCTTACCAAGCTCATGATGTCTTTCCAGTGGGTGAAAAGATAATTTGCTATGTGCAGTGAATTTGGCACAGGTCAAGTTACTGTCCTGGTGCCAGTGCTGGCAGATGCAGGTCATTTGTTTCTTGATTTAGATAGTCACCCAGGTAACCTCAGGAAAAGGTAAAATATTCACAAGTTGCTTGCATTTTGCCAGAGGTCCATGGCACAGATTGCTTTTTCTATGTGCATAGCCCCGTGTGATTTCTCTTACTGTATTTTTCTTGTAAACCTGGTCTGACTGTTGTGAACTGCATTTCTTTTCCCAACAAATATTTTCTTTCCCCCGTGGCATTCTAAATAACATTTTTAGAAACCTGACAACCCTGGTGCGTGGAAGCATCATCTTGGCTCAGTGTGAATGAACCCTGCTGCTCCCTGAGGTGGTGGAGGCTGGTGGAGGCTGGTGATCCTCTGCATCAGCCATTTCTTCAGGGTGGGCACTGAATATTCTGCTCATTCAGGGCCAAATTACTGCTCTCATTCTGCTGCCTGGGGCCACAAGATGGTAGGAGGAAGAGGAGGGAACAGTGCAGGGATATTTAATGTGTGAGGATTGATGATGCCTCAAGGGTCTCATCCTGAACAGACTGTAATTCCTACTGTCATTCCACAGCTCTGCCTGGGTGCTGTTTTTTGCTGGAGACTATTTGAAGTAGTGCACGATGTTCTGGCTTCACTATGTTGTTCTCCCAGTTTATTCCTTCCTTCTTCAGGGGCAGCTTCAGTTTTGGACTCACCATTGCTGGTGTTTTTTGCTGGGTGGCTCCTGTTTAAATGGTGGTGGTCAGTCAGCTCTAGTTATGTTACAGCAGATTAGCACCTGTTGGGAAGGGAATGGAGCTTTGGAGGAGTTGGGCTAAGTGGTTATAAACACAAATGATTTACACAACATTTCAGGTGAAAAGCTTGCTTGATTGAGTTGGTGGAATAATGTGGCTATAAGTTACCTTTGGGTTTATTGCAGTTGGCTGCCTCAGCGGCTCTTTAGCAATATGTTCTGTTCAGTGGCACTTCTCCTAATTCAGTGCCTGACATTGCTTGCATTTTGTAGATGTTGCACTATTCTGCAGAGCTGATTCCCTGGATTTATGGTACAGGGTGAAGAGAGTAGGAGGGTAGACTCCTCTCATAGCAAAAAATTGCTGCTGTCTCTATTTTGGGGAAGAAGTGTGAAGAGGCACATTTCAAATACCTTTTTTACAGGAGGAAGTGTTGCCATGGATAACAGTTGTGAAACATTAGGTCTAATTTAACACACCCACACACCCCACTCCTTTTTACTTTGTTCTGTGATGAGGTCAGGTTCATCTTTCCAGACTTCTGGATGGCACAGGGTGGCTGAGGTGACACTGGTATTTACTGTTGTTGGCTTCCAGAGATGGTTCCTGAGCCCACAAGGACACCAGGCTGAGCACCCTCTGCAGAGCAAAGATGCAGAACTGGCCTTTTGTTTTGGGGATTTTGAATAGAGAAGGGTGTTCTTGGAGTCCTTTGAAGGTGCCTGTGTGATGGGACCTTATTGAGCTGGTACACTGGTACCTTCCTTTCCCTTTTCACACTGTATAACCACTTTACAGCTCACACTGTCTTTATTCACAGAATAACAGGTGTGCCAGTCACAGAGGGTATTTCTCTGATTAACCAAAAACTATTTGAACTTTAACTTCTCTTTTTTGTCCCCCTGTGTTTTCTCTCCCCCTCTTGCTGCTGATAGAACCTTACCCATTTTACAACCAGCCTGTTAGTCATTATGCCAGCTTAACTTAGGTGAACTGCTGCCAGTAACACTGACTGTGTGTCAGCAGCAGCACCAACCTGTGTTCTTTCTAAATGAGTTGGACAGAAGGATCCCAATGGGGAGGAGGAAGAAGGATGTTCTCTTCAAATGGGTTGGAAACAGATGGACAGCATTGAAGGAACACAAAGGAAATAGTGGTGAAGTGGTGAGTGTGTGGAACAGTATCAGTGTTGAGTATCTCTGAGTATCTTAATACCCACGTGCAATAACTGATTTCTAGGAGTAAACTACCAGCCTGGAATGGGAATTGATTTTAAGACCCATAGTATGTGCTGAGAGCACACTGTAATTAGACTGTGATTGCAATTTCAGCACAGGTCTGAACTTCAACCTTTTAAAAACTTAATCTTTCTTCAGGAGCTCACGGGGCTATTTATGATATCAGCAATGAACTCGGGGAATGTCACAGGCTATCAGATGGGGAGGAAAGGAGAAGCTATCAAAAGATTAAATTTTGATGGCATTTTAAATGTAAGCTTCCACACTGTATTTAATGATTCTCTAGTTCTGCTGAAAGTCAGTGGCTCTGAAATGCTCCAGTCATTATTGAAAATGTGATTTTATTTCCCCAAGTACAGCAGAGACTTAGTAAAATTTTACCTTGGCCCTAGGAAAAGACTCAGGAGGTGTTAGACCCAATATTGCATTGCTCTCCACAGAGCAATTTTCCCTGCTGTCAGAACTGGCTGTTGTACTTTCTGTTATTAATGAGGGAGTTATAGTTATCTTTAGGTGAGGTTTCCGTGAGATCTGCTGCTTGGCACTTCAGAGACTCTTGTTAAAGGGCTGATGTGATTCCCATGAAGATTCTGTGAAGCCTCTGTTAAATGGGTCAGCCCATGCCAGAGAACATGAGCAATGTCTGCAGCACTCCTTGGGACCAGCAAGGAAGGCAGGCTCAGAACAGCGCTGAGCTGTGTGTCAGCACTGCTGGAAAGAAACCAACACCCCACAGAATCTTAAAATATTCATCTTAGTTCAAATAATATTACCAAAATAATAAAATAAACTGTTGTGGGGGGTTTTTTTGGTGCCAGATTAATAGATTTAGGTCACAGACTGTAAATGAGTGTGTGACTCAGCTGTGCGAATAAATCAGTTCACTTGATTGTGGGATGAATTTACACTTTCAAAGCTTTTAATAGGTAATGAATATTCAGGGTCTACCACATGGTGGGAGATCTAAAATGAGGGCTTAGTTTCCTACAGCCTTGGCTCTCAGTCGGCATGTGTTGTTACAAAGGAGTGTCCTGGAGTGGTAGACAGCAGTGCTGCTCTCATCCCTCTTGTTCTCCCTCTTTGCTGTTCCTAGCAGGAATGCAACAATGCAATACACTAACTGGTGGCTTTAGAAGACAGGTTTTACCATGCTCAGAGCTTGTTGTCCTCTTAGCACTGTTTGCAGACATCAAGTGGGGTTGAATGGGTGTCAGAGAAGGGGGTTTGAAATCCCTCAGTGGCTTGCAGAAGAATCTGGGAGCAACACCCATCCTGAAACTCAGTTCTCTTAAATTTCTTGTTCAGCATATCCAGAATTGGAAAGGACTCCTGAGAAATTCAGGATTTTGTCTCCCCTTGGGTATGGTCTTTCTGTGTATGAATTGGGTTATTGGGTTCTTAAGGGTGAGGGGAGTTCTGTTCTGCCTTTGTACATCCTGGGGTGGACTGTCCTCTAGAACCTCTTGCTATAAACACAGGCAAATAATAAACAATAAGTCCACTTGGTTCCTGGGGAAACTGTCTCCCACACACATTTTTGTGCTGTCTTGCAAAAAGAGATGATCTTTGATTCCGATCATTTGCAAGGTGGTTCCCCAGTGCCAAAATCTGTGCAGTAACAAGAAGTATTCAGTGAAACAGGTATCAGCTAAGTTCATGCTGAAGAAGACAGCTCCCCTGGGTTTTTATGATGGGATACAAGCTTTGGGGTGGTAAAAAAACTGCTTCAGTGAGAGTCAGGACATCGATTTGAACAGTAGAGCCCTTGCTCTTGCAGGAAGCAGACAAGATACGCATCAGACTTCCCTGGGCCCTGTGGAGTGACTCAGCATCCTGTAGGAATTCCTAATTTGTTACCTTTCGAAATACTATTCACAAGAGTACTAGGGAAGGGAAATAAAGATGCTGGTGCAAAGTTTTGCAAGTTAAGAATAGCTTACAACATGACTATGAAGTGTTCTAAGTTTGATATTTTTGCTTGCAATAGAGATTTCTTGCCAAAGCTCTCTGTGGAATTAGTTTGAAAATCTTGAGTTCGAGGCAGCTGAATAAGAAAGAAGGATTTGGCAGTTCTGTGAAAATCTTTAATCAGAAAGGGTCTGTAGAGCACTTTAGCTGAGTTCTGGGTACAGCCTTTCACTGCCTTGCATGTGCCAAGAGTGAATCACAGCTGATGATGAAGTGGAGGAGGTGACAGGGCCCATCTGGAATGTGTCAGGTTTAGGTGTAGCTTGTACTAACCTGCCATGGCAACACTGTGTAGTCCCAGCAGCCCTGGGAATGCTGCTGATGGTCAGCACTTCCTCAAGTAGGGAAAAATGAGAAACACATTTGTTGAGAAAGCTGAGCTGATGATCCATGTGCAACCAGGAGCTTCAGGAGTTTCACTGATAATTCCAGTGTGCACTTGCAGAGTTCCTGATGCCAACGGGATTGATGAGCTCCATTACTTCTGCTGAAAATCCATCAGTTCCAACAAACAGAAATAAAGCAAAATAGAAGGTGTTAGGTTTCTGAAAGGCAGGGGGAGATCTCAACAACAGCACTGTTGCATAGAAGTCTGGTCCAGCCTGCACCACTGCTCCTCCTCTGCGTGAGGACAGCCAGGCACTGATGGATGGTCTGATATGCGGGGCAGAATTTATACCATTGATAAAGGCCATGGATGAGGGGCCTCAACTGCATATAGCAGTGATTTGTTGAACTTAAGCCTTATTTTTTTTTCCCTTCAGGAAGTCGTATATGATTTGGGGCATCCTTTTTAACAGGATTCTTTGGAAATTAATCTGAAAGCATGAGGGATGTAAAAACTGTCAGCTTTTTAAGGTTTTAACCATGCAGTAGAATTCTGCAGCAAAAGTACATTTCATTCTTAAATTCTACAAGCAGAGTAGAAATCTGTCATTTCCATTCACTGCTACAGGTTTTTTCAGTAAGGGGGTTAATTTATTGTTTGATTCTATTATCTGTAAGAGGAGCTAAGTGCTGAATTGGGGCTAAACTGTTCAGCATTCCTGCAAGGTGAGAGTTTGAATAGCAGAGCAGGGCTGGGGAGGAAATGAGTTTGCTGATCAAGATGTTCCAAAGTGTATCTTCAAGGCAGGTCTGAGTCAACACTTTGAGATAATGCTGTCAGACTGAATGATAACACAAAATATTCTGACAACCTACTTGGTCTGGAAACAAACACTGTCTGTTCCTTGGCAGGGATTTCGGATTGAACTGAGGGCTCTAGTTGCCAACAGCCCAGAGTTAGCCACTGTGACTCAAGCCATTGACTCCTCCTGTTTGGCGTAAAACATTCAAATATTAAAATTAATTCAAGTGAAAGACAGGAATCATCTTTTTATTTGGAAAACTAAAGTGCTTTGTAGCTTTATTAAGGATCTCTGAGCTCCACCTGAATCACAGGCAGCAGTAAGGAAGCTCACATACACATGCCATGAAATCAGATATGCAAGACAAGATTTTTGATGCAGGTACCCTCCATTTACACTTTGCAATTAGATCTGACCTTTTAAAATAACCCAGATGCAGAAAACGTGCTTGAACACATCACACCTGTGATGAGCTTCATATATACTTCAGGTTTCCTGAGAGCCCTGCTCTTGGCAGTGAAGAGCAATCAGGTGAGTCAAAATAACTGAGAAAAAGGAAATTATATGCAGGAAAATCTCTGCTGGCTCACCCAGCTATACAGATTTTGTATCCTACCTGGGTAGTAAAGTCTTGCTGTCTTTAGGGCAGAGTCCTGAGACACTGAGCAATCTTCCTGGTGTGTGTGCAGCTGTTCATACACAGAGTAAAAAAATATGCTAAACAGGTTGCTGATACTTTCCTTCATTTTTTGTTTCCTCTCCTGTCTGTTTTCTATTTCTGTGTCAGTCTCTTCTTTTTCTTTTGCTGCCTATAGCCCTGCTTTGAGGCCCATGGCAGGATTTGTGCTCTTTCCTGCAGGCACAGCAGCCTTTCCAGTGACTGTTGTCATACACCTTGCTGCCCTTAAATCTTCCCTAGCTAGTGTAGCTTCAGAACACTTAATGGAATTTCTGTCTTCTGTGGAATTTCGGATGGAGCTCACATGCTGGGGCTCCAAAGTATGAACAGCTTTGTTTCTCTGGACCTGAGAAAACACCTCCACCACCTAGACAGCATCCTTCAACTGGGGCCTGTCTGGGTGGTGGGTAATCTGTGCATTGGGAACAAAAGGCCACATGCAATTCCATGAAGCTGATTTACAGCGGGAAGATTAACAATAAAATAAACAGGTTCCTGTTCCCTGGCGAAGGTCTGTCACTGTGATGTGACAGTTTGTTGCAGTGATGCATCAAGTCAGCACAGCAGCATGTCATGGGAAAATGTTAGATCTGTATCTGGCAGGAAATTGGCCAAAGTACCTGTAACTCCCAGGACTCCTGCTGTCTTTAAATGGCTTTTTCTTATATCCATTTTCCCCATCCCATCTTCTTCCTAAATCAAAGATGGGGTGTTGTCAGAAGCTACATCCTGAAACGTGGCATCCTGTTCTGAAAGGACTGAGTGGACATTGCTGAAGTGAACATGAGTTGCTTTTCCATTTCACTCTTTGCCCTGAGTGTTCATGAACAGAGCTTGACCAACTGCCTGGAAACCAACCTGAGAAGTTAGAGAAAGATGGTGTGGTCATCTGCCACAGCCTTTGTGTGGCTTTAGGAGGGCTCCCTGTGTCCTCAGAGGATGCCAGAGCAGAGCATCACTTATTTGCTCCAAGTAAGAGGAGGGTAAGAGGATCAGCCATGTATTAGAAGAGCATCCCTTATTGAGGGCCATGGTGGTTAGAACAGAGCTGAAAATAGGTGCAGAGAAAATTAATAAGCCTCGGAATCATTGGGACAGAATAGAAGAGAACAAGGTACCTTTCCTGGTGCCTGTTCAGTGTGTTTAAATTGTACTTGGACTTTAAAATTATGAGACAGACTCAGCAAACAGTCAGACCTGACACTTTCAAATCAGCTAAAGGGCACTCAGCAGAAATGTTAATGGATGAGTTGAGGTGAACACAGAAGGGAGAAGGATGGAAATTGCCTCAAAGGCTATCAGCAGATTTCTCTGCAGCACTAAATGCAGAAGACTAATGAGCTGAACACTGTGACCACTGCAGCTATGGTACATGTCTTCCTGCAGTGTTCACTTTTTCCTACCAGTGACAGCTCTGATTTGTAACCTCTTCCAGCTGCTTAAACACAGATCTTCTTGTTCCTGATTTAATTTCTTGCTCAGGAAGAACAAAAACTTACCCCTAGCTCAAGTCTGCATTTTTACAGACAGGGTCTCTGTGGCAGTGAGGGAAGGGACAGGTCTGATTGTATGAAAGATTCACCGTTTTGCCTGAGCTGGGCTCAGCCAAACCTGGACCAAAATACCTGTGAGCTCTGAATTAAAACTTTTAAATGCAAACAGAATACTCATTTAAATCTTCTCCATCTCTGTCCTTGTGGTAAGATTGCAGTGATCTTTTCAAACAAAAGCAAAGATGTTTCATCTTAGACTGACTATCTTTGGTCTTTACTGCTGAAAATCCCAGAAGCCTCATATTCTGTTTTTCATTGGCATGAAAGAGATAACAAGAGGGAGAACCTGTCTGTCCTCTAGCACTCTGAAGAACACTGAAACATGAACAAAAGAAAACAGAGGCTTTAGTGACCTCTTGGAAAACCACCTGGAGAAAAATTAGGATTTCTCTTTGCATGTTAATATAGATGAGTGAGTTCTGTTTAGGATTTTTTATCCCCTTAGATTGAAGGACATTTCAAGGGTCTGACTCTGTGTTCCATTACTCTTGCATTGGTGTAATTGAGCGTTAATGAATTGCTGATTGATGGAATCAGAGCTGTAATGGTTCTGTTAGAGTAAAAGCAGCTGTACCAGTTTATGCTTAAAACTCAGGAGCCCTATTCCCAAAGCAGTTATGTAACATTTATACAGAAGAAACAAGGAAGTGATTAATAAATGCTGTTTTAAACACTTACATGTCTCTTTATCTTTCTTCTTAGGGATGCAGGTATGAACAGCTGTTGTGGAAAAACTGCCCCATCTCTCTGCCTGGCCAGGAATTTCCCTCTTTTTGTACACAGGGGACAGAGAAAGGGGTGGATGGCAGCCCAGCTGAGAGCTGCTGTGCTGTGCTGGAGTCCTTAAGCATCTTTCTGCAGCCCCCCAGCCCTGCACAGGAGAAAGCAGTGTGTGTGTGTCAGAAATGCTTCAGAAACCTTCAGTAATCACTGTTGTTTTGGTCACATCCTGGGCTGCCTCCTCCCTAACTGGGGGTCCTGAGCTTTGCTTTGTTCACACTCCTGCTTTCCTGGCTATGTATGAAAACAGCAGCTCCAGGAACGTTTTCCCAGGTGTGCTCAGAGTGCTTCCTCCCATTCTTTGTGATCTCTACTAAACATGGAATTTGGGCTCCAGTGCCAGGGGTGGAAGGAGGATGAACTGCCGTTCTAGCATCACTTCTGGGAGAGGTTTTCCGTGCATATTGCAGCTCCCTGGCTCTTCACAGACATCTAGACCCAATAATCATAACATGTTTCTCGGCACTGCAGTGGGGAGTGGGAGCACTGGTGGGATCAGCTCTGCTGGTGGGTGAGCAGAGCAGAGGGACAGGGACAGAGGTGTGCTCTGCCCTTGCTTCCCCAATATTCAGATTGCATCAGCTGTTCTGTGCTTTAGAAATATACACCACTTTTAAAGCTCTATTTGGCATTTTTTTTCCACTTCTAAGAGTAAATATTTTACGTTAGTTGCAGGATTTTGGTGTCACTGATCCCTGTTTGTGCTCGCCTTCAGCAGCTCATGCTTAAAGTCTTTTCCCTCATTCCAAATCTTCATTGGTGAGTTATTTGCACAGGATTTGCTGCTGTCTCTTTTCTGCTGTTGGAATTTGAGCTTGCTGGCTGTATACTCTGTGCTGGGTGGTGATTTCTTTGGCATATTTCCTTTCTCCTTTTGGCAGGTCCTGAAATTATTCCATTCTCTTTATGACGTGAAGTAAAAAATGCTAAGCAAAATTTTCTGTGGCTTTCACTTTTATTTAATTAGTGCTTTATCTTGACACTGTCTAGTGTGTAAATCTTGTCCTCTTGAAGACCAGGAGCAGGTGATGTGTGGTAACTCTGTCACTGGCTGTAGATACCTCTCTGCTCAGCACTTGGTATGTGACACAAGTTTATTTCTGAGGTGGGGAAGTGGAACCAGCATTACCAGTACCTGGTGAATTGTTCTGTTCAATAGTCATGCAGAATGTGATGTTTTATTGCTGCCACCTGACCCTCTGGATATTCCATTCTCCTTGGTTTCTTACACTTCACCCTTCATTACATGCCCTAAACAGTCCATGAGTTTGCAATATGCTGTGCCTCTGCTTCCCTGTCTCAATTCCAAAAGCTGTACAGGGCAGACTCCCCATCAGTGCTGAGCCCACATGCAGGGCTTGCGCTGGGCAGTCCAGGTGCTGGCTGTGGATGTTGGTCTGATGTCTTGGACAAGTATGGGGCATTAATCTGCCATGCAGTGGGATACTCTGGAGAGCCACTGTGGAGCACTCAGTGGCCTCTAAGCCCACAGGGACTTTTCAGGAGCCTGTGAAATGGCAGCACTGACAGATCAGCTGTAGGGGCAGTATGGTGTTTGCTACATCATATAAGTCAAATTATGTTCATTGTGTGCCATGGTGAGGTGGGATTGAACCAAATTATGTAATGCCAGCGTTTCTGACTGTATGATTTGAAGTTTCTGTGTGTGCTTGAACGTGTTTTCTTGTGAGTAGAGGACTGCAGAGACCTGTGAGTCCCGGTGGGGCATCCACACACTGGATATGGGGAGAAGCACAGCTCAGTTTACCCTGCACAGTGTGCCTCAGCTGAGGTTCAGGTGTGTGTAAATGCCATCCACAGAGCAGGACACAGAGCTGCAGCACTAACCAGAGCCTAAGGCTGTAGGATAACAACTGATTTTCCTTCCAAATCAGTGACAGTAACGCTGAAGGACTGAGATTAGGTAAAAACAGTTGGAGCTGTTCCCAGGTTTGAACTGAGAGCACAGTTTTGTCATGTGTTTGTTGGGAGAAAGAAAAGCCTCCAAACCCTCTCACTCATTCAGTGCCCTTGCTAGAGAAGAACAAGTTAATTGTACATCTGACACAGCAGGAGCCTTTCTGGATGTCTTTCAGATGAGTTGACAACTGATAATTATATGAGAGCTACAGGCTGTCCATAC
The DNA here is from genome assembly GCF_001604755.1 of Lepidothrix coronata. NCBI lineage: Eukaryota > Metazoa > Chordata > Aves > Passeriformes > Pipridae > Lepidothrix > Lepidothrix coronata. The sequence continues at coordinate 3,784,090 of NW_016690214.1, read as the reverse complement.
TTTATTACTCCAGCATAGCTCTGAATGCTTTCACTAGGGGAAAAACAACACAAGGAGCATGAAAAAATCTTTAATTACAGGGAAGGAAGTAAAATTTGTTGTTCTTGTTGTTGTTGCTTGCTGTCATCCTGTCTGGTCAATGTTAAATCTACATCTGGTATAATTGCACGGTGTTGGGAGTGTTGCTGTTGTGTTTCAGGGTGGCTGGAGAAGATCTGCACATCAAGCCAGACTTCTCTCTGTGGTTTTAGCTCCATCAGGATTCACTCAGTTAGCAAGGGCAGAATTTGGGATGCAGCACACCTTGTGCCAGCTTGGGTGGTATCTTGTGCCTGATCTCCTGCTCTCTCCGTATCTGCCCATCTCTCAGCAGTGACTTGAAGTCAATGTTAATGGTAGAACACAAGGCACTGGAAAATGTCAGATGAAATCTGGGTGCTGTGTCTGCTTGCAGATTCTTCCCAGGTGTTGTGATTTAGCTCTGTGATTCCATATGGACTGTGCTGTGTGTGTGGTGGGAACATTAATCTCCACAGACCAATTACATTGCTTTCATCATTGTCCCTAGGACTTTACAGGAAGCCTTTTTCACTTGTGCAGCACCAGTTGTGCAAGAATTGGAATATGCTGTAGTCAAAGTGAGAATGGGATTGGGAACTGGGGAAGAACAGTATTTTTCCCAGCATGCCATGAAGCTTGTGACCCAGACTCAGGTTGGAGCCCTGGAATAGCAGTCCAGGAGGAGAGGAAAGCTTGCACACAAGAATATATTTGATTGGGGTTTTTTTAAATCCAGTTTTACAGCTCATATAAGAGACCTCTAGCTAAACAGGCTGGGGACTAGATTGCTGTGACTGAATTAGCAGCTATGTATATTTGACTTAGCATCAGGGTGATGTCCTACATCAGTTCTCTGACAGCTTGATTTTGTCTTGTGTCAGAGCTCTCTTTTGTGACAGTTTCTGGCCTGTCCTCAGATTGAAAAAATCCCTTCTTGCATGTCTTATATATGTATTTAGGCCATGTTAAGTTTCCATAAATGGTCTGCCACCAAGACATTAGGGAGTGCAGGGTTTCTAATAGAGCAGGACTGGAACCAAGTGTTCCTTGGGCACTGTGACCTGCTGCCTGATCCACGGCCAGGCCAAAGAACCATTTTCTTCCTCGTGCTTCTCTCCCTTTCCCTGCAGTGGTTATTTTTAGAATCTCTCCACCTCTGCATGTCAGTTGTGTTGCAGAAGATGAGAGTAAAGGCCAAATAGGTTCAAACCAGCCAAGCTCAGTGTTTCTAATGGTTTTTATATAACCCTTCATGAGGCATTTGTTCCTTTTCACATGCCCATGGTATATGTCAGCTACCCACTGTGGTATTGTTGCAGTGCCTGAAGTGGAATAACATTTTATTTTTCAGTAATGAGATTCCTTCACACAGGACTTATTTTAAGAATAGATCTAGGGATAGAGAAGCATTTGCTTGACCTCTGAGAGTTCTTGGAGTGCTGTAATTGCCCCAAGTACTTACTGTAATATATACACAGTTATGTATGCTCACAGATTTGGGTTCACTGCTGTGGTGTCTGAGTGTCTCAGTTGGTGTGTGCTTATTATCACTGTTCTGGGGGTTTGGGGAGTGGACATGCAATGAAACTAATGACCTGTCCATGATGAGAACACCAAGTTTGTGGCAGAGTCATCATTTAACACTGGTCTGCTCAAAGCTGAGCTGCTCTTTCAAGAACTGAGACACATTTTGTATGGAAGGAGATGCTGGGGTGAGTGTGTGTGTCTGTGTGCCATCCAGACCATTTCAGCACAGAATTAGCCTTACTAATTACTTGCCCTCCTTCCTTAATTGAGTATTTACTTAACATTTGACCTTCTTGAATATATTCAAACAGTCTGAGTTGGCTTTCCTGAGGAGTTCAATCTTCAGCTCTTTATTCAGGCAGAATTCCCTTTATACCAGTTATGCTCACTCTGGAGCAGGGCCAGCAGCTCCTGCCCAGGCTAAACCATGGCCTTTCAGACAAGGCACAGACTTTTTCCATCCTTGCCATTAGAGGTTTTATAAGCACTTGGAGAGTTTTGCCTCAGTGAGGACAACAGCAGCATCCTGGAAAAAAAGAAGAAAAATTCTGTTTCTGTTAAAGGCAGAGGTTTGTTTTAAGTTCAGCAAGGACTAGAGAAAAACACATAAGGAGTTGTGTAGAAAAACTCTTATTCTCTGAAGGTATTTTTCCAGTGTCACAGGGTGCTTGGAGCACCCTGCTGAATGGGTGCAGAGTGAGCACAGATGAGATCTGACTGCATTTTGTGTCACTGTGTCTTTTAGAAAGAGAACTCCCTCTCCTCTTCCCACTTTTATTTCCCATCCCTTTGCTCTTAAAGCTTCAGAGTCTCACCCTCCCTCCAGGGGCAGCTTCCTGGCATTATGGACTTGAGTGATGTTTCTTGTCTCTTCTGTAAGAAGCTGTTGGTGTTAGAGTGGTTTTGAATGATAAAGGCAGACCCTGGGGCAGTAAATGCCTCAGCTGTGTTTGCAAACTTCCACAGATGAGCAGTCAGTGGATGCAGCTTAAAACTACCCTGAAAGGACAACAGGAAGGGAGAGTGATTTTTTGAGAATAGCATTGTATTATATTCTTCTTTGAGCAGATAATTTATTCAAGGAGTGACAGATTGTCTTGTCTGTCTGAGGCACTACCCTGCAACTTGGATTTAGCTGTGGTTGCCACAGGTTCCCTTTGCTGTCAATATGCAGGGTATCCAAGCATAAAATGAACCATCAGACCACGTCTCAGAGGTGCTGTCTTAGGTTTGAATGGCCAGGATGAGAAACTTTGAAAAGCTGTTGCCTGCATCTGATTCACAGGTGCTCTTAAGGCTTTAGTCTGCAAGGCTTTAATTCAGCACTCTGTATTAGCACTGAATTTATGTCTATATTGTATGCCCAGTAAGATATTACTAGCTCACAAAGCAAGTGTCTTCTGGAGCAAGTGTAGCCTTTCCTGTTGGACTTGGCCAAGTAATTGATCCTGGAATATGGGCACAGGAAAATGCTTGAAAACCAGATGAGAAAGGCTAGAGTTTAATCTGAAAGGTCAAGTATACAAGAATGCAAAATTTACTTAGAGATCCAGCGCAGGAAGGAAATGTCCAAGAAACAGAGTATCCCTTGTGCTAGGGAAAGTGCCAAGAGAAGCAACAGAAAATCATGAACAGAGAAGCAATTTTTCAGGAGTCTGACACTTGCAGTTTGCAGCTTCTTCCTGATACACTTCAGGCAGGGCTCCTTAGAGCTGCTGACCTCTGTCAGACCCCTTGGTAAGTCTCACTTCTGCTGAGTGCTGCTGCTTGAGAGGAGTTTGACCAAGGGTGGAAAGGACCTGCTGTTAATTGACTTATCCTGGTTCCCAGTTCTTCACCCTGAGCAGGAGGTGTTTGTGTCCATGGGAAGGCTCCTGTTCACTTCTCTGTGCAGGGTCCTGTGCAGGGTGACACCTGTGTCACTGTGCAGCTGGCCTGGCTGTTTCCTCCCAGGCTGTCCCTGCAGTGTGCCCTGTCTGTGTGATGCCCTCAGCAGGGCACTCAAGGCTTGGTGGGGATCTCTTGACCCAAAGGAGGTTTGCCCACCTTCCTCTGGTGCTGACACTGAAGGCACTGGTGACCTGGGCAGCACTTGCTTTGTTCCCAACCCATGTCGACCTCCCCAGTGAGCTTTTGGGTTTGTGCAGCTTCAGGCTGAGGTTGTTGGTGGAAGCCTGTCAGTAAAACTGCAGCTTCCCTGAGCTCAGCACTTGCCATTCATCTTCCCCAGTCCTTTGTTCACCTACATTCCATAAGATTGACAGTAACAAGGACACAAACATTACCTCCTAATATTTCTTCCCTTTTTATGAATGTTACCTGCTGTTTCTTTGGCACAGAGACTGAGCTCTGGCTGTTGGTGCTGCCATTCCAAGGTGCACCATTCAGTGGGTACTATGCTCTTCGATTCTTCTTTTGTTTAATTATTGTTATTTCTTCATTTTTATCCCAGCCTTTATAAGGCCTTGCCATCATTATCTGCAAGTGCAGCAGTAATTCAGTTATTGCAGCTTTCTGTAATTCTCACCAGTGCAGCAGTGTAAATAAACAGGGAGCAGTGAGACACATGATGGGAGCCAGAAGCAATTTAGCCACAAGAGTTTATCATCAAGATCCAAAGCACCCTGGAGCAGGGAAATTGCCTCCTTTGCCAGCTCATGGCTCTGACTGTTGGCCAGATAGATGGTGCCCTTTTTTTTTTTTTCACTGAGAAAATACTCCTTTTTGTCTAGCCTTGGTGCTTCCCCTGACCTCATTGCTGGCTGCAAACTACATGAAAGAGCTGTGCTGATGCTGTTCAAAGAGATGTGGAGCCTCCCTGTATGCAGGGAGGGTTCAGCAGGAGACCAGGGATATCTGCACAGAGTTGTATTGGACAGGCTCTGGTTTGGTTGCTCTGTTTTGAGAGGCATTTGCAAGGCTTTCCTGTGGTCCCTTTCCAGAGATAATTCCTATTATAGTGAAGAGAAAAAACATTTGTAAACTCTGGGAAAGAAGTAGTGTGTCCTGTTCTATGGCTTCTCATCCCATCTAAGTCTGCAAAGCAGTGGAGGTGATGAATTCCTGTTTCCTGAGATGTGTGGAAAGATACCCTTCACATGCAGCTTCAGAACAACAGTCTGGACCAGCATTTCTGAACTCTGGGATGACAGACAGTCCAAACCCAAGAGTGCCCTGGGCAGAAACACACAGCTGCTGAGACCAGCAGGGATGAAGGTTCAAATCAGGTTCCTATTTGTAATTCTCAACACTTCATACCTGTACTCGCCCTGCCTAATGAGGCTTTGACAGACCTGGCTATAAAGAGGTTTGTTCTGGACCAGTGAAGGTGGGGTATGTCCTGTGGTATAGGGAGTCCTGACTGCTGGATGATACCTGGAGGATGGTGGGCTAATGGAAAGTGGCATCCATCTGGAGAAGGTCAAAGTCCTGGTATGAGACAAGTCTGATTTAAGTCCCACATCATAATGATGCCTTCCAGCATCTCTCAAATAAGGGGACAAGTGTTTGCCAAGGTTTAGAAATTTATTGCAAAAGTACTTTTCAGAGTCAAAAAGCTCCCTGTGGTTTTGGTGATTTATAGATTTTATGGCCATTAAGTTCTCCTAGCATGACTTTCATTGTGTAATACAGTACAAGTGGTTCCTGCATCACATTCTTCTGGCTTTGTTCAAGGTCAGGTTCAGTATGATGCTCAGGGAGTTGTTTCCCCCTCCTGTCTACTTCCCTCCCCTTGTTAACCCTGTCCTGTGAGCATTTAGTGATGTGATGGTTCTATGGCTGCCTCACCACCTTTGTATCCTCCTTGCTGTTTCCCTGCCTGGGCAGCACTTGGTCATTTAATATAAATGCATCCATCTTTATTTATGAGAAACGTGAGCTCACACCTAGAAAAAGCAGCAAAACTGAGCTGTTGTCAGGTGCAGTGGTTCTCTGTGACTCAGTTTAGACGTTTGTACTTGAGTGGCAATCGCTTTGTTCTAGATCACCTTCATCCAGACTGCTCCCAGAGCACCACAAAGTGTCTCCAGGACCACTTCCACCTTTCCCACGTTTGGCAGGCCATGCAGCTCCAGCCCACCACAGACCTGCAGAGAGCTGAGGGGAGACACGGTGCAGTCTGTCCAGCATGTTGTGTTTGTCTCTGGTGCCTCCAAGAGCCAGCACTGGCGGGGTGCCCATCTCTGTAAGAGCTGTACAAGAGGTTGTTACTCCTAATCTTACGGGAAGTGCATGGATCCCATCCAAACCAGCACCATTAAGAGATATGGGAGCTCCTGGCTCTTCAGCAGGTCACTCTAGGATGAAGTTTGCAGTGGGGTAGAAGTGCCTCCCTGCTCTTACTGAGGCACCAACGCTGTGTTTTGGCCCCAGCTCATTTTTCCTTCAGCATTTCCCCTCATACACTGACAAAGCTGCAGCCCCGAGGTTGATCACCTCCTGCAGTCAGACTCTTCAGAGAGGGATTTTAAGAAAATATGTACAAAAAGGCACCCAGTCCCTGAACATGTTAGGCAGACTTAGCCCATCAGCCCTCTCTGTGGGGAGCCCTCCATGCTCACACAGTGCAGACAAACATGTGAAAATGTCTATGTTTAACTTAGGATGGTTACAAACCACAAAACTGCTCCACTCCATGCCCAGTACGGATTTGTTTATTGACCTGGTCCAGTGAAAGGTGTTCCAGAAGGTTCCTTTGGTTCTTTCAGGCTCTCAGCACCCCACCTCATGTTTCATACACAGTCTTTGCTTTGCTGAGCCTTATCACTGAAAGGTGAATTGCAGCCTTGTTGCTGTACCAGGTATCTCCTGAGCACCTGCAGATAAAGCACATCAGAGACTGGCAATGCACAACCTTTGCTTTCCTGGCCCTGGTACACATCCAGGAACTAGTGAATTGGCTTCTCACACCCAGCACTGCAGTGAAATGCAGCTGGGTGAGGGCCTTGCAGTATAAATCTATTGTGATTTCTGCATTCTCTCACCTCTTGGTCCTAACTCCTACAAGGCATCTTTATGTTGGAGGAAAATAGATGCAAGCACGGTTTTGGCAGGTTGAGAGAAGGCAGCAGCAGCAGAAGCTCTGGGTATTTGAGAGAAACTGCACTGTGGAAGGTCTGGCAAATACACAATAATCAGTTTTTAGCCATTAGGGATTTCACAGGGGATCAATAAATTTGTCAAGAGTGTTTAAAGTGGTAACTGTGAAGCAAAGAAGAGTCTGTGAACTGAAAGGCCAAGATGGGAGTGTGAGTTCCTTCTCTGATTTTTAAAGGGGCTCAGCTACTTTAGAAATAATGTTTCACTGTATGTGTTATGCCTGGAATTGGGGTGAGGTACAGGGAAAAGGATAAACTAGTCCACTCACCTCTTGTGTAGGTGCTCCAAAGCAGAACTGCACATAGACTGACTGGCAGTAGGGGATGTTCTACACCAGAGATAATATTTTGAGATCCAGTGACCAATTCTTACCTTATTTCTGGGGTTTCTTTTAGGAGAACCTCTCCTGATTCCCTTGAACAGGACCTGTTCTGTTTTGACAGTGAAAGGGTTGGTTGGTTTTGCTTTCCAAGCAATTAATTTTCACTGTCTGTGGCCCTGTGGTGACATGTTGTCATAATAACTACAGGGGACTTCTATTAGCTGGAAAAATCAAAATGACTACGTTTTTGGTCAGGCTGTTTGGTTTGATTCTAATGTGGGGAAAAGTGATTCACATAGTGATACACAAAGCATCAACAGATATCAAAAATAAATCAGCATAAACCACAGAGAGATGATAAATATACACAAGTTGACAGAAAAGGCGAGCTACAGTCCTACTAAAAGGCACTGAAAAAGGCAGCAGTAGAAATGAGCTAGATCAAAACAGTAACTTCTTAAAAAGGCTTTAGGAGGGAACACTCACACAACAGGAGCAGCCTTGTGGACTTCTGTGCCACACATACAGGCATGAACAGTCACACTCCCACATACAGCTGGACAGAAATGCCTCTCTGGTGACTATTATCTTGATTAACAGCTGGACTGGGAGCAGTGACCTGCTTACCTGAGCCTGTGAGAGGTGATTTTGCAGCTGATGGAAGTCATCACATCATTACCCAAATCTCTTTTCCAAAATCTGCCTTTCCTACTTAGTCCCTGGGCCCAGCACACCTTGCAGTCCATCTGTTTCTGGATAAAAAGAGAAGGTAAAATCACATGTCAGTAGAGAAAATTACCTTTGTGTACAGTGAGCTGAGAATAGTGGCTCCAGTCCCTCACTGAGATTCTTACAATGCCAACACTAATTGATAGCAGATGAATTGGGCACACTTTTTAAACACAAAAGTACAATCCCATTGTAGCTGTGCACCTTTATTTTGTTTCATTTTGTATTGGGCTTTGGATCTGTCTTCCATTCAGCCTTGTAACCATTAAGAAGTACTAATGTTGACCAGGCTAATAAGGATGCAGGCACAGTGCAGGCAGCCCTGTAACGGGGAGCACTCTTGTACAGCTTCTGAGGCTGTGAAGAACATTCATTTTCTGTGCACACGGGCTTTGTATTTCATCTGTCCCTTCCTACATAAAAATGCCAGCTAATTATCATTCCTTCTAAAGTCTTTCCCAGTGGAGATCAAAGAGCAATGTGGATTTCTACGTGTGGTTTTACACAGTGAAAATCTCCGCTGCGGTTTGAATGACACATTTCTCCAGGGGGATAATTGCTCATGACACAGGGAACGGGAGGTATGAGGGGGCTTCTGGGCTGCTGCATTGCCTGGAGCTGCCAGCTGAAGCAAGGCACAGGGGAATTACAAAAGATGAACACCGTGTGAGTGCTCTGGTCAGGAACAGCAAGGACTCCCTCCTTCCCTCAGCCCCTGGTAGCTCTTGGTCAGGGCTTCCTTGCTGCCCCCTCTTAGCATTAACAGTCCCAATTCATCCACTGCTGTCACATCCTTCTTATCTGAGCTTCCCTTGGCTTGACGTCAGAGGAGTCAGCTGCTGTTCAAACCTGTCAGCCTCATTCCAGACTTGGTAATTATCCCACCACAGTGAGTGGTACTTACTGCTCATTTCCTCCTCTGTTCTTTGGGGAAGGACGTTATCTCCCAGCCACACTTTTCTAAAGGTTAAGATCTTTCTCTTCAGCTAAAAGCAAGATTGTTCTTTTAATCATACCTTTCTGCCTGATGTTTGTCATCTTAACTAATGTGTGTCTCCCTGAGCTGGATTCATCCCATACTCATTCCTCCCAGGATTTGTGTCAAGGCATTAATTTGCCGTGAAATTTCTTTCATTCAGTTTAATTTCAGGACTGCTGCTCAGGCTTTTTCATTTGAGATCGGATCTCAAGACCTACATTTCACGCTCTGTATCTGTGAGAATGCCAAAAGCCACATTCCCTTTTAACAGCTGGGTTCAAAACTGCTTTCAGGAGACCAGGCTGAGAGAGCTGAGGATGCCCAAATCACGCTGCCCTGGGCAGGTCTCTGGCTGGCTCTCAGGCCACTAAATTGTTTTTGGATGTAGATGTTGTGTGCGAGACACAGCGCTGTGTGCTGGCTGCATATTGTTGGGTTGGTTTTATGCATTAAGGAGAGAATGTAACAATAAAGCACATAGTCAAGTGACTGTCTGAAGTGTAACACCTGCCTTGTATCTTTGAGGTTGGAAATCCAACCTGTTTGGATTTGCTGGCAAAGTTGGGTGATATGGTATCTGGTGAGTCTGCTGTTGCACTTAAAGGTGGTTTTGACCAGTGAATCAGAAATGAACAAGTGAAGTGCTGGCAGAAAATGCCTTGTTGTGGTTTTGTGTCAGCCCTGCAGTCTGCAGGCACTGCCTGGATTTCAGCACAAGCCTGGACCACGCTTGTAGCAGTGGCACTGGCTTTAGGCTCTGGTTTGGTGAATTTCCTGCAGGTTCCATTTGGCTCGGGGCACTGTGATTTCCCTGGTATATCCTTGGACATCCCCTGATGTCTGAGCTGCACGCTGTGACCTACCTACCACTCATGGTTCACAGTTGCTCTGTTCTCCCCACCCTCTTCATCTCCTTCCTGCTGGTCTTTGGAATTTTGCTTGTTCTTTGCATATGATAACACCTCAATTAAAATGTGACTGCAGATGTGTCAGCAGGGAAGATGACAAGAAAGTGTTTTCTGGCACCATGTGCCCCACCTCTCTCCCCAGTTTTACTTCAAAAAAAGATAATTATTCCAAGAGTAGATCCCATCTGGCTGATGTCTCACAACTGAAAGCCATGAAAAACATCATTCTGTGTCCCTTTATGCTTTGATGAGAACAATCACACACACCACAAACTGCAGAGAGGAAGAATATTTTCACTGGAAAGGAATCCTTGCTGCAGCACTTGTAGATAAGCCTGATGTTATCCAAACATTTTCCTCCTTGTTTAAAGGCAAACTGGCTGCACCCACATGACCACTTGCCTCATGTGCCTCTTGAGATCTGGCTATTTTGTGTTACATTTGACTTATGCTAATGGAGATGATGATGGGCTGTGCCTCATTTTGCTTGTCACAGTTTTTCCTAACAGCCTTGTTTTCCTGGAAGCCTTGGTTGCAGTTCTGGGAGCTGTGGAGGAGAAGGTGTTAATGCAGCCCTGCTTATTTTAGCAAGTGGGTAAATCAGTGGGTTTAGGAAAACAGTTCAACGTGTTAACCCTTTGTTTCCAGAGCGACACAAAAAAAATCACTGTAGAGTGAACAGATGGCCTGGCATATTTTTAGCCTTGCTCTCTGTTCCCATGGTATTCCAGACTGTGTGGGATTCCCCATAGACTGTTGTAAGATTGGTGGGCCCAGCCAAATGTCTTGTTTTGCAACACAGCATCAGAGGGAAGGAGGGAAACGGAATCCTGTTCAAATCAGCTCTGTTCAAGTAGCTAATTGAAAGGCTCTCACATAATCATAGATGATGGGGGAGACTGTAGAGAGATCCTGGTCTTGTGATTGTGGTGCTTGCTCATTGTCAGCTGCTATATTAAGTCAGGAAGGACAAAATAAATGTGAAATGCTGTTCTAATAGTATTGCCTGTATAAACAATTGATGCATCCAAAGGTTTAGATGGCAGAGGAAAAACTCACCAGGATTTTGGTGGTCTCTGGCTTGCAGATAGGATGGGGAAAAGTAGTTTCTGAGGCTGTGAGCTGTGTGCTCTGAGGAAGTTCTGAATACATAATTCCAGGCAATGATCCTTTCTTGAGTGAGGTCAGATTCAGAGCTGTTCACAGGCACTCTCTATAAGAGTTTACTGGTGATTCTCTGTGGTCATAAACCATTTTGTTCTGTAAGCAGAGGGGTATAACCAGTGAGGTATATGGTGTGAGAGAAGGGGTTCCTCAGGTGTAATGACTTTTGGATCTCAGCTGTGGTTAGAAATTCTAACTGTAAGATATGTAATATGGCAAGAATTGTATTTGTGGTTATCTCAAATTAGGTTTGTGTCATCGTGTGTATTAAACACTGCAAGTTATTTCTCAACAGGGAACAGAAATCATAGCATCAATTTTCCTAGCAATGCCTGGATTTCTGTTTTGCACAAACATTCATTGAAGTTCATGGAGTATTATGTTCTCCTAATAGCTCATTTAGCATATTAGAATGTTTTAAACAAATTCATCCCTCATGTGTTCTCTCTGTGCAGTACCATGAGGCTCAGTCTTTTTCCAGAAGATAATAAAATGATGATGAAATGGGTCTGCCCAGTGGGGCAAGTTTCACTGCAGCACAGCACAGGTTACTAATACACCATTCCTGATCCAACAGTTCAGCTGCACTCACCATCTGTTGCCCACCTGAGCCCAGGTGATGCTTACACAGAGCATTAATAACACATGAACAGCAGAAGCTTTCCTTTTTCCTCTGAATGCCCTCAGCCACCTGCAAAGCCTCTGGAACCACCTCTTTCCTTCTGTGCCTTTGTAATTCACTGATACACTTCACACACTCCTCAAAACGCCACATTGTGGATGTTTTCTCCATCTGGGTATCTGGTGGATATTTTTCTCCTGCTGGACCAAGGCCCCAAGGACACAGTTCATATTTGGAAGATGATGCAATTCCATGTGTTGATGCTAAACCCAGGAGAGACAGTGAATGGGCCCCCTTGAATTTGATGGGATTTTTGTTATTGCGGCCATTAGTAAATGATGAATTTGACAGATTTGGGAATTTGCTCAAAGTCAAGGCCAAGATTATTCAGCAAATTTGCTGATGTCATTTAGGATACAGCCCCAAAATCTGCCCTCTGGCTGGTGAATTGGGTGTGCACAGTTAAAGCAGAAAGCGAAGCAGTCGTTTCTGTTTACAGAAAGCTTACAGAGAAGCCAACTTTCAGGCTTGAAGGCTGCAGATAAAGGGGCAATGACTGATGCTTCAAATCAAAATTCAAAGCCATTGTTTCCAGCAATGATGTATGTCCCTGCATGCTTTGGGATCAGACAGCAGCTGATGGAAATTCATGACGCCGTTTGCCGGGGTGTGAATTATTCACGTACACAGTCTGCCAGATCCCAGTGGCAAGGGCAGGCAGTTTGTTGGACTCCTGATCCCTAAATGCTGCTCTTCCACTCCTTACACATGTGACTGGGAACACGGTCCTTTGTGTGCTTGAGGGTCAGGTTCAGGGAGAGCATCAGGTTATTTAGTGTGATGTCCTGAAATGGTGACAGCACAGCTTTTAACCCACTTACCCTGGGCTGGTAAATCTTCCAGGTGTATCTCACTGTCTTCTCAAAAAGCCTCAGATGAGGAACTCCATTTCCTTTTTATAGTCCCAGACCCCTCCTGTTTTATGGTTCTGATGGGTAAACAATCACGCTGATATAAAAATTGTGCTTTGCTTTTAATTGTAATTTGTTCAGTTTCATTTTGCAGATAATGATTCTTTATGGCTTTCCTCTGCTAGACTAGAGAGTCTTTTAGAACCTGCAATTCCCTGCTTTCAGAAGTCTTTATACCTAGTAACAAATCACCACTTGGTTTCCCTTTTGCCATATTAAACAGAAAAAACTCTCTTTGTTTGGTTGCATAAGGTGTTTCCACAGCATGTGAATTGTATGTCAGTTCTCTGTGACCTGTCTGGGTTTTCAGCATCTCTTATGACAGTGGGTACCACAGCTGTGGGAGTGTTAGTTTCTCCACTGCAACGTAAAATAATTTCCCTCATCTTGCACTGCTTCCCTGAAATGCCAGAATATCACAAAGAAGTCTTGTTCTTTTCCCCTCCCTCTGTAAATCCCAGCTCATCAAAAGATAGCTCTTGTGTCTGAAGAGCTCCAGCATCCAGGACCACATCGATGCTTAGGACACTCAGGGATGTTTAAAGAGCCAGGGGTGGCTCTTGGCACACGTGGTGGCTGCACTGCCTGGCCCTGCTCAGCTGGAACAGATCCTGCCTCTGCATTTTTGTTCCATGAAGATATAAAATGACACCCCTTCCTCAGATTTCTGTTAAAATCAGAGCAAGTGCAATTCCTGCTCCCTGTATAAATCATGTGGGAAGCTCACTTAATTCCACCCTGCAGCATTTACATGTTTAATCTCCTTTTCCTGTTTTTTGAGGTTTCTCACCAATGCTCCTGCCTCAGGAGATCCTGCCCAAATGTCGCTGCCGCAGCACAGCCTGACCTTTCCTGCAAGTGCTTGTCTTGCCATTGTCACAGCTCCCAGGTGCTCCCTGCTTGCACTTCAGGGTGAGACGTGCTCACAGGCTCCTGCAGCATGAAGGCAGACTGCTGAGACGAGGTGTTTATTTCAAATGGCATTTTCTGGCTGTGACTTGGATCCTGCTGCAGGATTTCAGTGGATAGAGTCAGCGTGGGGTCCCTCTGAACTCAGTTACATGTAAATCTTACAGATTTCTGTGTGTTAACAAAATCTCTTCTGTGCTGGTCGGTTTTGGAAGCAAATTAAGTGAGGTCAGTAGAGGTCTGAGTTTCTTCTTGCCTGGAAATGGAAGCAGGATTTAGTTCCAGTCAGAAAATCTTTGCTGGAAGAAGTGCCTGGCTGCTTTGTCAGCATCAGTACGAGAGCTGGCCAGGAGTCCTGGGAGGGTTCCTTGGCCATTCAATACCTGTATTGAACTCCCTTGCAGGAAGAGATCAGTTCCAGTAAATCTCTTCTGAGGTCTGTCACTGACTTCTCCTCTCTCCCCTTCCTCCACTCCCTCTGCTACAAACATCCCTTCTGTTCTTCTCTTTAAAGTGTTCCCAGCTTCCTTTGATGTGTCAGAAGGCAGCACGGGGCAAACACCCCTTCCCAGGGCAGTCAGGATAGCTGGGAAACCCAGCAGAGATGAGGAAAATGCTTTGGCTGAAGTGAGCTGTTATTACAATGGAGAAACATGTTTGCATTGAAAGGATAATCACCATTCATCCAGGCAAGTTAAACAATACAGACAGAGGTTTGGTTTTCTCCAATTGTTTCCCAAAGCAAAAATGATTTATGTCTTCTCTCTGAGACTATTGGATGTCTGCTGAGGGGTTCATTAGAGAGACCTTCGCAGCTGCCAAAAGAACCAGCTGGATTATTGAGCCTGCAGCTCATTTTTTCTGTCCTTGTCTGCTTCCTACAATGCAGAAGTAGTTTGCAATCCAGACCTTGTTTGTGGTGTGTGAACCACATGGTGGGGGACTGCTCTGTGCAGTGTCTGTCCCCAGCCCAAACCACTACCTCTAGCTCATCCTGATGGCTTATGATGTTAAGCTCTGGAGCACATGGTATGTTCCCTGTGCTGCCTGTAGATACCACAAGAATCACACAGTCATTTCAGCTCTGGATTTTGGCAGCAGTTGGTTTTGCAGTCCTGTGTCCCCTGCAATGACATCAGCAGTTTATTTGGCCACAGATTGAAACTTGAGATTAATTTTAAGTAACGCCTTCAGTCTGGAATTAACTAGGAGGAGCTTCTTGCCTTGTCCCAGAAAGCTGCTGGTAAAAAGGCATGATCAAGTGCACTGCAGGCTCAAAACTCAGATATGCAGGGATTTATACATGTGTGTATATTAATGCACAAACTCTCTGCAAGTATCCATCCAAATGTAGGCCCAGTTGATCAAAATCTTATAGCCCCTGACCTGTGCTGGGAGCTGTGGTGATCAGGCCTGGCTGAAGATCTGAGCACTGCTGGCATTAATTCCATCAGCCTGTTCTGTAAATTCTTCTTCATCTCCAGCACTGAGTTATTTGCATTATAAAATCTAATTGAAAACCTGCAAATTAGATTTAAGGGAAACTGGAGACTGAAGCACTTTGCTCAGGTGATAATTTCATTTACTGTTAAGACATTGCTTAGACCTAAACGTGAACGTGTTCTCTGTTCCTCCATAATACACACCCCCAGGCATATAACATCTTATTTAATTTGGTTTTAAAAGTGTAATTGTATATATCTGAGCAACAAGGTAGACTAACATCATTGGATCAACTTTGAGAAATAAACTTAATGTGCCAGATTCACTGGGAACACCCAGTGACACTACTGTGTTATAGCACAATATGAAATAGTGTAGAGGCTTCCCAGCTGGCTGCAGGAATCTGTACATTAAAACCTATGACACAATTTGTTGCCTCTTAGCAAAAGACCTACAGGAAATAAAAATCTCTAAAGCAACCCTGCAAGCATCTGAAATGGTATTTACTGACATTACAGTGAGGGGAGCTTGCCATGTGTCAGAGAGTTAGAGGCTGACCCTGTAACCCAGAAGGCTGGTGTCTGATGAGATGCTGTTGCTGGATCCGTGAGGGGACAGATGCTCAGCTGGTGGCCACACCAGGGTCTTCATCAAAGCCTGAGTTACACCAGGTGACACATCTGCCACGTATTTAAGCTGCCACAGCGATCAGGAAGATTTTCAGCTGCAAAATCATGCTGCTCCCAGCCTCAGCAGCCTGCTTGATCCTGCTGCTTTGAATGCACCCCCAAATTGCCTGCCACTGCTTCATCCTTCTACAGCATCAATGTTGTTGGTGTAGATGAGCAGGGATAACACTGACCCGGCTTTTCCATGTCAAGTGTGTCTCCACTGGTTTCAGTCAGGATTTCCAGCCAGCCTGGGGTGCATTAACCACACATTGCAGTTTCTGGTGAAGTGGCTGTGTTTTGGGAAAAGAGACATGTCTTCTCCTGCTATAAATTAATGAGGTTACAGTAATTTCTTGTGATACCAGGGATAGGAATTTGGTCGTGAGTCACACAAGAACATCTGGGCTCTGCTGCCTGGCTGGCAGGGCTGCAGTTCTTGGAGTCTTCTGCAATATGCAAGTTTTAAGAAGATTTCTAACTTGTCCTAGGCTCTGAGCTCATCACGTAGCTCCTTATTTGCCCTGCCTACATGAGCTGATTTTTTTATTTTCCCTAAGAAAAGGAGAGGCAAAAGGATTCATTGTAAAGGATCAGATCGTGCCTTTCTCATTCAACAGAGAATTTTGCATATGAGTAAAAACTTTGTCATTTTCTCATCTAGATTTGCTTGTTCTAAATGAGCCCTTTGGCTTATCATGGCATTTACTGGCACAGAGGGAATTTATAAGCAGAGAGAATCTGAGGGAAGAAGTGTCATGCGCACACATTAGTGCATTATCTGCAGGGCTTTGAGAAACTGCTGGGTTTTAGAGCATGTGGGGGAAAAAAAAAAACACCACACCAGAAAACTGAGAAACTGGGTCATCTGGATTCGTTTGCTGCATCTTTCCAGCTGGGCTTTTGTTGCTGCTCAGGCTGACATATCTGAGCTCACATGGATTGTGCTGCACCAGGATTGTACAGGGTCCTGCGTGCCTGCTCTTGCTGCTTCCTGCACTCATCCTGTTCCTTCTCCTGGGGGTCTGCAGGGCCCAGACCAAAGTCAGGGTTGTGCTGCAGCTGGTTGTGAGCTCTCAGAGCAGCCAGAGGGTCCCTGCTGGGTACTACAGGCAAAGCCACAGGCACACGAGGGGACTGGGTTATCACAGAGAGAAAGCCAGCTGGGGGGTCAGCACTGCCCCACCTCCCTGCACTGTTTTGCCTCTCACTTCTTCTTTTTCAGCTGCTTGTTTGCCCATTCCTTTTTTTCCAGACAGCACAGCACACAACAGCCTCTCCAGTCTAGGCTGCTTTTCTCCCTCTATCCCAAAACCCTCTTGAAAAGTCTTCCAGACAGACCTTTGCTGGGGCAAATGCCACTTTTGCGGCTGCATTTAAGTTCAGTATAATCTCATTTTATGGTGAGTAGTGATCAGAAAGGATAAACTGTGAAGCTGAGATTGTAAGCAATAAGTACATTGCTTATTTGCATAGTGTACTGAACACAACCCTTCTCTGTCTCATCACATGAATATATTTTTGGACTGCTAATTTTCCTATACAAAAATTGTATTCTCTGCTGCGTCAAGGAAGTTTTGTTTTATCCCAAATGCCCAATGAGTTTTCTCTCCTGTAATCTGGATTTTTCAGGGGATGAGACTGCTATGGGTTGTGCACATTTTTGTCTGTCCTTTCTCCCTCCCCAAGAACTTCTGATAAGAGGGATGGGAGTCACTGAGGTTTTAACTTCTTAGGAGCTCCATGCACAGCAAGAGCTTGCAGAGAAGGAGATTCTGTTGGCACCCTGCTTTGAGATGAGAGGGTAGGTCACAGATTCACCACTTATTAAGCTCTTGAGATCCACATAGGAGAGTACTGAGTCCCAGCTGAAGAAGGTTTGGTCAGAACTCACCTTACCCAAACAAAGACATTATTTCTCCTTGCTGAACAATTTGTTGGCTTATTCAAGTGAAAATTACTGATATTCTCCCAGTTGTGGTCTTCTGTAAAAGACACAGATTCTATCTGAGCAACAGATGATATACCAAGCTCAACACATATTTTCTGATCTTTTCTTCTAGGTGGAAAAACTGGCAAAGTACTTGGACCCAAATGATTTGGGAAGAATCAATTTTAAGGACTTCTGTCACGGAGTTTTTGCTATCAAAGGTATGTGCATATTTCTTAAAAATAATCCCCTTCAGTTCCACTAATGTTTCTGTGGTTGCAGAAAATGTAATGATCAAAGACATCCTCTCTTTTGACTGTGGTTATTTGTAGTGACAGTAGAGCAGCTCTGGGAACAGAGCCAGGATATTTTTCCTTTTTTTGTGTCTCATGTATTAATGGTGAGCAGTGCTGGAGTTCCTGCATCCACTGGTGCTTGTGCATTGGTTTACTGTTAATTTTTGTAAAAATAAATGTGTTGTGGTTTCAAGACAAGTACAGCAGAAGAAAGAGTACCTTTGTGGTTGGCAGGCAGTGCCCAGGTCTGATACTTCCAGGTTCTGCTGTTATTTACCTCAGGAAGTTAGAGACCCCTCGGGCTTTAGTTTCTCTTCCAGGAAATGTAAGACTATTATACTCTTCTTAAGGTGTCTATAGTTAATTAATGTTTTCAGAGTACTTGTGGTCATATATTGTGGAATGAAAAGGGTTAATTACAGGTTGGCCATGCAAACCCTGAGGATAGAGACCATGTGGACCAAATCACCACCTTTGCAAGTAGACACAGTCCTGGACAGAAGACACAGACATTGCTGTGCTTTATAGCTTGGCCAAAGGGCAGCAAAGAAACCAGTGAAGAGGCACTTTGGCTGCTGATTAGTTTTCTAACTTCCCATAGCGAAATAATCCACCCTGTCCTCTTCCAGGCACACGGGATGTCCTTTGTAAAGTGCTGGAGTGCTGTCACAGCCCAGAGGCTGCACTTCAGGGACAGGGTGAATGTCACAGTGATCGTGGTGTGATTCTGGGAGAGGCCTCTGGAGAGTCTGCTATGATGAGATTATTATGAAGCCATAACGATGCAAGACCATAACACCACAGCAATTTTAATTAAAGTTTATGGCAGCCAAAGACAGTGTGTAATTACGTAAAATTACAGTGGGAAGCTGCTCTCGTCCATGTTCTTGCAGACACCATCCAAGGTGACACTGATGTGTTTGAAGAGAAGGCAAGAGAAAGCCCAGAAGGAAAGTTAATACCTTAGTGCATAGACACTAAAATCTGTGCTGGAGGTTTTCCTTGAGCAGGAAATGCTGTGGCAAACTGAGTTCTAGGTTAAGGAAGACACAGGCTCTGTAAATCATCTGGTAGTCGTCTGTAATTCACAGTCTAAAGACATGCACAAATGCACAAAATATGATCAGGAAGGGATAGAAGTGACCCAGAACATCTGTTCTGTAATAACTGTGCCCTTGTCCATGGTGGGCAGTTCCCTCAGTGATGGAGTGGGCAGCTGTGTTTCCTTTACTGGGAGGGACAGTGTGTCATATTGGCAGGTACCAGAGAGTGATGGTGCCCTGGGAGTTTTCATCCTTGCTCATCTTGTGGGAACTGATTCCTGTATTCATATCCTAAGGTCTAGTCCTGCAAAGACTGAACCAAACTCTCTGGAGTACCTTGTACTCCAAGTTTATGAATAGCCTAAAGCTCTTACACTGAGCAAATTATCAGTATGGTCCAGATAATTTGTGTGATGGTTATTGGGGTGGGGGGAGTGTGTGTGAACAGATGCAGAGAAACCACCCAGTCCTGCAGCACCACCCAGAGCTCCCTTTGCACATCATTAACGTTTCAACACTCACCCAGTGTCAGTGATAAGTGAGTATCATCACAGCAGCAGCTCTATCTCTTTCTGATAAGACACTGTGCTCCGTGTTTTCACAGCATCTCTTTAGAACAGCTGGTTCTATTGCTCACCTCACAGCATGGAAATTTTATTGGTCTTTGGCTACCAGCCATATTTTCCTTAAAAATGAAATTGCTCATGTTAAAGTTCAGGAAGGGTACGTCAGCCTTTCAGAATGGAAAGCTTCCACTGTTGTTACCTCTCATTTTGCAGTGCAGCCACATCTCAGGGGTAGCATCAGGCTTGTTATCAAACAAAAGCAATTTGTCTTGGCAGCAACAGATTATAAATATGATTCTTTGACATCTCAGCCTATTACAATGGCTTGGGGCAATCAGATTAATAGACCAAAATGAGATGCTACTGTAAATCCAGTGGGTTTTTCAGTAATGGAGTATGAAGCTGTGCTATTCTTAGCACTGGAAGCCAAATATTGAAATTCAAGTTCTGCTATCCTAATGCCTTGCTGTATTTCTTATTTATGAGACTTCAAATTAATTTGTCTCATAGATGCTTTCCTTTATAGTGTGCTGAAGAAATTGTTTGCTGGCCAGAGGTGATACAGTGTCAAGGTTTTTGTGGTAGTTTGGTGCCTTGAATTTATTTAAATTGTGAGGGTTTAGGCATCTAGAACAAAAGATTCAGATCAGAGTTGACCTCTGATGATGTTGGTTTGAGCATTTCATATCCAGGGATGGATCTGAGCAAAAAGCTAAATGTTGGAACCTGAAAAAATCCCAAAGATCAGAGTGTTTAATGCCTGCTCTGTAACTGGTTGGTAGCAGCTCCTCCTGCAAGGAGAAACTCCCAGGCCTGGATCTAAAACCTGCAGCTTGGCCTCTCTCCTCCACAAACCAGAGCATTGTTCACTCTTGCATGGTGCAAACAAAAAGTGTTGTGTTCCTCTGCAAGTGGACATCAAGCCTTGCCCCCTCCTTAGTACTTCAGGGCTGGGTAAACCTCATGACATAGGAGTAGTGCACCTTCATAGCAGCTGATGGGACCATCAGGTGTAAAAGAGAGTTAATTTTCTTCAGCTGCTGAGTAGCAGGAACTATGGGGAAGGATGGGCTGAGAAGTCTCACTTGTGGTAGGGACCCTTGGAAGTGATGGAGAGGACTTTTTCAAGTGGAGGTAAATATGCTGGAGAGGAGAAGTGTGTTGGAGGAGTTCATTCCCACTGTGTCTCTGGGGGTGGAATACTGGACAGGCATGGTGCTTGCTATTTATGGAAAGCTTTGCTTCTTTTTGCTGGTCTTTTGTGGATTAAAGGACTTTGCCTCAGCATCTGTGCTGAGCCCCTGCTGTCTAGGCTGCTTTCCCCGAGCAATTAGGCTCTGCCAGAGCCAGGGACAGACTTGCCATCAAATTTAAAGCTTTGCAGCAATTTCATTGGAATGCCAGAATATGAAGGGTTTACTCCTGCTGAAGCTGCCCTCTTTATCTGCTCACTGCAGGGCTTTATTTCTAATAACTGTGTCTGTCTGGAGAGCAATTGCCATGAAATAACACCTGTAACCTCTTACCAGTGTGTGTCAAATCCAGGATGGCCTAAGGAGTGGGTCTGCTCACAGACACCAGAGCAGCCAGAACATCACTCAGAGGCTGAGTTCCCATTAATTCCAGCAGGGTCAGCATGGGATCCATTCCTGTTTGCTCAGCAGAGCCAATGGCTGGTTTTGCTGTGCTGAATTTATTGTCCTGATCCAGTAAATATTTTCTGCCACTTGTAATACTTAAAGCCTTGAGTGGAGCTGTTAATTCTAAAGTGCTGTGTGGGCTGTTGGGTCTGCACTCAAACGTTTGCAGGACCAGGCTCTTGCTATGATTTCTGTTGTCTTTCCAATAGTCTCTTTGCTTTGATATTCAGCTTAAAAACACCCAGACCTTGACAAATAAAGGGGGAGCTCCCCCTGCTGCCCTTGGTGTTGCAGCTCACAGAGATGAGAGGGTATGGAACAAGCACAAACTAAACCAGAATTAAAATTTAAAGGTAGATGTATTGTGACTCTATAGTTTATTTTAACCATGAAAACAGCACTGACTGTGTAGCAATTGGGGGGTCGTGGTTTTTGTAACAGGAGAGACTGAGCCATGGTAGCACAGAGCACTTCTGCAATAATGAGTTGTGCTTTAGCACAATCTCTGGTTTTTCAGATGAAACCGTACAGCCTGTTTTTCTCCTGGAGCAAGAGAGTCTTTCCTTCATCTTGTAGAAGTTTTAATGGCATTTAAGTTTTGCTCTGTCACGGTATTTGAAAATGGAGAGTTGTAGGAGCTCCTTCATATTCATGAACGGGGGGAAGAAGCACAGCTGTGAATTTATACACTTCCCCACCTGCAGCAATAGCAACCCTTGAATCTTCAAAATAGTAACACAGACCATTATGTGCCTGCAAAAATCCATCTCTGTGCCTCCCTAGATCCTTAGGCAGCTAATTACTGCAGCTGGCTGGAAAGCTTCTAGAAGCAGGCTTTGTGTGAGCAGATAAAAAGTAGATGTTTCTCTGTGAGTTCCTAGCAATTTTGATGAAAATTCCGAGGATACCGATTTGCCCAAAGTTTTAAAGAACTGTTCCAGAAGGGATGTTGGCTGTTCTGGCAGCTCAGACTGTCACAGGTTATTTGGACTGTAAAAGAAAATAGTAAATATGAAATTTGATGGGTTTTTTTCAAAACAAAGTTTTCCAGAGTATTTCTGCCCTTCTGTTTCATTGGAGATTTTTTTTTTTAAATATGCTTTTATAGTTTCCTTGAGATGCTCCAAACAAACATATTTCTCACAAAACCACTGCCAAGTTCTGACCATCTTTTTCAACTAAAATGAAAATGTAATTTGCAGTCCCATAGCTGAGAAAAGTATTGTACCAGCTTTACCCTGAAGATCCAGCATGGAGTAAGAGATGGATGTGTTGCAATTATATAAAAGGGAGTTTATTTGCCAGACAGAAGTATTTGTATTATGGACAGGGCAGCTGCACTGGGAATTTCAGTAAAGCACTGCAGAAACCCCCAGAGTCCTGATGAACCCATTTAGGCTCGTGCTGTAGATCTCAGACTTCACAGTAGGCCATCACTGGAGATGATCTGATGGTTCTATCCATTTTATTAAGAATAACTTACTGACAGGAGAGGTGCTTGGGGTGGCTCCAGGGAGGAGGACTGCCAGCAGATGTGAAGAGCTGAGCTCTCCCGTTGTAAATTAAGCCATAGCTGTTCAATGAACTGAAGTTGGTTACTCCTAAAAGTACTTGAGAGTTTTAAACTAAATTTTAGTAAGTACAGCCTGAAACCATAAATGAGTCTAATACACCGTTAAAGATCCAAGGGTAGATAAGGTAAAAAGCCATTGCTGTTAGGAAAAATGCCAGAAACCAACTACATTCAATTAGGTAACCAATTTGATTTCCTATAGTATTAAAATTGCCTAATTGCCTGTGAAAATTGCTTGATGTAGTATGGGTTAAATCTCCTTCTTGGAGCATTTGCAGGAAACAGCTTTGCTAAAATCAAGTTTATTTGTGGCCAGAATGTCTGTTTGCAAATTGACTGTTTGCTAGGCTGTGAAAACCATTTTTTTTAAAATAACAGCGAATGTAAATTTGAAAAATTATCTCATGAGATAATCATGTCTAGCAACCTGAGTGAACTGACAAAGTTAAAGGTTCATGCCTTCCCCTTCAGTGACTTGTAAAATGCTTTCATCATCTTTACTTAGGGCTAAAGATGACCCTGTTCTGGCTAAATGAATTGTGTTTGTTTGTGCATTTGTGGTATTAGGATAAATAGGGTTTAGCTCAGATAATTTTGACAGACCAAATGCTGCCCAAAAATGTTTGGGGGGGAATTTTCCCAAACATAGCAAAAGAGAGAGAACATCAAGCACATGAATATCTGTAGACACCCAAATGAACTGTCTCTAATCAGCCATGTAAGTGGCTTTCAGTTCTGCCTTTTCCTGGGAAATGAAGTTATAGAAATAATGGGGCATCTCAGTGCAGGATTCCTTTCCTCCTTTGCAGTGGGTTATTTTTGGACAGATTCTAGCCTTGGGTGCCCAGTGCTGCACAGCTTGACATACCCACCGTGGCAGCTCTGCAGCCTCAGCACCACGGCTCTGCTCGGGAGTGGCTCTGGTAGCAGAGAGCACTCCGTGTTCCAGACCAGGCTGCTCCCTCTACAAATCTCTGTCCAGTTTTTGTCCGTATTTCCACACTGGGATTTGTCAGAGTAAACCTGGATTCATTGTTGTTTTCTGTCTGGACTGTGACACACTAATTTAGCTCCCTGGCATTTCCCAGTAAGCCAAAATGTATTCTGGTGGTAAGAATATGCACAGTATTTGAGGCACTCCAGTGTTCCCTCTTTGTGTGATGCCCCTTTTGTAAACCTCTCAGAGTACCTGGAAAATTCAAATTGTATTTAGGTTAGGGAAGCAAAAGGTGAGGTGTATTGGCATTGTTGCAGAAAAACACAGAATAAGAAAGCTGATATATTGTCCAACTGTGCCCAAACCCACCTCCTTGGTGATAAGGAGTGGCCCAAGGAAAACACCAGTACCACAGTCCTGCAGAGGGAAGAGATTCCTATTTGTGTTTTCACAGGGAAGAAGAGCAACAGAGAAATTATTCTTTAAAGTCAGTTCTTAACAGGAGTAAAACCAGTGCACAGCCCTAAGATTCTTGAAGCCAGTGGCCATTTTTCCATTGATCTGATGGATGTTGGGACAGGTTCAGATGTCTGCAGGGTAGCAATGATGTGGTTTAGTAATCTCAGGGGAAAATGGCCTCAGTGTTTTCTTTTCTTCTTCCCTTTTTTATGGAGTATAATAACATGTAGACCTTCCCTGGAGGATGAGGAGATCCAAGCTGTCATGCCAGCTTCCATGCCAAGCAGTGCCCAGGGGACACTGCCTGCTGCACACTGAGGCATCTCCCCACCAAAAAGTCACCTTTGCAGGAGGAGATAGTCTCAGATGAACTTACATCCTGAGTCTGTCAGTGCCAAGAGAAACTTGGCCTGAGCAAGATTTGGCTTCTTTGGCCATTTTCAGCTGTGCAGCAAGGTAAACAAATTGGATTAAATACCTGTTGATGTTCTGGAAATGGGTCAAAGGCTTGATCATTATTGTGGTTCTGGATCAGGCTGTAAAAGCCTGTGCCAGGAGCTCTTGTGAAGAAGTGGTGAGGGCTTCCTCTGAGCTGGTTGGGTATAAAGGAGGCAATGCTTTTCTCCCCTGAATAAATGACAGGCTTGAATTTAAATGGCCAAGGGCTATCATGAAGTGATCCACCCTGATGGACAAGGAAAATGAAAGAATGTGATCAGGAGTAATGTTAGGTAAGAACTGAACAGGAAAGAGGGGACACAGGGGACCTTGCAGCTAAACTCTAGATTTGGGACCCTGGAGGTCTGGGATCTGTTTGTGACTGTCTCTAACAGACCAGTCTGGCTGGCCTTTTGAAAGGAGGCACAGGAGAAACATCTCACACCCCTTGTTTTGGGTAGTTAAATCCTTCTTTGAAGACCCACAGCCTTCATGACTTTTCTCCACCCAAAACCAAAAAGGTTGGGAAGGTGCTCACCTAACAGGCTCAAATGAAGATTGACTGCTTAGAGCTCTTTAACTAGAAGCACTGTTGTGAGCACAACTGCATGAGGAAAATAAAGCTTGGAATTATGGCTGAAGATACTGTTGTTGAGAAATTTTAGAACAGTGTAAACATATTTCCTTCATTACACTAATCTACACCCATTACTGTGCAGCACTTGGCATTTATTTTCTTTTTTTTGCTGGGGGTAGCTCACTTTAACGAGTAGCTGCTCCATATCATGCAGAGACCTTTTAGCAAAGCAGTTCATACATGTAATGACTCTCACAGTGGGTGCTGGCACAAGGCATTTTGATGAGTAATAAGCTTTGGTTATTAATGTCAAAAGGTACAAACCGTAAATTGAATTCTCCTCTGTGAGAGGACTAGAGAATAACCTCAGCCAGGCACAGGCTGAACACTTAATGCTAAAGCCAAGGGAAAGAAGGGTCGTGGCTGGGTGGGAAATGGAAGAGTCACAGCCAGGGCAGGTTATGTAGAAAGATGCCCTCTCTAGGCAAACCAGGTTAACATCTGGTGCCTGTCAGCCAGGAGGTTGTTAGTCCCAGATGAGCTCCTCTTTGGGAAGTGACCCTGACACACCATTTTTGTCCATGAACTTCTCCAGCAAAGTGTGCATTTAACAGCTTCATTTTTTTCTCTGTTCAGTACCTTGGCAGAATCTCACCTTGCTGCAGAAGCTGGAAAAGGGAAAAAGTCCTTCTGCCTCTTGTCCAAGTGTCACTCCTGAGATCTCAGTGGTGGCTTCGTTCACCAGGTGCTGCCTCCAACGTATGCCTGTGTGTGGGAGACAGGGACAACATAGTGGTCCCCCATTTTAGGCTTCCTGCATCTCTGCTCACCTTTTCTGGCTTTTCAAGTGCTTCTTTCCTTTGTAAAGGACTCTTCTCCTTAACCACAACATATCTTCATCCCTACAGATGTTACTGCTGTATTTAAAACCAAGAGAGAAGATCAGCTAACAGTATAAACCTGTGCAGTTCACACTTTCTTACACTACCCTGTTTCCTCTGGCTCACCTGCCTCCTGAGAGGGTATTGGTGTGTAACGTCCCAGCCAAATGTATTGCATTGGTGATGGGATGGAAGGGAGGGATAACTGCTGGATAATTGCAGCTTCCAAGTAGAGTAGTGTACAACACATGCTGAGAAGGTTTCACACAGTCTGAAATAACCTGGCCTGACATTCCTGCCTTGTGCTGCTCACCATGCCAAGTGCAGCCACTGGTAATTAATGGGGAACGAGGCGTTTGGTGATTTCAGTGTTTCTATATTTGTCTCTGGATGGCAGATGAGGGAAGGACTGAGGGAAACACAGACATTGATTTTTCCAGCTCTTAATGTGGTTGTTAACAAAAGCAAACACGGAAGCTGGAAATCTCCAGTTGCAGGGCATAGATACTTGCTTGCCAAACACTAAACTCTTGGTGACAGAGCTTTTTGTGAAGGGGAATTTGTGACACTTAGGTATTGCCCCATTGTCATTTTGACTAGAGAAAATTAGAAGCAGCTGCACTGACACTAATGTGCAACAGTCACTAGCTCATGCCAAGCCTGCAAATCCAGGGTTTGACTTCAGAGTTTGGGTTGGTCAGGGCTGGGTTTCTGTTCTGCAGGATGGTTCACCAAGCCAAGCAATGTCCAGCTCCCAGTTTCATTGCTGTGTAGTGTATCTGTGCTGAGAGTTGGCATTAATGGAATTGCACTTCTCTAAGTGCTACACACTGAGTATGTGCTGGACAGAACTCTAAAGGCAGAGCTTTGTTACAGCTGTTTAAATATTTTCCAGAGCTGGCTTCCAAGTGCATACAGACTGGCTACAAACCTGTGTTTCTTCCTCCGTTGTCCGTGCAATGTCTGGGAAGATGAACTCTCAGCCTTGACCATTTGCTCTCATTTCTCTTTGCCAGGCTGTGAAGACTTACTGAAAGATGTCCTGTCTCCTGAAAACTCTGAGCCTCAACACTATGAGCCACAGTATGTTGATTACTATTACCAGGTAAGAGAAGCACTAATTCTGTCTCATGTTAGTGGGCTGAGGAAGCCTCTGGAGTGATGTGTAGTTGTGTCCTTGTAAATGCTGTTTTACTTGGCCTATTAACTCTTCCTTCCCAGATTCACGACTGTTAGCAAACCATCCATTCTGATTTATCTGCATTTAACACGGGGTAGCTGTCAGCTGGTGTGAGAGTATTTAGCATTTGGATTGTGATACTCCTGCAGGCCTCTTGGCTGTGAAGGCAGATACCAGTACCAGCTCGCTGGCACCTCACAAGTGCAAAACACTGATCTGTGTCTAATTAGATCAGTCAAACTTTGTAGGTGAACAAGGCCTCAGGGACCTTCTGCAGATAATGAACAGGGACTCGAGCTGTTGGGAGGCACAAACAATACACCTTTGGAAATTTTGGTAGTATTTTGGCAGGTGGGTGTAGCATATTCTCAAACCATTAAATGTCTTCATTGCTATCCTTAGTTTAACAGTGTCTGTGCAGTCTAACAAGAAAAGCAGTCTGAAATTTTCCTTTAAGCATCTCTTTGTCTCTCCTTCACTTTACTTTGGTTTTAATCACCTCCACCCATGTATATCCTGAAGATTTAAAGTGCAGTTAGCATTGTATATTCAGACAAGGATTGTGTGTCAGTGGTGTAATGAGACTACAATTGATCCTGAAGTCAGTAGGGAAAGCATTTTACCTTCACAGGTGGTGAAGTGTGAGAACAATACTCATGTGTTGTGGAAGGACATGTGATGAGCATGCTGGTGTTTCACCACTCCATGGTGTTATACAGAATGGTTTCCAGTGTTCATACAAAAAGCACAGAGACATTTCCTTCCCCTCAGCGTCCATCACCACTCTCTGCTTGTTTGTAAACCCCTGGTTCTTTGTAACTGATGACATAGATACCCACTATGCTGTTGCTTGGTTACCTTAATAGATACCATAAACCAAACTCCCTGTTCTGCAGTAGCTGATAGAGGCTATAAAATTAAACTGGGCTCTCTGCACACTCCTGATGTTCCCCTGTTGCTGTGTAGACATTGCAGGCTGGATCTGACACTCGTTGAAGGCTGCTGATATGGGCACTGAGTCTTTATTCCTCAGGGATTTCACATCTGCTGTCACCCAAAGATGCACTGGGGAGAGACAGTTCTTGAAGACAAATTTGAGATTGGCTGTAAACTGTACCTCTCCTGCCAGCTGTCCTCCAGGAGAGCCTGAGGGTGGGAATTGAGGTTGTTAATCCTGATAGCAGCTGATGAGTTTGATGAGTGCTGGATATTTGATTCTAGGAGAGGCAGTGGGCAGAGGGTGACCCTCCCTGGTCAGAAAGAGCTGCTGTGGCAGTGCTGTGGTGGAAGCCTTGCTGATCCCTCCTCCTGATGTCCACCAGCCCCCTGTATGGTCCCTGCAGTGAGGGACACCACTGCAGTGGAGTCAATGCGGTGTTTGCCCACTTTAATTTGGGAAAAGCAGGATTTGTGCAGCCTGGGAGCGGAACCAGGTCCTTCCCCACCTTCCCACAGGGTGATCTGTCACGGAGGGGAGAGGACAGGGAACGGTGCACGTTGTTGTACAGCCCGTGTTTATCCCACAGCTCTGCACCGCCGCCCGCCAGAGGGGCTCGGTCCGTCTCCCATCTCCAGGTCCTCCAGGTGCAGTTTGGAAAATGTTCGCTAGATGTCAGCTAAAGACTGGGAAGAGGCTGTGAACAGGCTCGGTGCGTGCCTTTGAGGGTCCTCTGCTATGGCAGGAGGTTGGAGTGCTCAGTCTGATGAAACAGGAGAATCGAGGGGCAGGTGGATTTGAGATTATCACCATTCCTGGCAGTTGTTCCCCCTTCTGAAGGAAACACGGACCGAAAATATACGAGCTGCCCTTGCACCTCCCAGCCCTTATTGAGTGTGAATCCCTGGTGCTGTAGTCAAATTTATGGACAGCTCCCAATGGCACAAATGGTAGTTGCCTGTCTAATCTGATTTTCATCCCATTATACCCTTTGCATGTCTGTCTGATTCTCAGGTGAGGTCAAATTCTCAGGCAGCAGAAGGATACAACTGCTGCGATGGCACAAATAGATACTTTAAAAGGGAATGCATCCCTTTTTTATTCCTCTCAGGGGGTTGTGCTTACACAAAGGCAGGTACTGAGCTGGTTCATTGTTATGCTGTCTCTGTATTCACAGCGTGATTTGTGAGGAAGAAGGGGAGATTTATCCTTGTCCTGTATTACTCCCTCTGTCCCCTGCTTTCATTTTTCCTTCCCCTCCCAAATGCCCACTCCCTCTGTTGTAGCTTTCTGAAGCCCACAGGCAGCAAACTGAAGAGGTGAAGGTAATTCCAAGAAGTGGGATGAGGTGACAGGAGCCACAGTAAGGGGCTGCACCGATCCAGCTGTTTATATATGTATAGTCAAATGGGGAAGAAGAAACTGCCAAGTCTCCAGCCTTATTGCAACCAACTGGGTGCAATTTATTTAAATTGATATATAAAATCCCCTGATACCAGGAACTTGGGGCATTTCATTTGACTTTTTCGAAATTATCTGCTTTTACTGTTTGGGGTTTTTTCAGTGTAAATGAGAGCAAAAGCTGCCAAACTTTTAATGTCTGAAAACTTGGTCTAAAAAAGGAGAAAAAAAATTACTATTGTATCTGCACTTCAAAATGCAAAGACCATTCCATGGAAGGTTCCTAATGGTCTATGTTGAGAGGCTGTGTGAGTGACATCTCAGGTAAATGGAGAGCTCTTCCTTTGAGCTTAGGTCTCTTAGGGTGTGATATGCAAATGCAAAGAGCAGCACTTAGTTACTACATGACTACATTCAGTGAGACCTCTCCCACTGATTTCCATCAGCATTGATTCAGCCTACAAAGAGTGTGTTTTCCCTTTGGACCAGAGAAAGCTGGTCCACAGGAATTTAGGAGGCTGGGGTTGCAGTTAGGAGCCAGCAGTTGTAGAGCCCCTCAGCTACAGGACCTACAAATAAACCTGCCCTGTCTGCCTGTGAATTCAGAGTCTGTTGATTTGGTTAAGGTCTGGACTGTGCTCCATTTGAGGCACTGCTTCAGTTAAGTGTTGTTTATTAGTATAATTTCTGTCTCTCACAGCCTTTAGAGAGATAATAGAAATGCTCTGAATTTACCAGAAGCCAATTTATCACTCCTGAATTCCTTTCACAGTGTTTGCTGCTACAGCCCCAACTCTTGTTTTGGCTTCAGTTTGAAGGGAGACAAAAGTCTCCCTAGTCCAGTTTGCTTTGTGGCAAACATCTGGTAGCACTTCAGAGCCCTTGGATAGCCTTTTGGAGATGGTAACCCACACGAAGTCCAGAGCTGAAGTATGTGTGTGAAAGCCCAGACCCAGATTCAGCCAGCTCAAACAAAGCAGGGTGCCTGTGTCTAGGATTTCCAAATGGCTGGCTCCAGGCCTTCCCGGGCACCTGGCCAGCTGGGAGCACTAGCCACAGGACTCAGGGAATGAGGCTGGCTGCAGCTGCATCTCCCTGGCCAAGGTTTGCATGGCAGAGAAGCAGAGACCTGGGTCTAGGTGCTCATCTGTCTGAGCATCCCTTAGGGAAAAGGGAGTCAGCAACAGGAGCTCCTTGTTCAGCTCTTCACCTGATGTATCTTGTCTGTTCAGACTTAAAGGGAGCCTGACTCTAGAGCATCCCAAAGATGACAAAAGAGAGAATTAAGTGACAGGTCTTGGACCCTCTCACCGCCAGCTAGCAGGGTCCCTACCTGAGCAGCTGCTTGTGAAGGGACAGACCATATATTTTTACTTGTGAGTAGTTGCCTTTTCATCTGAAATCAATGCCCAAAAGCCACACATGCAAATCTAGTGGAAGAGCATGTTGTGAGGTACAATAACGGCAGGGTCCTTGTTTTAAACAAAGCTGTTTGTTCCTTTTTCATTGTTGCTGTATTGAGTTGCCACTTACCTTTTTTTTTTTTCCTACTCTCACCTGTAAATAAGAGAGTGAATCTGCCTCTTAACAAAGTAAAGGACAATTGCTGCATGTCAAAGAATGAGCTGCCTTTTCAGTCCTGTGTGTGTGTTCTCCTCCCCGCCAAGTGATTAATTACACTGTATGAGCAGCAGAAAAATTGTTGAAACATGACAAATGAGTTGTGTTTGCCTCTGGGATGGAGCTGGGGCTGCTAGCTGATCTGCTGCTTTGGAAATATTTCCAGTAGCAATTAGGAGGCCCCCACCAGCTTCTGAAAAAAGTTTTCCTTCCTCGCTGGCTGCACGAGGATCTCTGCTAGTACCTGTGTCAGAGCAGAGCTGGGGGAGCCCTTCTGCACTGGGAAAAGACTGATCTAAATGGGTTTTTCATTAGGCTGTGGAAAGAGGTGGGAGTCTGAGGCACAGCTGCACTGAGGAGAGGTTTGCACAGGTCTTCCTTGGCAGTCCGGGATTGCAGTTGTTATCTCTGATCGTACCATCTCTTGCTATTTATTGAAAAGCAAAGTACAGGAAAGCATTGACTGTTTTATTGAACTCAGACCTGCTGCTCTCTTCTTGTTTATCTCTTAAATAAAGCTGTCCCTTTTCTTCCCCACTGAGGAGGACATCCCTTTCGCCAGGCACACCAGCAGCTGCAGCAGTGCCGGTTTGCTGGTGAACAAACCCCTCTGGGTCACTTCAGTAGAGAGGAGCCAGCAAAGACATCAAATCTTACCTGAGCCCAAGAAAACCTGACTTATCACTTCTGGTTTCCCAGCAGCCTGTTCTACCCAGTTTGGGGTGGTGTCCACCATAGTACTAACCTGACACCACAAGCTAATGCAGCTCTTCAGTACAGGTAGCACCACTCATCCTTCAGAGCTGCTGATGTATTTTTATCTTTGGTGCAGGCTTGGCAGTGCTGAGCCCCTGACAAAGTGTCTTCCCACACAGTTTGCTCTGGGTCTGTGCACTCTTGCTGTACTGAGCCCACTCGTTCTTCTGGAAGCTGAGGCAAAGTTTGAGTGAAGAGTATCAGATCTAGTGGGGAAACCAGAATATTTTTAATTTTCACCTCATACATGCTGTGTTTTGAAGCAAAGACTCCACCTCGACCATTGAGTTGACAGTGTTCTCAGGCAGAATAATTGACCTCATTTGTCAGGAGGGTTTTCTTGATACTGTTTTTCCTAACATTAATCCCAGGTGTTGCCTATCTGTTAATGTGAAATACATCTTTCCTCCTGCCCTCTGTGGCAGCATTAGCTGAGACACTCCTGCCTTAGCAGAGTGACTAAGAAGTGGTTAAAGTGGAAATACCTTTTCAACCCATAGCCAAGAGAAAAAACAGCCTGTTTAGTTAGAAGCAGCAATATTAAACACAGCAAATTGAAGCTTTTTTTTTTCTTCTTCTTATCAGCCTCCAGTTTTCTTCACCACCCACATGCTCTCAGTCATTCTTGGCTCCCATTGTGTTTTCAGCCCTGCAGATGCTCCCTGTCTGTTGTGTGTGAAGGCACCCTCCCTGTGCTTGACACTCTCTGGGTGTTGATGCCACTGGGTGATCACAGGGTGCATGTTTGCAAATTGGAATGTTCTGCCTCTCTTGGATAGGCCAAGGCAAGCAGGAGGTTTTCCCTGGGTTTCCTGGTCTAATCTAGAAGTCTGTTTTATATTTGGTGCTCCTAAATCTGCCAGGTTCTCCTTCCCTTCAGCTTCTGCTGCATCCCCTGGGAAATAACTATGTTCAGTGTAAACCTTTTGGGAGGCCCAGCCTAAGGACTGATCCCAGCTCCTGCTGAAATCAGTAGAAAGACTTCTTAGACCCTGGCAGATGTTGGATGAACACCTTGGGTTGTTCCTGAGGTGATTGTTGCCTGAATCCCTCGCTGGAGGGGGAAGGTGGGAGAAAAGCTTGATAAAGCACAGTCATACAGTTATAGAGAGAAAAAAGTCCCTGTTCCTGGGTAGGACTAGGCAGATTTTACACAGGCAAGGCACTGTCCACAATGATGAGAAGTTTATTGTAACCTCTACAGGCAACACTCTCAGTAATTCACTTTTTCCTATTTTATTCTCATATATTTTTTCCTATTTTTATTCCTATATATGCTTGGAAGCATCAAAAAGCAACATTAACTACAACTGCTGAGAAACCCCCAGTGAGCAATTACCAAGAGCAATGAAGAGCACAGTGTGCCCCCATTTGGGACTCATTTACATGGAAATTGCCTGATTTCACCTGGCAAGATTCTGAATTGTATTTTTTATGTTTGTGCATACATGCAAAAATAAGTGTCCTTGGTACAAAACACCTGCATAAAAATAAACTGCCTCTCTGGCTGCTCAAGCTGATTCCAAAATACTGCCCTGAGAATGAGCAGTTCTGCACTCAGGGCCAGGTAGGCATCTTCCAACAAAATAAATGCCAACTCCTCCAAAAACAGCCATGAGAGAGATTGAGGATTATTTTCTTTTTTAAAACCAGGTTGAATTTTTGAGTTGGTGGAACATCACACACACTGGCATTTTTAAAGGGAAAATTACTTTTCCCTGACTTGTTTTCGCTCAGCTGTGGTATAAAACGTTAAAATAACACAAAAGAGTCAAAATTTACCATTTCTTAGGGCTGTATTTGGCTGGGTGGTTTGAAACGGGGAGGTTTGACTGCCTGGTTCAGCCATCCTTGCTGTGACTCAGCAGCAGAGATGAAGTTCCAAGAGGATTGTCCTTCCAGACATCCATAGGAAAGTAATTTTGTGCATTTATTGTTATCTGTGGCGCCTTTTTTTTTTTGAGTATTTCTTTCTTTTCTGTGGCCCAGGTGGGGTTTTGTGAAGCATTCAGAAGCTTTATTTTAAAGCCTGTCACCCATCTCTTTGGCAGAACTGCTGTTTAATAGACATTTTCTGTCTCATCCCAAGTTTTTATTTCCGAGGCGTTATCTTCAAGCTTCTAATCTGCTGATTTTCTTACAGAGCACAGTTTTGGGGGTGTTTTTTTCTGAAATTGTCAGTTGCCATGGCAAAATATTCCTCTCCCTGGATAAACCAATTTAGGCTGTGGCTCGGTGTTTAGATAGAAACTGTGAAAGGACTGAAAGCAAAAGTTGGGCTCTTTTATCAAGGAAGTCACATCCCTATTGCTTTAATCCTTCAGGTAAGTATGGCTTTGTGGTTTAGTGTTTTTTGCCTTTTGTTTGACCTACTGAAAACCTGTCCACGCTTATTTGTGGTGTTTTGAATGCAGCATTCTTAACAACATAAGCAAAAGGAATATTATGAAAGCACTCCCCTTGCACTGTGTTCCTGTGAAAGAAATGCAACTGCTCAGTCAGAGGGTGGTGAAGGAATCCTGACCCTGATATTCAGCCTTTGGGGAATACCAAAATATCTGTAATACATGTAGCTGCATAAGGGCAGGGCACACACAGCATTCAGTGGGTTTCTTGACACTTGTGTGACTGGGCAATCTGTGCCCTCCAGTTCATAAACTGACACTGGCTCTTTCTTTCTTGATTTTTATTTTTTTTTTTAATTCTTGTTCTGTTTCATATCTTTTCTCCATGCTGTTTGGGGAAATTTGTGCTGCATTTGTGGTAGACTGTGGGACACAGAGTATTGTTGGATTATTTTCAGGGGGAAGGCTGTGAAACTGAAATACAAGGAATTCTTTCTTTTTCAGTAATAGCACTGGTTTAAATAGGTTGCTTTCTTTTTATTTGTTTGTGGGTTTGCTTTGTTTTTTCAGAAGCAGAAAGTTCTGTGTAAATGTGTGAAAGTTGGTTTATAAAGCCAAGATTCCAGGTTGTTATGAAGCTGTAAAGAGAAAGCCAGCCACAAAGGGATGTTCTAGCTAATAAAACCGGTGAAATCCCTCATTGCACAAGCAAACAAAAAGGATCTGACTGCTTCTTTTCTGCCTTCTACCCTCTGACCAAACTGAGAGCAGTGTAGTTTTTTGGAGGCAGCTTCTCTCGTTTTTTTCAAAACAGAAGAGCTGCACATAAGGCTAAAAATTTTCCAGTTATGTAAAACCGTTCCTCCATAGGTGAAATCTTACAGGAGTCATTTCTGCCACACAGCTGCTGCTGTACTGGCACAGTATTTTAGTGTTAAATGCATTATTTCAGTAGCCTCAAGAGCTGCCACTCAAATGACCCGCTCAGCTCATGGCATTGCCTGAAGCTTTTCCTAGTTATGAAAGCTCTGGGACACCTCTCCCCTGTCCTTCATCTCTCAGGTCACACCCAGCTCTTGCCATGCCCAAAGTCCCACAAAACCACGTGGTCTTTGTCCTGTCTGCTCAG
The DNA here is from genome assembly GCF_001604755.1 of Lepidothrix coronata. Lineage (NCBI taxonomy): Eukaryota > Metazoa > Chordata > Aves > Passeriformes > Pipridae > Lepidothrix > Lepidothrix coronata. Next base: position 3,748,980 of record NW_016690214.1, on the reverse strand, counting down.
GTGTCTCCCCCCTGGTTCTCCTGGCCAGGATTCAGCCCCAGTCAGGTGTCACAGGGGAACCGTGGCACTGTCCTCTATCAGAGGCAACAGAACTGTTTAAAATTAAACCATCCTACTCAGCTGGGCCCACAGAGCTAAAAATGAGATCTCCATTATCTGGTCTATTTTTAGAAACTGGAGAAAAATCAAAATGTGACTTTTTTTTAATTTTTTTTTTTTACATGCTGCAGTGGAGAATTTATTTGTCTGGGAGGAGGCAGCTTTGCCAGCACTGCCACACATCTGGGCTATGAGAAGCAATTTGTAACTGAACAGAAAGAAAAAGTAGGCCAGCCTACAAGAGAGTATCTAGGAATTACTCCTGGGGGATTTGTGCTACACTGCCTCCAGCAGCTGAAATAACAGCATGAAATTGCGATTAAAAATTAAGAAGAGATATGGGCTATTTGACCTTCTTTCAGTCAGGGACACAGAGGCCCTGCCTGGAATGGGGATGCAGAGAAATGCAGCTTCTGTTGAGTGATTACGTGCCAGCAAGAGGCTGCTGAAGTTCATCCTGAGCTCAGTGGATCAGAGGAATCATTTCCTTGCATTTGACATGGTCCAGTCTGGTTTTGGTGCTGGTGGCACAGTGACACCGGGTACAGGGACAGGTTATAGTAGAGTCAAACCGTCCATGCTCCGACAGCTGCAGTCTAAACAGATGAGAAACAGGAAATAAACTGTCAATTGTCACCTTTCCTAGGTTTACAGAAATCCAGGAAAGATTAATTAGTCCCCTGAGAGGCCTTGTTAATTAGGAGTTAATTTGCCAGATTTGCTCTTTGGCTCACCTTTTTTCCCAGGCTGTTATTACTGTAATCACCCAGTTGACTCCAGCATCACTTGGGGAACGGGCCATGAGACAGAGCAGCCTGTTTGGGTGGATGTGAACGCTGGACCCCGGGCTTGTTTTGGTACTCAGTGTTATGATAGGCTCCTAGGAAGGTTCAGTTGGAACAATAATATAACCATGGCAGTGTTGATACAGGGCTGACGCAAATGCTGATGAGGGTTTTGGGCTGACAGTGTGAACCTGGCAGCCCAGGCTCCATCCACCACGCCTGGGAAGGCTTTGGAGAGGGAATGCATAAAGCAGAAAAAGGCATATCCAGAAGGGTGATTCCTTGGAGCTCGTGCCAGCCCGTGTAAATAGGGCTGTGATAACAAACTGTTTGACTTTGCAAGAGGCTTTGATTTGTCCTGAGCTGTGGAGCCCGAGAGTCTGCAGGAGACAGCCCTGGTGGGAATCCTGCTGGTTTGTTACCTTTGTACATAAGTCTCTGGTCATTCAGGATATTGTTTGGGGAAGAGGCTTTCTCAGTGTGTGTTTGTGCAGCACCACTTAGAGCCAAGCAGGTTGATGACTGGAGGAGAGAAAATTTGCAGGTTCTTCACACTTTTATAGATACATCAAATACATAAATATGGTGTAAATACAGTAGAGCTTTGGCCATCTTTTTTTATAGAATAGTGCAATACTCAGGTAAACTTTCTTGACCTTGGTATAGCACTGTATACAAAACCTGACCTAGTTTAAAATGGGAGGAATGTCTTAACTTACACATACTGAATCTGCTGCCACCTGCTTCCAGCAGCAGAGAGGATGTTTGGCTTGTTTTGGTAACAGACAGAACCTCGAGTATTTTTATATATTCTCCACAAGAAGTTTCCTATATCTGTAACAGTTCTGCCTTTATTACTGGCATGTGTATGTTGAAAAAATTATGGGTGTTTGTGGCTTCAATGAGTTTTTAATTTCTGTGTCCTTGAAGGTTAATGTCATTGAGGAACATTTGTGGGGGGAACTGGGCCATGTGCCTTCCATCAAGAGATGGACCATATGGTTACAATGCCCTAAGGCACACTCATGGAAAAGTCTAGAGCATGGAAGATGGGAGCCTGTCCAGAATGGGGAGGGGTGTTGAGCTAAGAACTCAACATGATGAAAATCAACTTAAGAACATGAGAAAAGCAAGCCTATGTTCCACCTGGGTTGGTTGGGGGTTTTTTCCCCACCTTGTAAGCTTTTGAGACTGTTACAGTAGGAGCTTTTCCCATATTTATCCCTCCTTCCAGCTCTTACAGCTTCACCTTTGCCAAGGTTCTCTTTTGTGTTTCAGAATTTCAGAATTTTAAATAGCCTATCATAGTTAGAACTCTAAAAGGTCTCTGCCATAAAACTGTACATTTTGGACTAATGTATTTCTTGGGATCTCTGCTCCACTGGATTCTTGTTACGCTCCTCAGAATATTTCATAGTCTAGTTATTGTGAAAAAGGGAGGAGGGGGACCTGAATAATGAATGAAGTCAGTATTTCACTGCACCTCTGAGATCTGATTTTTATGGAAATCAGTAATGCACAGTATTTTGTGAGACAAATGGATAAATATTGCCTTTCATACCTCTGAACTCTTCAGCACAAGGATCAACAACCATCCCATTATGAATCACACTTTGCAGGGTTGTGTAGCTGCGGGAGCTGACACAGGTTTCTCACCTGGGAACCTGTCAGTTAAGTGAAAGAGTAAATCACCAGCTTTCTCTTTCTGCTGTGTTTTGAAGCTGCACTTAAAATCTTTGTTTGTCTCATTGCCAAGCCAATGGTGAGATATTACAGGGGAATTATAAAAGGGAGTTTTGTACAGTAAATTCAGATTTCAACTGTTGTCAGGTACAATTCCTTGCCTGTTAAGAAACTCGAGTAAGACTTCTCAGATTACTGCACCATGACAAAACATTGCAATCATGAGACATCCCGTGTCGTGTCGTGGTTCTCGAATCAAAGGGAAAGAGTTTGTACTCGGATATCACTGAAGATGCCCTGCCAAGAGTCACTGATCTCCTGCTGGCCTACAAAGAAGAGTTTTAGCAGTGAAATGTGCTGGATAACACTGACCCACGTGCTTCACGAAGGAGAGTCCTGGGGCTGGGGAAGGTCCTGGAGCACTTTCTCTCCAGTTATTGGAGGTTACTAATTTTTCCCCGTAAACAAATTGTCAGATGTTTCCTGACTTAGGGCCAGGGCATTACTTGCTGTGCTGCTGAGGGACATGCTTTTCCTCTTTTCCTCTAGCTCGTGTGTAGTCTTACTAGATCAAAAACCTTTGCAGGAAGAGACAGTCTCTCTCAACTGTATTTTTATAGTGCCTGTCATGTAGGGCCCTTTCTTTGCCTCTCCCCTACGAGGACAGGGCCACTTCATTTTAGAAGGAAGAGACTGGAAAGTGAAGAAACCAGCACTAGTAGGAGTATATCAATATTTAGTGAACGAAATGGTAAGATTTAGTTTGACTTAGATACTTGCATTCTGTATGGACTCACCTTCACCTGCAGTGTCTTCTCTCTTATGAAGGAACCGATACTCAAGGGAGGAAGGACTCTCCTGAATAAGCTCCCAGGAGCTCAGACTGTGTTAGGATATCCCCTGTGACCTGCTGTGGGCTCACCTCTGTTAGCACAGCTCCCTGGGACTGGCATGTGCCACCTGGGGAGGCACAACATCCTTTCCCCAGCTCCCACTTTCCGGGAGGCCGGGGCTGCCTTCGCGCTCCTGCCGCTTCCACAAGAGCCAGTGGGTAACAAGAACCACATGGACCACACGGGTTTCTGCTTCCTGAGGTAATTCTCCATCTGTAACTGCTTCTGAGATGACGTGGGGTCTCAGAGCTTCTCCCCTGCTGACAACTCTGTGCCTCACAGGACCTCTTTTCTCATGGCATCTGAACAGTTCCATATTGAACGTGATTAATTAGACTGGAGAGGGGAGTGTCAAGGGCAGGAATCAGTGTTTAAGAGTAGTTCAGTGTTTTAATCTGAACAGATTATGGAAATAGAGTGTGAAAGGTAACTGGAGGTAGTTTGCTTCCTGCTGAAAGCCAGGTCGTGTTTATCACGGGGAGAGCCCCTCCCATGACCTGTTCTTTACAGGACATGGGGCACTGCAGGCCCCTGGGCTGTTTTGGTTTTCAGTGGATGTTTCCAGCCTGAGCTGCTGCTCTTGGTGCAGCTGCTGGGTGGGAATCTTCTCCATTGGCTCTAATATTGTATATTCAGAAGTATCTGTGCAGCACCAGAGTAATTGACAATGCTTCTGATTACTTCACATCACTATTTAATTAGGATGAAAGACCGGGAATGAGCAAGTGGAGATGTTACCCTTGGGAAGGGAATTGATTTGTGGAACAATCAGTCTCCCAGCTCCAGTGGGCTTTTCTTTACAAAGCAAGAAAAGTATTCTTGTTGCTTTTGGGTTGGTCTAAATCAAGGATTTTGTGCAAAATTATTCTTCTGAGTCTGTGATTGCAGAGATGTAACAATGGGGCAGAAATGGGTCCTCTTTTACATTCTGTGCTGTCCCTCAGGAGTGAGGAGGAGCTCCAGCCTCTACAACCTGCAGTTTGCAATGCCTTAGGAAGATTCCAGTGAGAGGCCTTGCCTGGGCTGCACCATTTCAGTCACAGTGCTCTGCCCTTGCCATAGCAAGGAATTTCTTTCCTTTCACCAGAGTAGGATTGCTTGGGAATTAAAACTGACCTTACTTTAAAGGCAACTGTGGGATGAATATACGTGCTGCCCTCCCCCATGACTTATGTAAATGTGAACATCACCCCAAAGCGGTAGGAAATCAGTGTGATGGTGTCTCAGAAAGGTCTGGATGGTGCTAATACTGCCACAGCTTTGCCCACACTGGCCAACTCTGTTTCTCCTGAAGACGGGAGTTCTCCCTGCGGCGTTCTGACAAAATGCCGGATCAGCTGAAGGTGTCTTGCCTCCTACAGCAGATCTGCACCTGCTGTTCCCTGCTCCGTGTCTAGGGCCCGGTATCACCCAGTCTGTCGTCATCACACCCGGCTTTTGCCAGGCTGCCAACAGCCCATATGCAAGGGCTGGTCCCTGCTGTCTGACACGAAGTGTCTTTCAGATCCTGCTCACAAGTGAAGCTGAACCAGAGGTTATGTTTTTCCTGGTATGTTTACATTTGTTATATTTATCGTCTTAGCCATGAAGGGACTGTGATAGAAACAAAAGGCTTTTTTTATGTGATTCTCTGAGGCTGCTGCAATACTTGTTGCCCCAGAGTTCCTCTATAGCTGTAGGTGAGTTGCCTTCTCTTCCAGTTTCTGTAGCTAGGAAGGGACACATTTCTGTGACCAGGATGGAGAGGCTGATGAACATTTGTCAGCTAAGAAAAATTAATTCCAGCTTCCCTGTTAATGAAAGGTGTACATGGAGGGACTATAATGCTAAATGCAGGACCAGGAGATAAAACAGCTGAATTCATTTTCTTAGTGCTACAAACCTGCAGTGATTTTTGGGAAGGGCAGCTGAACCATGACCTCCATCGTACCGTGTTGTCCTCCCTATCGGTAAAATAAGGATAAAACTATTAGTTCTGGCTGTCTGTATGGTAAACTGACTGGCAGGGCACATTCCCCTGACTGTATGTGCCAGCTGTACTGAGCAGAGCATCCCTCTCCTCTTATCTCTTGGCCAGTTCCAGAGAATTGTCATGGAATTAACATGTCCTGCCCCACAGTCTTGAGAACAGCAGCCACATCCCTCAGCAAACAACTCCAGAAGTCCTTGACAGTTCAATAATTGCCTCTGCTGTCTGGCTTTTAAGAAATGAAGTGAAACTTAAATGGGAGTTCTGCAAAGTTTGATAGCCCTTGCACTCTGCTGGAATCATTCATGGTGGGCGTTCAAGCTTCCAGCCTAATGGGGATTTGTGAGAAGGCATCAACTCAGAAAAAAGTGTCAACAGCACCACAGGTCAGACAAGGACATATTATTATGCACCTTTGAAAACACAGCCAGACTTCACATCTCAGCCCAGCATGCAGCAATCATTAGTCACCCTGCATAATCCTCTTGACCTGGTTTTTTTTTTCCTTTCACAGTGGTCACATTTGAAAATATTGTCTAGAGCTGGTTGGGCCCACACAAAGTTGTTAATTGGGAGCTGTCTAGTTAAGGGGTAACAGAGAGGCAAAGTTCAACACAGTGCTCAGCGCCCCAGGCTGCAATGCTGAGCATTCCCAGGGAGGTGGTGGCCAGGAGACCCAGGAGGCACCAATGTGCACAGAAACTTTATTCCTGTTGCTTCCAAAGGGGCTGGTCACCTGAGTGCTTTGGCTTATCTGGAATTAAGGGTCTGGCCCAGGGGAGGGTTGGAATGTGAGAAGCACTAATGACATTCACATACAGGAGTAGGAAGACACCAGTTGGAACAATGGGCCAGCCAAGGAAAGCCTGCCTGTACACCTCCATCCCAGAGAGCTGGGTGGGCATGGCCTTTGTCACTAGGGGATTTTTAAAGGGTTGCCACCCCCGAGGCTGGTCCCAAAGATGTGTGAAGCAGCACAGCTCCCACACTCTGTGCACTGGGGCTCTCACTCAGCGTCATCTCACAGCAGGCTGCTCTCCCCTGTCCTGGAGGGACAAGTGTAGGGTGGCCCCCTGCACGGGTGGGGAGATGTGGAAATGATCTGCAAACTTGGTACCTCAGAGGCTTGTAACTTCTGAGATTTATTCCATATATCTGTTAAATTCCTGGAGGCTGCGGCCACAGTTATGTAGATGAAGGAATTAGCATAAAAACTATTTACAATACTTATTCCATTATTATACTACCAAAGCGCTTCACAGGCTCTAATGAATTCCTGTTGCAGCTTCTCTGGGAGCTAGAAAATTGTTATTCATCCAAGTCTGAAGAAGATAAATTGAGCTGTTCAGTGATAAGGTCCAGGTTGGTGGCAGAGTCAGACTGGTTTCCAGAGGAGCCAGGTGACTGCATACCACTGAGGTCACAGATGTCCATCATCGAATGGGAACGGGTACCTGTGTCTCAGCTGGTGCCCTGTCTGCTGGCCCAGCTTTTATATCTGAGCATCTGTAACCTTCAGCAGTCCTTTTTTGCATGTAGGTGGAATTTGATACTAAATTTCACAGGCTGATAATTTTCCAGAGTGTTTTTCCTTGTTCCTCTGTCTGCAGAATCCACCCAAATGAAAGGCAGAGCAGAGCAGGGCTCCCTTGCCTCAGCCAGGGAAAGGATCAAAGCTCTGGTTGTGATGGTGCCTCTCTTGCTTACCTGCACTGGGTTATGAAGCTGCTGGACTGGCAAGGTTGGTAGGTGTCAAATCTACTTTATAAAAACAGGGTGGCATTATAAGTTTGCTGCACCCTTGTACAAAAGGCATGTTCTAACTGATTATGTCAAGCTGTGTTCTGCCAGAAGGAGCTGGTGGTGGAAGTCTTGCCTCTCCCTATCACATCGACCCTTCTCACTTTTCCTGGTGTCTCAGGGGCCAGAGGTGCACGTGCTGTTACCCTCCAGTCCCTGCAGGCATCTGTAAAATTGCAAGGCTTGATTTGGAGCTGATGGTCCCGAAGTGTGGTGCCTGCACTGCCAAACAGAGGGGTCAGAGAGTGCTTCTCTCTCACTGTAAGGCTGCTTGTCGTCAGGAGTGGTGCACTGAGTGTATTTGAGGGATTTGCAGGTAGGGTCTAACGTTTCTTGCTCTTTATAAAGCTGTTTCCTTGTCTGTTCTTGACCTGCTGTGACAGGACAGGGCTGTCAGTCTGTCCTGCATATTTCTACCTTCATTAAATCCCTGGGTACTGAGAGTGCTACTGTCTGTGCTCTTTTGCCATTCTTTCAGGGATTTAAGGCAGAAGTGCTTTATGCTGCCATCATCATCTTGTAAGAGGCAAAGAACAAATGCAATGTATTCCCTAGATCCAGGATAATCATATCTTGACAGGATACTAATTAATCATCTCCTAATCAGGTAATTCTTTCCCATGTAGCTGCCTAATTACTATTTAGTAGCTTAGACGTCAGTATGCAAATAACTAATATTCTCAAGCAATGGTTTTAAGGAGTGGAACACAGTGGGCCGTGACTCCTGGTGTAACTCCTTTGTCTTCCTTGAATTACTCCTGGGATTAATTTGGTCCCCCAGTTCCTTTAATCTACAGAGCCACATAGCAGCCCTAATTATTGCCATATTGGCAAGGAGGAAAGAGTGTGCCCAACTCCACTGCTCAGTGCCACAGGCTGAGCTGCTGCACTGCAGCTGATAATGTGCTCAGAAGCACATCCATATGTTGGCTCCCCATGAGCTCTTCCTAACCCAGCAGATTATAAGATAATGAGCTTGAGCCATTATTATTTGGGGACCAATATACAAGATGCTCTTGAAAGATGGGGTTGTGTATTAGAGTGTGCTGAATGTCTCTCTGGTAGAGATTTACTTGTAAACCAGGGAAGACAGCAAAGATAAAAAATTACAGTTGCTTAACATTCATACCTTGAGATTGTTTTCACCTCTGCCTCCAGCTGATTCCCTTCTGGATTAGTTAGGTTTCCCAATGTTTGTGGGGTGTCCTGACTGTATGTGTGTGCATGCATGTGTGAGTCCCAGTTCTATCCAGCCAAAAATTTACACTCTTTCAAAAACTTTAAATACATTTGGAAGAGCAGCAGGAACGTCTCCATATTAGTCTCCGATGTTTCATAAAAATAGGCTTTTGTATAGGAATAGTTAAAGCAAGACAGACCTTCATTTGTGTGGCTTTACCAGTGTAAAAATGATTTAGTACTTTGACTCTATTCTCATATGAGAAAGAAATGAGTGAAAGCTGATGTAAGGCACTTTCCCACTTGCAGAGCTGCCTCTTGGGCTGGAAACATTATTTAGGTGCATGTGTTTTGGGTTGTTGTTAGCTGTATCCCATAATATCTGTGTCAAAGCTATAAAACTAATCCTCAAGACATCAGTGTGCAGCTCAGACAGCACATGTACACCTACCATGATGCTGGCTGTGGACACACTGGTAATTTAATATCTCCCATTTTTTTAAAGCTGTGTGACCCTAACAAAGAGGTGACTTCATGTCTTGGTGTCAGGTTTACCTTCAACAAATTGCAGCAGTTCTCTCGTGCCTTTTACTGCTCACTTGTACCCAGCTGCCTCTGGATGTATTTGCTGCATGATTACACCTTCAGTGTCCAGATCACCAGACCTTTGCCCAAACCAGCCTGAGAGTGGCCTTACAAACACTGTGAGGAACTGGAGTGTGTTTGATTTTCCTTGGCTTGTTTGCTTTCCATTATCTGTCTTCATGGTGATAAAGAATGCTGCTGTTGACCTCAGAAATTCCCTGGCTTTGCTGTGTGGAAGACACAAAAGGAGGAACGATGCTCCCAGTAGATGCCTCGTGGAGCTTCTCCCCAGAGAAGCCAAGAGGAGGGAAGTGTGGACCCCATAAATAGCAGGGACTCTCCAAGAACATGTGCTGAAATAAAAGCAGCTAAAAATAGTCTCTGAGGCTAAATGTGAATCATCTGGAGAGCAACTAGCAAAAGTTTCTGCAAGAAAATTCTGAAAGGAGGAGGCCGAGCCCTCAGAAGCAATCATGGAAGCTGGAAGCAAATAGTCTTCCTATGAAAAACTGCCACTTCCAGCATGTGCTGTTGGGGGCTCCACACCCTTCCCTGGCTCTGCCTTCTCCGGTTATGCTGAGGCTCAGTCCCATTCTTACTGGTGCAGTTTTTGGCTAAGTCTCCCTCAGGATGGGATTTTTCTCCCAGATTTTGACCATGTTTCAAGACCTGGAACTCCAGCAAGTGGACTCAGGCTTTGTTAGAACAACCAGTCCACAGAATTTCTCCCTTTCTCCATGGTCAGGCAGTTCCCAGAATCACGGCAAGGCGGTAAAACTTTTCTAAAAATGGTGATTTGCCTTTGCACCCCTTCTTCCAGTGCAAATGCTTATCCCCTCCCATCTTCCCTCAGCCATTCATTCTTCCCTCCTTGCCAGCTATAATCTGCTCCCGGGGGTTATGAGCTCTTTCCAATGCAACATGTTTAATCCCAAATTGAAAAGTCTTTGTGAGCCGAGGCCTCAGTGTCATGCAGTGAATGTCTGAGATGCAGGGAGGGATCAAGGTGGCTTCTTAGTTACCAGTAGTTAACACAACCTATTGTGGTTGATTTAATTGCCATTTATACGTGTCTTTGTGCCTCCTACTCGGAAGAAGCCGAGCTGGAAATGAGATGGCGCATAAAGAGCTGCGGTTTTTGCCGTGGCACCAGGCGAGGCTTCAGCTATAGTGCAGCCATAGTGTGCTCTGACAGGCATTGAGGAGCAGCCGAAGCCTTTCTGCTGGACAATGCTGGGCCACAAAAGCAGCATTAGGGCCAGCAGCCCCGGCTAGGCGGGAGTAGCTGATCCCAGATGTATCCCGAGGCTCTCCAGAGCCGCAAGCACCAGCTGGGAACAGGACACGCCGTCCCAGGGCCCCACTGCTGTGCCAGGAGCAGGGACTGACCTGTCACAGGGCTGTGGAGCAACCCTGGAGCTCACCTCTGCTCTCCACCTGGGCATGTTTTCCCTCAGGGTGTCTTTCAGCTTCTCGTTTTGTGATGGCATTTCTAGCTGAGACACTCTTACAACAGAGTGCCAAATTCAGCGGTGAAGCTGTTTTCTGTCAAACTGGAAATGTCCATAAAAATGCTGATTTTTGACAACTTGGCTCAGGGAAAAGGAAATTATGTGTAAATTTCAGAGCATCTGGCTTTGATGCCTTTCAAGAGTAGAAAGCTTCAGTTTCGTTTTGACCGGATTTTTAACAGGTATATTTAATCACAACATAAACGTTTAAGAAACACTTAAAGAAACTGATCGGCCCCGGCTTTTAAAAAAATTCTTTTAGTGCTAACTTTCACATTTTCCTTTAATTGTTTTCGAGAGTATCAAAATTTCTCTTTCAGAATTCCCGTTTGCAGCCCGAGGCTGTTGAAAGACAGGGCAGGGCAGCTACCCAACAAAGCAGTCTAGGAATATATGGGAACTATATTTCATCAGAAATTGTTCTTTTCCATTCAGAAGAGGGATGACTAATGTGTGGTGCTTTTCCACTGGCTGTTAACAATGCATTTAGTTTTTCCTGACATGTTTAGAAGAATGCCACAGGAGCCCCGAGGCATCTTCTAACAAAAGAACGGATCACTTGGCGTTTTCACAGTGAACTGAGGCTTTTCTGGGTTACACACGTCAAAACGAAGCAGTGGGTGTAACCTCCATTACCCACCAGAAAGGAAACAGAAGGAAACAGTCTGATAAAACCGTGGTGTTTTATTAAGCACATGTTCCCATGTAAGGCCAAGAGATTGCTGCCTGCTGAATTTATTCCAGACTTCTGGCCTGCTTTTTAAAAAACTTCCAAGTGTGAGCAGATAAGGAGTTAATTTACCTTCTCGGATTTAGGCCTTCTGAAAGATTCATGGAAATTGTGAATGAGAGAGATACATTTTTAGTCGTGCTCAGCTTATTTAATTGTAATCTCTGCCAGTCTTTGCTGTGGAGTGTGGAGCCCTCCCCTCTGGGTTCACACCCAGGCACATCCCATCCTAACTCTGGGGGAGAACTGGCTTCACCCCTGCCCTGGCTTAGGGGACACTGTGCCAGCCTTGCTTTGGAGCTGAGCGGCCCCATGCTCTATCTCAGCCTCCTGAGGAATCAGAAATAACATTTCTTTGGGTTTGAATCTCTCCAGGCAGGCTCCAAATGCAGAGCCCCTGAATTAAGAAGCTGTACACGCTGCTGTATTCCTAAATTTTATGGAGAGACAGATGATCATCTTTTTGGCAGAACTCTTTGTGCTTAATCTCTCGTGGGCTGAGTGATGAAGCTGGTTGAAGGCTGCACACCCCAGGGCTCAATGCAAATGCACTGCCAGGGGCAGGCAGAGGAGCAGTTTATTCTCCTTTCAAACTGTGTTTCTGGGAGTACAAAGAAGTGTGAAAACTCAGATGCAAAACCAGAGTTGTCTTCCCTCGCTAATTCTGTGACCTCATTGTCTCCTCTTGCTTCCCAGTCTCCCTTACAACACTACTATTTGAAGTCAGGAACTGAGGCCCTACTGGGAAGTTGTATTTAATTGGTTTACTCCAGCCACTGTACACGTGGTCTTGGAGGAGGAGTTCATTTTAAGTTACTTCCACACCCATAATGGTGACTGTAGGAGGAAAGGAGAGGATTAAAAGTATATCCTCCCTGAAAACTCTAATCTTTTAAATGTTTAGCCCTTCCCACTTTGAGCAACCCTCATCAGCAAAACTAAGGGTTCATAAATTTCCATTGTTGCAGAAATCTGAATGTTAGGAGTTCGTGTAGTTTATGATTAACTAATAGAAAAGGGCAGGAAGTGTTGTTATTATACCATTAAAAATGGAAAGATACTGAAAAAAAATGTTGCCTACCCTAACTCAAGAAGTCATTTTCAGAACCGCTTGTGAGCTATAGGAAAAAAGGAAAAAAAAATCTGCCAGATGAGTCATACTGCGAATTTTAAAATGCTTTGATCTGACTTCCGTAATGTAAACATTTTTATTGAAAGCAACTTACCTGTAGAAGCAAAGATTAATGTTGAACAAGGAAGTTGGAGTGCATTTAGCTGTAACAGAGGAGCAATGGAAAATAGGATTCTTAAATGCCTGTTCATCTCTTCTGGTTTTGCACAGGCTTGTGTGAGCTCTGGGAACCTTTTCCATCTTAACACCTCTAAGAAATGGAATAGCTATTAGCACAATTAACACGTTATGAAAGGGACAACAAATGACACCGGTTGTACTGGTTTGAGAGGTAGCACAGGGGTGGTATGTTTTCAAATAGGCACTTTGGCTTCTGCTGCGCTTGAGACTTCTGTTTTCCTCCTGTTTCTTGCTCTCTGCAACTGCACAAATCTTGTATTTTGGACTGTGATAGGCCTTGGCATCACGAGACCTGACTGTCCAGGACCTGTTGCCGTAACGCAAAAGTTTAGTCACGTGTGTTGCTGCAGCAGCTGATTGTTTGAATTCCCTGTGTTTCCATCAACTACAGATGATAAAATTTTGGCATAGCAGATTGTTACAGTCGCTCAGAAATAACTGATTCCACTGCAGGCTTCAATCCTGGCACTGTTTCTGTGATATCTGAGCAGTTCAAAGCAGGGGGGTGAGACAGAAAACTCATTTATTTCAAAAAAATTAACATAGAGAGATGGTTACAATTCCAGAGAGAAAATGTTTTGTTAATAAGCAATATTCCAGACTGATGGGAGCACTTCGTGGAGGTTTACCTTTACCTGAACCAAAGAAACTGGTGCTGTTCACAGCTCTGTGTGATGCCCGTGGCCGTGCTGAAAGGAGCATTTGATTAGGAATGCCTTGGCCAGGGCGAGATCTGGAGGCTTTGGAGTCTGCCCCGGGTGTCTTGGCAACGATACACAGTTGAGAGCCCTCATCAGCACAGACACAGCGTGTCCCAGGTCTGGCTTCACATCCCACTCGTGCGCGGCAAGAGGGAAAACTTTGCTGCTACCGAGACGGGCTTTGGAGACACTGCAGCTCCCTCAGAGAACTCCACAGCCGTTCTCAGTAAGTACAATTTTAAATTAAGGGACGATAAGTTTTCCTCCCTCAGAAGTCATCCTTTGTTTAAGCGTGGCTGCAGGTCAGGGATGTAAATCAGGCTGAAAGTTAAAATATTCAGAAGTCTGCTTTCGGTTAGTGCGAAACTGCTCTAACCAGCCATTAGTTAAGTGATGTGGGATTGAAGGAGATGAGTTTTAGAAAACGTTATAGGCTGGGAAAGCAGAGGCTGAGCCTTCCCCCTTTGTCAGCATTGTGTGTGCAGTGCTACCTACAGCAGAGCGGGGCCAGCGCTGCGGGCTCGGCAGCAATCCCTGCACGGCTGATGCAACAGGGAGCCCTTCCCACTGCTTGTGCTCCGAAGGCAGAGCCTGTGATAAAGCAGGTTTGAAGATGAGAACTTGAGCTGTTCTGTTTTTTTCTAAGATGTCTGTTTTCTTATGCAGAAGTGGGGTATGCTGTGAGGTCTTGTTCCCTCTGAGGTTTTCCGCTTTCTGAAGTGTTTGTGTTTTGCTTTTAGTGGAGTAAAACGTGACTGTGGAATACCTGGAGAGGTATTGCAAGCCAGAGGAGAGGGTACATTGTGGTTGTATGGCTGGTTTAGGATAGGGGTGTCTGAGTCCATCTCCAGCCTCTGTCACAGCCTCTCGGTGTGGCCTCAGGGAAGGAGCTGATGTGGCTGTGCACTGCTAGAGGAGCCCACACAGAGCCTTCTCTCCCTGGCATGTGACGTCCTTGCGTGGGCTGGCCCGGCGTGGGTGGGCATGACTGGCTGGTCTGGTGCTCATGGCAACCTCTCCCCGTGCCTGTGATGCAAACAGCAGCCACTGCAGGTATTGCTGCACTCCTGGGGGAGGCGTTTCAGGGCACACACAGGGGCACAGCCTGCAGAGAAGCAGATTCCTGTGAAGGACGTGTTAGCACCCGGAACGTGTTTCCAGGCATGTTCAAACACCTGGAACATACCTGAAACACACCTGGAATGCCTTGAACATGCCTGGAACACCACTGGAACGTAACAGAAACACATCTACAACACACCTAGAACACACCTAAAACCTGCCTGGAATCCAGCTGGAACATAGGAACACATGTACCTGGAACACAGCTGAAACACACCTGGAACCTACCCAGACTGGAACGTGTTTCCAGGTGTGTTCAAGCACATGTGGACCTGGAACATGTGTGGAACACACCTGGAACACACCTGGAACCTACCTAGACCAGAACACATTTCACTGCCCAAGTATTTCACTGTGATACTTGTTTCCTACAAGGCTGCTTTAGGATTCCTAACCCAGGTTTTCACCTAAGAGAAAAATGGGATATTTTAGTAACAGAAAGCAGCATGGATATGACTTGTTCATTCCAGGTCCCTACAAATTGTGTTGTTGCCTGTCTGATTCCCTCATTTATCTCAGCAATTGTGCTCCATGAGGAGACTGTGCACAAGCAGGAAGCAAGTCCCCTTCCCTCTGCTCCTCCCTCATGGAACGTGCTTGTGTGTGTTAAATAAAGCCTCAGTGTTGGGCAGCTCCACCTTGGACTCATCTGATGAGTATTTGGGCCTCCCTGTCTCCTTCTCCTTTATCTTCCCCCTCTTTTCTTTCTATTCCTTCCTCTATTCTCCAGTAACAGTGGCACCTAATTAGGTCATGGATTGTTTCCTACTCAGAACCTTTCAGGAGGTTTTGCAGTAGCTGTGGGGTTTGTTACTCAAGGCACTTGTTCTGCTTGCCCAGCTTTCCTGCTTTGTGCCTCTATTAACTGCTCCAATACTGAAATATTTCTTACAGGGCTGTGGCAGTAAAAGCCATGTTAGTTCCATAACAAGCTGCTACTGACTGCTCGGGGAGCTCCCAAAGAAACATTTTACTCTGAGATGAATCTGCTTTTCTGCATTCCCTACTGTTTTATTAATAAGACTATTTTCATGAGAAGAAGATTCTCACATGAAGCCGCCTGCAGCTTCAGCTGCTGCTCCTCCCTGGGGCCCAAGCATGGCCTCCTACTTGCACAGGCTGTTGGGATCCACATCTGGGCAACAACACACATGGTGCTGCTTTCAGGGCAGGACTGGCAGAATTGGATTTTTTTTGTACCTCTAACTAAAATCTGGGAAACACCAGATACACCCAATTCAATCTGCAGCCAGGAGTCTGTGATGGGATGGGCTGGGACTAGATGCAGACCTTGCAGTGGGTATTTGTAGGAGATTCCTACCTCCTTCCCTCAAAAATACCAATTGTCTCCTGTTCTCTAATCCTACCTTTGAAACAAGCAGTTTATTATATGGTCCTAAATTACAGTTGTGAATATTCTTAATAGCTGTATAAATACCCAGACACTGGGAAAAAAAACATAGATGAAAGAAGGGCTGATAATTCAGAATGATTAAAAAGATTTCAACTTTTCTTCAGAGTTAATTGAGAGCAAAGGCTGTTGCCCCCTTACTGCACAAATTTCAATTAGGCTCACAGCAGAGCTGGTCACAGTGGCTGAATCTTTCCTGTAACAATTTGTTAAGGGAAATCTTTCCTGTTTCAATCATTGAACCTTGTTAAATGAATTTCATACAATGTTTTATAGTCATTGCCTTTCCTTCATGCCCAACTAAAGCTTTTTCGTAGCAATCAGTGGCAGCAGAATTTGCACTCTGGGAATGACAGGACTGGCTTTGCCTGGTTGTGTCCTGCGTAAGAGGCTGTCCAGAAATCTTCATTCTGTGCTCTGCTGTGTAAAAGGAGGGGCAGGTGGTACTTCCAGCTTCTTCATCAAGCAAGGTACCAGTCATCCAGGTGAGATGGTGGTGCCTGAGTCCTTAGCCTGAGTAAATGTTTCACCTGGAATGTTTTGTAACACTTTTCAAAGTGAAGGTCACACATGGCTGTGGAGGGACCACCTCGACTGGCTTTTTTGCTGTGACATTTTTTTGCCATTGCTTGCTAAATGTGGCTTAGCAAGAGTGGAGAGGTGCTGGAAGATGGGAAATGGGTGAGGGAGACAAGAAAGCTGCATAGAAAGTAAAAGGAGATAAATCTAAATTGAGAAGCAGTTTCTCAGGGCACTTAGGATGTCCCAGGTCTGAGCATCAATGCTGTCTCCAGAAATCTCACAAGGCAGGTTATTCAGTAAACTTCGTGGACTAGTAGATAACATCTCTTTTGTGGTGCATTTTTGCTCACATTTATATCCAAGGTTTGTTGAGTCACCTCTGATTTTTTTTGAGATTCACTTCTCCTTCCTTAATCAGCTCAAGCACTTAAAGCCAGTGGGTGTTTGGAGTAAGTCAAGAGTTTTGAGCTCAGCCTCTCCTTCTGTCTGAAGTTGAAATGGTCCAGCCTCGGGAACTTCTTGAGATACCCTTTTTGAGCAGGACATAGTCAGGTTTACATGGAAATAACAACTGTCTTGATAGTTTTAATTTCTTTTTGCCTTGTATCCTGTCCAATCTGCCAGCAGCACACGAGAAATCAGGGATGCAGGCTGACCTCCTGGAGGAAAAGGCATGCTGCCAGGGAAGTAGATCTCAGGTCTTTATAGAAGGAAGTGTCACATTACCAGCTGATTAAACAGATCTGACAGAGCCTAAAGCATAAAGCGTTGAGCCCAGAGCAGTAATCCAATAACTGTCCTGAGAGGAGCTGCATGGCCTTTGGGGTGTTCCCAGGTGAGTTCCTGCAGTGTCTGCAGCCTCAAAGGAGAGTCCCCTGGGTCTTGTGCATTCCTCTGGGTTTGGGGTGGAGAAACACAGTTGTTGCCTTTTCCAGAAGGGACCGAGGGGAGAACTGGCCACAGCTCAGAGCCTGCTCAGGTCACTAAAAGGCTCTGACTGGGGTACCTTTGGCTCCAGCAGCTCAGGCAGCCTGAGGAGCCCAGGAAACTGCAGCTGGGTGGTGAGCTGGTGTTCACAGCTCACACGGGGCAGTGGAGCCGAGTGCCAGGAGGGCCCCTGTGCTGCAGCCCCCATGAAGGATGTGTCTCTCCTCACCTGCAGCCCCTGGCTCCTGGGTGCCTGTTTCCATGTGGTGCTGTTGTGTGGAAATGCTCTCCTGGAGGGGCTGTGCCACATCCCTGTGATTGCCTCAAGCATGTTGGGTTTTTAGAGTGGCATTAAATGTCTGTGTTCAGGCAACTGAAGCCATTCAGCCCTGC
The DNA here is from genome assembly GCF_001604755.1 of Lepidothrix coronata. Lineage (NCBI taxonomy): Eukaryota > Metazoa > Chordata > Aves > Passeriformes > Pipridae > Lepidothrix > Lepidothrix coronata. The sequence goes on along the minus strand of NW_016690214.1, from coordinate 3,731,358 downwards.
TGGACACCAGGTGGGAGTGACTGATGACTGATCCATCCTTGGGCTGTCAGTGCTGCCTCTGCCTGCCTGGGGCTGTGCCACCGGGAAGGAAACAGGGAGCAGACACCCCACATCAGGGATGATTGACAGCGGGGGCCCTATACGGACACTGCAATTATTTCCTTCATTTTCCTTTTGTCTAATTGTAAGATGTGTGATTGCCGTGGGGGGGACCACCTACTGTTTTACTGTGATTTGAGAAAGCCTTTGAACTCGTTTCTTTTGTGCTCTGGTCACCCAAATGTAAAACAGAAGCAATTAAAACATGGGAGAATTGAAAAGGTCTGGAAGATGGACATGAAAGGCTGGTCTGAGCATCCTTGGGGCCAGCTCTGCAAGGGGAGTGGAGGAGAGGGAGGACAGGTTTATCTTTGGAGTGAAGGGCACTTTTCCCCTGAGACTTACATGAGGTCTTACACCAGACTTGCAGCTTCCATGCCGTTTCCAGGCAGAGCAGTTGTGTCTGCAGGACAGGTACAGATGCCAACTCTTCTGGCAGAGCTGACACTCAGCCACGGATCTGAAGCGTTTGCTCTGTGTCTGTGGCTACTCACCAGTGCATGAAAATGCCCAAATGCAGAAAGGGCATTTGTGAGCCTGGAGGACAGAAGTTATTCCTGGCAAGGAGGAGCTGCCAGCATTCAGAAAGTTGTAGGAGCAAAGTGGTCTGGTAGGACACACTTTCTGTTCCCCTTTAAGCTTGGTGGCCGAAGGGCACCAGAAGTTTCCAGCCTCATCTCCCAGCCTTGGAGGGACATTCTGCCTCCCTGGAGGAGCTCACATGGTCAGCACTGTCCCCAGGCAGGGCACAGATTGATTAAACCAACAGAGATGCTCAAGAAATGTAGTTGGGACTCAGCATGAGTGAATGAGGGGTTTGAGGGCTAAGGCAACAAGTGTCTTTAAGGAAAGGAAGGTTTGCTACTGATGTCAGTAGCTTTTAGACCAGGCTTGGACGGGAGTACTGGTGCTCACTGGGTCATTGTGGGTGTGTCTGGTGGCCAGCTTGTTTTAGCATATTTAAATATCAAAAAAGTCATCACTTTTCTCAGGAACAGCAGCTGAAATACTGGTTTCAACTGGGGAGCTCTGTGATGTACTTTGTTCAGGCCTTGGGGAGACTTCCAGCTTTGATGTTGACTGTGATTTAATGATAAAATGGTAATATCCCTTGGGAAGGAAAGACAATTGGTGCAGTCAGCCACCCTCACAAATAACTGCTGTGTTGGGATTCAGAGTGCTGCTCTCACTCCAGGTCACTGCCCAGGGCTTGGTCATTTGTCTGAGCACCAGTGAACAAAAGCACAGGTGTAGGAGGAAACACATCCTCTCTGCCACAGCAGAAAATGAATCATGTGAAATCCTCTCACCCCAGAGCTGCCCATTGCTCAGGGAGGAGGGAAAGAGTGAAGCCAAATTTTTGATGAGGATGAGGATAATTTTAGTCCTTTACAGCCTCCATCCCAGCAGGGTCCTGCATGAGAGCCCTGGGGGTAGCATTGCAAGAATGGGGGAAGAAGCATCCACGTCCTGACTTTGTCGTGCTTCTCTTGTCTGAGCTTGGAGAAGTCACTTGAAAGTAGTTTTAGGGCTGGAGACCACCTAGGCTGTGTTCCTGCTGTTCAGCAAAGCCTCTAAGTGATTCTTGGAGCTTTTATCGCACAAATATGGAACAGAAGCAATTAAAGGGTGGGAAGAAGGTGTCTGAACACCTTTAGAAGCACAACCTCTCTCTGTCAGATTTTTTTGCAGTCAAATAGCAGTAGCTACTCTTTCTTTTCATGCAAGTGCTACAAAATGACAAATGTCCAAGCTGTGTTGCCCTGAATCTTCCTCCCTTGTTCTCCCGTGTCTGCCCTGCAGCACCAGACAGCACCTCCCAAAGGCCAGTTACTAGCAAAGATTCTCCTGGGTGATTTTGGGAGATCAGTGCAGCTGTTTATCCACAGAACAGCAGCACTGCAGGTGAGCAGCACAGACCCACCTGTGCAGGCTCCCTCTGCAATAACCCCAAGTGTCCCCGTGTCCTTTCTGGTGCTCTCTGTATAAAAATGAGCTCCTGTTGGAGTAAACTCATGGTGTGTAGAAACTGTTGCATCGATTCCAGAAGAAACCACAAACCCCAGACGTGACACTGACTGCTTCCAGTTAGACACACACACAGTAGGTTCGTTTTACGTCAGCTGGCATTTGTCAAACCTGTCACAGTTTATGTTTGCCACAGTGTTCTTTTGGGAACCATTAAGTTTGGATGTGTAACCTGGGGAAAAGGCCACAGGACTCAGATTCAAAATATTTGTATTGCTTGCAGCCAAGTTTCACAGCACGGCAAGGGCGTTTCACTGCCTTGGGCTGTTGGAGGTGTTGGTGTAGGGAATTAGGTGTGGAAATTAAAGACGTGGCAAAGACAGAAGGTCACTGGGACCCCCTGCACGTGTTGATCTGTGCTCCTGAGGCTTAGATTGCTTACAGCCACCCCTTCCCTCCTCACTGCTGCCTGGTTTTTACTATGAAAAATAACAACGAAAGATTTGACTTTATTAAAGACATTTGCATTTGTGATGTTTACAGTACAGAGCCAGGTCCTCCTACTTAACTGTATCATGACTTAATGCAGTCATTTCAGTAGCAAAGCCTGATTCTGAGTTGATTTACACTGGAGTAATTCCAGGTTAACTAAGATATAACCATGGAGCAATCACAGTTATAAAAATATTGTTGAGTGCTGGGAGAGAAATAAGGGAAGGTGGAAGGACAGGCCCCCCTGGCAGGTAGTCAGACCAGCGTGAGTGTTTACAGACCTTACTCTGAAACAGGAACATGGGACTGAAAGAACTGGTGATTGTGTATCTGCACACTCAGCCTCTCAACTGGAGTATTGTGGGTTTGTGTCAAAGCGGGAAGTTTGACAGAAAGTGCTGATTAAGACCAGGCTACTATCCCAGAGCAGACTAAAAATACATTGCATTTGTCATTGTGAACATTTGCACTTATTAATAGACAATACTAAAAAAGCCCTCCAATTCCATCTGTTGCAGTTTCTGATTCAGGCACTGTATGTTCAGGGGATTTGGCAGGTTTTTAAAAATCTCTGCCTTGGGAAAGATTTTTTTGCTGATTTTAAAATGACGGCAGCGTTTTTCTGAAAGTTGTTAAAAACACTTCACTTGTTCAGGTCAATAAATCAGGACCAAATGCTCACTGTAACACCCCTGTATTGAGCAGTGGCTGAGGAGTACTGAGATCAGAACTGGACATGAGTGATGAATCCAGCCTCACATCAGCATGGTCAGGAATTTAGCCTCCCCTTATCAGTACATCAAGGACTTGAATAAAACAGAGAGATCATGCACGAGGTGAATGATTAATAAAGGTCATTTTGGATAAGACAGGGAATACAAGATTTATGTGCTGGGGAAATCTATAAGAAAAAAGGCCCTTAAATTTTTCAGCCTGATCACAGGACATGGCTGTTGTGAGATGTGAATCTAAAAGGCAGTGTGTGCATCTGGTTCTTAAATAATTATCTTCATAGGAGTGCTAGCTCGGTGTGGAATGGAAGGGGCTGCAAACTGCAGCCCTGCAGTGTGTCACAGAGCCAAAGGGAATCTCTGCATGTGACCCTCCCAACCCCTTGCAGGGGAGGGACAGGACACTGCCACCGTGGCTTTGAGGAGCCTGTGGTGGTATTAAAGCTGTGTTGTTCCAGGCAGGGAATGTGTTGGAGGGTGAGCATCTCCTGTCAGTAGTTCCCATGCTGGTGACTGGTTTGTGCTGGTGACTGACAGCTGTGATAATGAGGTTATTGTGAGGAGGCAATCAGTGCACAGAAATGTTTTTATGTCTTATGGTCTGGGATCTTGGGCTTTTTTGTGTCCCGAGAGGCTCTGTCTCTAGTTGGCTGGGCCGGAGCAAAGGGCAGAACATCAAATGACTGTACAAGAAAAATCCCTGTTGCTTTCTCATCTGCATTAGGTGGTTGGTTTGTCATAGCCCTTGTGGAGCTGTTTGCTGTAGTATCAAGACAAGAGTTTTGTAAGCGTTTTTATGTTCCTTTGAAGTGAAAACACCTGGGGAGCAAAGTGAGTCCATTAGTTCCTGTGGACAACTGGGGGTTCATAGATGCTCCATTTTTAGGTGAACCCCCTTTGCTGCCCACTCTCTCGATGTTCCCTGAACTCTGTGGACTGAACTCCAGGTTTTCATGCTGGTTAATCTCAGTACAGTGCTTTGCCCTCGGGAGCCTCGAATCTGGATCTTGGCTTATATCAGAACAGAATCCTGGGAGAGGGATCTGACAGCTGGGCAAGGGTGGCATGGGGGAAGCAGGCATAATTCTGGTTGCAAGGTTTGATAAAAAAGCTTTCTGCATGTATCTTTTCTCTCTGTTTTTGTCTCACTGGAGATTTTCCAAAGCACCACTTTCACCATGCAAAAAATCTTGTTTTCTTTCTCTCTTCCCACTGACCTTCTCCTTATTATGCATCTGTGAGTTGCAAAAAAAAAACCCAAACCAGAAATGGCTGTCAGCTCCTGTCTCTCAGGGACAAGATTAAAATCCACCAAAATGAAATGTCATGGAAAGCATTGAGTTGTCATTCTCTGATGCCACAGAAAATTGACTTGCTGTCTCTTCCTGCTGCAGTGCAGAGCTGATGGAAGTACCTGACTTGCTAGATTTCAGTAGGAATGGGGATGGGTGATGAATAGGAACCACAAATCACAAAGCTAAAAGAATGTGCTAGGGATGGTCCAGGTTGGAAATTGGATCGTTTTGATGTCTGTACTGAGTCGTTAAGGATAGAATTCATGTTTCAGATGATAAGACTGTCCATGTGTGACTTTTAAATTACAATCTGTATGTTTCTTACTGAGATTGGACTTCCCTCTGTAATATCCAACCATGGCTCTGAAATGCTTTGTAGGTATTACTTGTAGAAAGTAGTGAGGGTTTTCCATCCATATGTTAATATTTTAGTGGTTGCTATTTTTTTTTTAGCCATATCCCAGAATGAGAATCGTGTTTCTGGATAGAACTGACGATTGAGCCCATTCCTGACATTCTGCATGATCCAAGATCTTAAAAATAATCCTGAACCAGGCATATACAAATGTGCAGCAGCTGCAACTCGGACTGAAATGATTTTATTACTATTAGTTACTGAAAGGTGCTTACCCTGACAAGGCAGCTCCTCTGCTCACAACTGGAGCAGTGACTCTTGGTCAGAAGGAAGTGGAAACATCTGGTTCCTCATTTGGTGGAGCAAAGAGCCAGGAGTCTGCCCAAAAGTGAAAGATCAGGGATGCAGCAGCTGAGTGAACTGCAGAGTCACAGGAACCAGACCAGTTCACGTCTCTCTTGTATCCATGGAGACCCAGGGACTGCAGGGGCTGGGATGCTGGGGTCTGTCACACTGTGCTGTCACCAGGTGACAGGGGAGGATGGAGCTCAGCTGGCAGGGAGGGCCCTGCAGTGCTCAGTGCTGGCACTGCCAGATCCCTGTGAGAAATCAGAGCCCAGGCAGAGCTGCACCTTAACCTGGTGGAAATGGTCACACACTGCAAACAGTTCAGCTCCTGCACTTTGCAACCTGCTCATCCTTCTGTCAAACAGCTCCCCACTCAGCCTGCATGGAGAGACCACAGCTGGCAGTGCCAGGGGCTGAGTCAAGGCCACCTTGTTCCCCGGGGGTGTTTTCCCTGGTGACAGCCAGTTCCTGGTGTTGGTGGCACTGGGCTGGAGGACCAGCTCTGCTTAAGGAGTCCCACTAGGTATGTGCTACAGGAAGATGGCACTGGATTGATAAGACAGAAAAGGTGAATGGCCTCAGCTGCAATTTTCCAAGTAAATAAAACTTTGATCTGCAATGTAATTTAAATGATATAAATCATATACAGTCTGGGGCCTGAGATGTATCCAGGTTCTCAACTAAAAAGCATTTCCCATGGCATGGTTTGGTGTCTTTAAGGAATAGCAAATGAAAAAGGCTTTCTTTAAACTTCTGTATCACTCCTCTCCCCAGGTTTTGTTGTCTCTCCTTACTGTTCACACCTACCTCATCCATGTCTCAAAACTGGGGCTGGAGACAGGAGCTTGTGTTGGGCAGACCTGTGTGCTGAGCCAGGAGGGCACTTCTGAGGCCTTGTGTGAAAGAGATCATGAGATGAAGCAGAAAATAACATCTATATTGCACTAAAAGTCAACATTTTGACAGAGGAGTTTTCTTTTGAGGTAGAAAAGTGTCCATTTTAGGATAGAAGAGGGAGGATCAAACATATCCTGGAAGCTGTGATCCATGATCATATATTGCATGGTCATGTTATCAGTCTAAACACTGTCCTGGATTTGCACATCTCCCTAAGCACAGATGTGCTTTGGGCACAGTGGGCTCATTGTCCAAATAAAAACTGGAGGGAGGTCTGGAGTGATGTCTTGTCATATAGATGTGGCTGCTAAAAGCAAATTCTCCCAGCAAGGAAGTGCAGATTGTTTCTGTTATTGATTGCCACGGTCTCTGCTTCATTGGGACCACATGGCCCACGTTGTTTTTGTAGCTGTCCTTTATTAAAACTGACAAAGAAGTATCAGCGTTTGAAAAGATGAGTCTTGAGAGTCCCCTGGGCAGCGTTTCCATGCTGTAAAGTGATACTGGCACATTTGATCCACAGATGCTTTTAGTGATAAAACAAAAGCTTCCCTTCCCAGGGTGGTCTTCTACACTACAAAGCTTTCTGGGTTTTTTCTGTGCTTAATGGACCAGACCCCAAGAAGTGGAGAGAACCTGCAATTCTCCCTGCCTTAAACTGTGCTCTCAGGATTTGGTCCCGTGTTGTAAAGGCAGAGAAGGTCCCTATGTGTATAGTTTTTTAAGGTGTACTTTGCTGCTTCATCAAAGGCTCTAATAATGTGTTTTACATTCACATGTTGGTTTTCAGTATTCCAGAGACAGGTGGTTGGAAAGCTTTCATCCTTTCCGGTGACCAGCATTCACAGTCCCTAATCCTCCCCTGTTCTTGTGCCTGACTTTGTAAGAAGCCAGTCAGAGCTCTGTTTGAACACACAAACCAGAAGATTTTTGTTTTGGCGTTATATTTGAAGATACCTAAAAAAATTTAGATCTGAGACATTTCAGACTAGGACCTATCATGAGTGGAAATGTGTGACCTCAATCTGTCTGTGCAACAGCTCCTGATCTGTAAAATGGGAATACCATCTTCCCTCATTTTGCAGAGACTCTATGAAGATAAATTAATCGTTGCAGAGCACTCAGATGTCAGAGTGATGAACACCACAGAAAAGCTTGGGGGGAAATAAATAGTTCTGTCTGCAGAGCAGGCTGTTAGTAGTAGCCATAAATAAGACATGAAGCTGCACTTTGATCAAGAGACTAAAGCAGATATTGAATAGTAGCTGATAAACTGAGCACCATCCAGCCTGTGTCCTGGACACATCCAGACCAGTGGGAAGTAGTGTGTGATTGTGTGATTAAAGAGATATGTTGATGCAAACAAGCCATAGGACCAAAATGTTGCACCCATGAGCTCAGTACAGCCTTTCCCTGGCTTTAGGATGTTCTGTTCTGCAGCCTTGCTCTTAGCATGTGTCATGAGAGAAGTATTAGCCACTGGTCAGCATGAATTATTCTTGTCCTGGACAGCTGATTCTTTTTCTTTTCCGTTCCTCTGCTTACAAGGTGTGTTATATGGAGTAGAGGCTAAAAGCTTAAAAACGTCATGAAAGTGTGCTCAGAGCTGAAACTACCAAAAGGTGTGTTCTCCAGGCAGCAGCCTGTCTTCTGCACACCATGCAAAGCAGAATCCAGCAGAATCCAACACATCTGTCAGAACCCCCAGCTCCATCCACAGCTCCAGGCTCACCTGAGTCCTGGCCAGTTGCTTGCTCAGGTAGGGCAGTAACTCCTGGAGCCACGGAGGAGCAGAGTCAATTTGCCAGAGCAGACAGCTGAGTAAATGTGATCCCATCTTTCTGCTTGGCTCCCCCTTGGTTTAAGCTCTGGGGTGGCTCAGGGATGCTCACACTTTCCTTGCCATCTTCTGTGCTCTTACCTGCACAGTGAACGTGTCCGTGCCCTCAGTCTGCAGAGCCCTCCCAGCCCATTTTTGAAGGACAAGCTGCATATTTTTCGCTTGAAATTGCTCATGTAGCCTATTGTTTATTTTATTCCTTATTATTGGGCATTTTGACAAAGGCTAAACAGAGCAGATTTTGTGTCTGACATATTTTTGTAACGCTTTTGACAGAGGTGCTTTAATCGTGGAATAACAGCTACCATTATGAAGCACCTTCAGGGCTTGATACAGAAAATGCCAATGGTACAGTTGCGGTGATGAACAAAAAGTAAACTGCTTTTCAGAGGGAAAGGCATATCCTGTTCCATTATCTGGCCTTTGGACTCACAGTTCTTGACTACTTGTCCCTTGTGAGGGGTTTTGGAGAGGAACACAGAAAATCTCTCCAAACGCAGCCTCATTAAGCAACTAAAGTGTAACCTACGGATGGCAAAAAGGTTACAAGTAGCTCCTCTCTAGAGAGAACAGTGGGTAAGGCCCCCAAAATGTCTTTGTGCTGTAATTGGGTGTCACAGAGTCAGGTCCAGCTTCATTAGAGGCCCAAGGAATTGATGCTAATGGGCCCTCAGCCAGCCCCATCCTGCCTTTGGTGCTCTCGTCTTGCACAGAGACCTTCTCCTGTGAGCCCTGTTTGACCCGAGCTGTTTGATGTGCCTGGCTGCCTGCCCTGCTCCTGAGGGTAGGACACAAGCAGGAGCTCTGCTGTCACTGATGTTAAAGGTCGTGGGGAGAGCAGACCCCCCTGGTCTACCCCATGGTGTGGAGTCTGAAGAGCTGCTTCCTTACTTACTAAAATAAGCCTCTCTGCAGACACTTGGGGTCTTGTTTTTTTGGGAGTGGGAGCAGGGGTTGAGCTGAGCCTGCTTCACTCAGAGCAATGTTCCTGTGCAGCTGTAGTTTGGAGCTGACCTCCTCACCCCATCCAGGGGTGAAGGGATGAGGAGGGCAGGGAGGAAACTGCAGAAAGTTCTGGATAGGCTCTGTTGGCTATAAGTGCAGCCTGCTTCTTCCCCCTCTACAGTCTTCATCTCACCAGCTCCACACTTCTCCTGTGTTCATCCTATCTCAGCCTTCTCCCAACCTCCCCTTTAAGCAAGTCATGGGAACAAATTGTAGTCTGGAGTGAGCTCATTCTGCATTCCCTCTGTCCCCTTTTCCCTACCTCAAAGTCTGTCTTTGCCTATCCTAATTGTAAGGTCTTTGGGGCAGGGACTGTACTCTCCCTGTGTTTCTGCAGAAACTTCTTAGCTTAATTAGGGATCATTCTTGGTTTGTTCTGTCATAATAAAAGGGATTCATAATAATACTGCAGTAATTCACACCAGTCTTGCTGCATTTCCTTCAAAGGAAGCACTCCAAAATAAGATGAGAGTAGATGAGATGAAGATCAGGCCAGCTGTAATTACAAGTCTGCAATATCTCATTTTGAAGCAGAGCAGTTACACGCAGTAGTAACTTGGCTGGCTCTTATTGTAGGGGAAAAACCCTATACAAAAGGTATTTTTACATATGTCTCTGCGAAATAGCCACCAATATTCATCAGAGAGAGCACGATTAAAGGCTCTTGAAGCATGATTGGAGTTGCCAGTTTTCATGAGATAATTAAGATGCAGGTTTGGTATATACATTCCAGTGATCTCATTATCTTCATTATTAATTAGTCTCTGTTCTTCGCATTTCAGCTCCAGTTTCTTGTCATTAGGATGACTCGCCTGTGAGTGATGAGTTAGTGAGATTCAGAGGAAGCATTCTGCCCCTGGAACAGCAGAGGAGGTGCCAGCCTTTGTTCAGAATTGCTCCAGAGAAATTGCGGTGCTTTGCACCAGATCAGCAGGTTGTCCTGCCATAAACCCTTTCAGCAACACACCCTGCCCAGCGTTTCCTGGCCAGGAGCCTCTGGTTTCAGCAGGGACTCTGGGTGCTACTGGAAATCATCGGATCATGGGATCATAGTTTGGGTTGGAAGGGACCTTTAACATCATCTCATTCCAACCCCCTGCCATGCCTCTCCCCCTTCCCAGGGAAAGAGTCAGCAGTGATTGTGACTTAGGCAGTTGTGTATTTAGCAGTCTTCCTCTTAAGCACCCAAACAGGAATATTTTTCCCAAATTTCCTCTGGCATGCTTCTCCATAGCATTATCTGTGGGATCTGGCAGTACCAAGGGTCCTTTTGCCAGTGTAACCATCTCTTTTCTTTCCTGTGGTAATAAGGATAAAAGTTTACTCTCCAGTAACAGGTAGTTGTCAGTGAACCCCACCTCAAATCCTGGACAGGAGTCAAGAGTGCACAAAGAGTATTTCAAACACCTCTTTGTAGAAGTAGGCACGTGGCAGGTGGGATTTAGGGAAAAACAAGGTGAATTAAGATGGAAACCAGGTGTGAAGGAACGCCCTGCCGTTTTCAGGGGCCAGCTATTAAGGCACTGGATGAGCACATCTGGCACCATAGGGCTTTCCTTTGAAAAGCAGCAATTCTGCTGCTGATGGAGCCACAGAATACCCAAATAACCACGCTCAAGAGGGTCTCCATGTGCAGATCCTATTCACACAAACTACACGTGAAGCCTGGAGCGAATTTCAGTGTCTGTGGTCATCTGAGCAATTACGAACCTGCACAAATCCCTCAGCTGCCTGAAATCATGACAAGAGAACAGACTCCAGCCTCAGATGGGAAAAATGTTATCACGCAACATCTCCTCCTGTGGCGCTGACTCAGGGGAGTCGCAGCTGCCGGTGGTACCAGGCTGCTGCCCTGGGCAGACGTGCACCCCCTCTGCTCCTGGGCATGAAGCACTTGAAGGCCTGTGTCACTCCCAAAATTAGTCCTCGTCCCTCCAAGAGAAGCCAGTGATGGCCACCTGCCCTCCCTCAGCCGTGACAGCGTGCTCAGCGTTTCCCTTTGTAGGAAACGAATCGTAAGTCATATCAAACAGAAAATTGTCACTTCACCATGAAATATGTAAAAATAAGGTTTGTGTCTCAATGGAGATCAAAGACAGTTTATAACAATCTCCACTTCATCAGGCTTAGCTTTAATGAGGTGAGAAATGGACCTGTATTATAGCTAGGGTTATTACTAAATAAAGATTTTATACAGTCATTGTTTAATAAGCAGTGATTGTCTAAACCCTGTAGGTTTTCTAGGACCTTTATGAGAAACACTTCTCTCAGTGAGAGATTTGTGCCTTCTCAGTTACTACTGTGTAATAAATGGCAAAGCCCTGGGTAGCAAAGTGAGTAGTACATTCAGCTGGTGTACCACACAGTTGTGCTTATGTTCTTAACATCTCTATTATAATATTCATTTTAACTGTTGCTGCTTTATCTGTTTAATGATTATTTTATGTTTTGCTCATCACAAGCTATTGGAAGTAGGGCTGTGTTGGTTAATGGTTCTGTAAGTGTCAGGAACCATTTCACAATATCTGTAATGCTGCCTAATCCCTGTAACAATACAAACACTTCTGACTTGCATCTTTCAGGAAACCATTACAAAATGTACTGTGCAGGTAATTATTTCATTTAAGGTTGTTGTTTATTCTGCAGTGAACCCCTGACATACAACTGTCTCTTTCAAATTGAATACTGAAAGGAAAAGCGGATTTTAGGAGTGCCCTATTTAATAAGCAGTGCAGTTTTCTGTCCCTAGATCTGTCTTGTAGAAAAGTGCTTTCCCGTTCATTTAGATTAATGAATAGAAGGATGTCTGGGAGGTGTTTTTGATCGCTGTTACACCGTTCATTATCAGCTTATCAGCTTCCCAGGAGAGCTCCCAAACAGGAAGGGTCTGGAGCCCCACAGCTACCGCAGGGAGCTCGGGGTCTGCTGGGTCCTGTGTGTGCAGGGACCCGCCCCGAGCTGAGCCCTGCTGGCTCCCAGTGACCTCCCTGGACACGTGGGGACAGAACCTGTGCTGGCTGAAGCTGCACTTCGCTTTCATCTATTGCTGTTACACCAAACCTAAGGTATCCCCCACCCTTCCAACGCTTCCCTGCTCAGCAGAGAGGGAATTCTTTTCTTTTTCCTTCAGTGAACTGCATAAAGGGTCAAGTTCAGTGCTTGCTTTAAACGTTGCATGTGAGAATCGAGGCTAATGAATTTCTCTCTTCTTTCACTTTTTGAACGGCAATATTTCACACTTAGGAGTCACTGGCTGTGACGAAAGTGAGGGAAGGCTCAGGCAGTACCTGGGACGTGAGATGTTAAGCTGGTAGATGGGTTTGTCTGGTGAGCTGTGTCTGCCTGCTTTGGTCTGTTTGTGAGAATTTCCTTGTCCCCTGCTTCAAGTAACTCTTGGGCCTCTCTGGAAAATGCCCTGTCTTTGGACACAGCGAAGTCCGAAAGATTTGAGGACAGAAGTATAAAGCACTTCAATGATCTTTCAATGATTTACATTTACAGCATCTCTGTAACTCTGTACATGAGCACTGTTACTAAAGTACAACCTGAAGAGCTTTGCCTCTTTTGAAACACCTGTAGGTAACCTTAAAAACAGGTTTTGGAATATGGCCCGATCCAATGGCCAGGTAACGACTGGGAATTCTTTCCTTTTCCAAGTCTTTCAGTACCTTAAGGTTGGGAGGGAGGTGCTTGTCTGCACGTGTGATACAGCAGTGAAAACTGTCACAGTCAGTGAGGGCAGGGTTAGGTCCTTGGACAGGGGAAATAATTTCTATGGAAATAATGCCCCCTTCTTCCTCAGAGTCCTCTGCTGCAAAGCCACAGAAACAGATTTTCTTTATTTATTTTTTTCTTCATTGGCACAGACAGCACAGCAAACACAGTTCTTTCGAGGTGTTGCGAAAAAGGAAGTTACACAACTTCTAAGTGAAGTGAATGTAAAATAGCGAAGTCAGTGTGACTGTTCTCAGCCTTTCTGTTTTCCTTCTCTTTATCTTGTAACTAAAGGGATTAAAATCAAGGACAAAACAGACATCACTTCCTAACAGGATCTGTTTTGCTTTGCAGCACACTGAAGGTGCTTTAGCCTGGCACCACCATAACGGGAAGGCTGTAGATTTTTGTTTTATCATCACTCTGATGACTGAGGGAACACCAGGCAGGTGAGGTGATCCCCAGTGAACTCTGATGTTCCCAGAGACTGTCCCTGCCTGGGGACCTGACAGCCATGTCTGCCAGGGCAGGCCCCTCTCTTACTAGTCATCAGAAAACCCAAACTGGTTCTTAAAAATTCCTCTGTTGGTGTTTCAGACGTGTTCCTGCAGACTCACCACCTGCAGGAAAGTTGTCCATGACCCTGGAGTGGGGAGGCTGGTGGGTGCAGTGCCTGGAGTGAGGCAATGCTTTACCTGCCCTCACCCAGATCTGCTCTGGGACCTTCACACTGCAACCTCCTCCCCACAGAGAACAGGTCTCTGCCCACCATAGGCTTGAGCACTGATATAGATATATAAAGATATAGATATATACATATATATACACACATAGAATCATAGAATGGTTTGGGTTGGACAGGACCTTAAAGATATCTCCTTAAAATCCCCGTGCCATGGGCAGAGACACCTTCCACTAAACCAGGTTGCTCAGAGCCCTGTCCAACCTGGCCTGGAACACTTCCAGGGATGGGGCAGCCACAGCTTCTCTGGGCGACTTGTGTCATGTACACACACATAATTATATAAAACCTTAGAAATTTCATATAAATATATAATTAATATATATTTTATAAACACATTTGCATGTAAACATTATTATATATGTGTATATCTATTATATGTGTGTATATATGTAAATGTAAATTATATAATATAGAGAGAATTACTAAGGTTTTAAGCCGCACTTAATTTCTCAGGAACCCCAAGCAGCTTTCCCCTCTCACTAGCAATCACTGCTGATTTTAATTACGAATAATTCTGAGCGACATCGAATTATTTTTGAGCAAAACCGGAGTGCAGCTAAACCCACCAGCGAGGTCGGGCACGCACCGCTCCCACCCACCCACCCACCCACCCACCCGAGCACAGCACCCAACCGCGGGCGACCCGCGGGGGACGGGGACCGACGGACGGACCCCGCGCTCCGATGTCGCGGGTACCAAACGCCTCTGCCCGGACCCTGCGCGTCGCTTGGCAACGGCGGGGCGGGGATGCTCCAACTGTTGCCCGCCCCGCCGCCCCCCGCACTCCGCCCGCCCCCTCTGCGGGGCGGGGACGGGGCGTGGGCACCGCACCGACCTCCCGGCGCCGCGCCAGGTACGGGCAGCACAGAGACGGCGAGGAGGAGGAGGAAGGAGAAGCGGCGGTCGGTGTCTCCGTGCGGGGTGAGGAGGAAGTTCTCGGCGGTGTTTTTGGGGTGGGGTGGGGGTTTCCACGCCGCAGCCTCTGCCCGTCCGGAGCTGCGGCGTCAGGACGGGAGGATTCCTGATGGAAAGGGGGGATCCGTGAGGCCGCGCGGCGCCGGTGGGGATCGAGGAGCCGGGGGGGGGGAGAAGCGTCTCTGGGCTTTTTGCTGCGGTGCCCGCGTTTTCGTGAAATGCGGGGAATGCAGGTAGAGCGAAGCGGAACCCCGCTGGGGGTTTTTCTTCTTGTTTGCCAAAGGAGGGGTTTTTCGCTCCGGAGTTGTGTGTGCTGGAAGGTTGGGCTCGCTGTGGAAGTGAGCAGGTCCTGGGGATACTATTATATGGGAAAACGCCAAACCATACGTGGCTGTCAGCAGCCATGTGGGGTGAAATGGGGGTGTTGGGGAGGAAGGGGTGTCTTCCCGCGTAGCTGAGCCTCATACAGCACTCTGCTCTATCACCTGGAGATGCCCAAATATCTGGGATTTAACCCTTTACAAGGGGAAGAGGAGGAAAAAACTACTTTTTTAGGATGAACACAAGCAGGGGGGCTCGTTCTGTAATTATTTTCAGTGGCACTGGCAACGTGTTTGGATTGCCATTACTTATTGTTGAATGTTTTTAATACCCACTTGTGGTTCTGAATGCATTTGCTGGCTCTGGGATGCCGGTGACATAGGCAGGAAAAAATGATTTGCAGCTGGTGTGTGGCTGTCGCGACAGTCTGTGCTGGAACTACAGACGCTGCCTGTAGCCCTCGTGTGGGACCCGTGTTGCCGTGATGGGCCTGGGTTAGATGTGCCTGGCACCATAGGAAAGCAGCTCGCAGCAGAGATGTTCCTCTGAAGCTTTCAGTGGTGGGAGTGTAGACTTTGTGAACAGTTCCTGGCCTGCAGTTGTTTGTCGTGTCTCTGAAATGGAGAAGAGCGATTGTGCTTTCCTGTTATGCAGAAGTGATCTGGGGCAGTCCTTGCTCTGTGTATTGTGCTACTGCTGATTTTGGAGTGGCAGTTCAATGTTGTTGCTTTGGTTGGTAGCAATAGCTTCATTACTTGTGGCAGATCTGTGAGGTTATTTGTGGCTTTGGGGACACAAGTAACAATTTATCCTCGTGTTATTTGGCTGATTTATCAACTTACGTTGAGGAGGAGGCACAGAGGAGAGAAAACTTCTGAAATGGGTTCAGAATAGGCCCCCTGAAGGTGGACTCTGTGGTACCTGTATCCAGGCCTTTATACCCGTGATAATTTGTGATCATTTTGCTCCCTTTTGATACGCTGTCATAACTGCTTCTGTTGAAAACAGTCTTACTGCACTCAGATGACACACTGAATGTGGGGTTGCTCCACTGTTGGGATCAGATTGCCCTGTCCTAACTGTGATTTTTCTGCCTGTGGACCTTCTGATTTTCGGGGAGGTGGGGAATAACATGGAGTCACCAACACATATCTGCAGTACTGGGGAATATTATTCATGCAGCTGGGTACAGAAGGACAGACTGGAATTTCCACTGGCTGTTTGGCAGCATCTGCCCAAACTGAGAGGAGCTTGAGCTGTACCCAACACTAGATGTGGCAGTTTTAAATACTCTTTTAATGGGCTTCTTTTAAGTTTGTTATTTGAAGAATTACTGCAAACAGCAGCAGGTCTCCCAGAAGCCACCTGATGGGCAGATGTTTCTCAGCTGTGGTTGCCTTGTCAGGGGGCTCTTACCACCAGCATGGTTGGGGAATCTCTGCCATGTGCAAAGCCTGCAAAACAAAACACTTCCCATGCCAAAATAGCATGGGGAATGGAATCACTTTGCTCCAGTTATTGATTAACCAGTGCTGTTGCATGTGTTGAGCATGGCTTGATCTTAACTCTCGGTCTTTTGAATAGTGTCCTAGTGAAATGTTTTAAATGGTTATAAAACTAATGGTGAGTTTCTGTTGAATTAACCATTATCCAAACATTAATATTCTCAAATGCTCGCCATGTCTGGGTAGCTGACCCCTTAAATTCTGAATTGCAGCATAGTAGTGTGTCATTCCTTTTGTTCTTCCTTTAGTCATGTAGGTTGACTGCTACACTGAACATGACAGGCTCTGTGAGTCCTTCCTGACAACATAAAACAGTGCTTTGGGCACTGTGTTGCAGCAAATACTGCTGGTTAGTAGTAGGGGGTCTCTGCATATGGCTCTGCTTTGAATCGTGTTTTCAGTGTGCAAATTAATGTTCTTATAAATGATTTCTATTTGGTCCCCATCTGCTTTGTCTGTGCAGGTCCAAGGGTAGAAATATCTCCTGCCTTATGTGTATTTTACTGTATTAAAAAACACAGCTTGTTGACTGAGCCAGAGTTTATGATAAGTGGGTTCTTAATTCATGTTTGTCACGTGT
This sequence comes from Lepidothrix coronata, assembly GCF_001604755.1. NCBI lineage: Eukaryota > Metazoa > Chordata > Aves > Passeriformes > Pipridae > Lepidothrix > Lepidothrix coronata. The sequence goes on along the minus strand of NW_016690214.1, from coordinate 3,714,548 downwards.
GGAGCTCAGTGATGTGCTTGGCAGCCCTTCTGCAATTAATGCATTCACTTCACTGTAAGAAAGTAGAAGAGCAGGTATGTGAGAGATTGTCTAGATGGGGAGATGAAAATTTTTTTAAAAAATCAGTGCTTACAGTCTTTGCTGGATAAAGGCTGCAGTTATTCCTGCAGCAGAGACACTTTCACCTGTGGTTTGCCCAGCCACCAGCTGAAGAGCAGCCAAGGTCCTGCAGCTCCTTCCTCCTCCTAATGAGGAGCTCTTCAGAGCTACTTCAGTATTTCTTAAATGTGAAGTAAATTGCCTTTTAGGCTTGTCTGCATTCAGTGACCAATGAGCTCTGGGAAGTGTTTCTGTATAAACTAGAGCAAAGCCACATCCTTAATGCTTTCCCTCTGCTTGCCAACATAAACCACTCATTATCAGGCATGGCTGGATTTCTTACTGTGCTGAAGAAACTCGAGATGTTTCTCTACCTCTTGGGGTCTGAAATTGCTCCCATTCCCCAGCATCCCTCCCCTCTGGAGATTGCAGTGTAATCTAATCTGGGTGGGTGGCAAGACAGAAATATCATTTGTGAGGCAAACATCTCTTTTTCTTTGTTTTTCTTTAAATGGCTTTATTTCCCTGTGTTTGCTGGAGGCCAGACTTGCAGTGGTATAGAAAAGAAACGCGAATATTATAATTGCCAAGTTCTTTGGGGGGATGGGAATTTGACCAGCGTTCCTGTAAATAATTAGCTCAGACACAGGCAGAGCTGTTCCTGCCTGGGACGGCTTCTTCCTGTTCTTCACGCTGTTTGTGCCTAATGGTGCTCTGGAGGTGCCAGGAATACCCTCCTTCTCCTCACCCAGCCACTGGGCTGGGCAGCACTAAGTCAACTCAAGGAACTCTTTACCCATTGCCTGCAGCACCCCCGGGCAAAGATGATGCAAGTTTTTTTTGTTATTTACTGAGCACCCAATGGGTGACCTTGAGGCCTGTCAAGGAAAACATGTTGGCGTGTGAGCTGAGTTATCTCCTGAGCAGCAAACACCAGTTACAAAGAGCATCTTGTAACTACAGAGTTGCTTAATTAGGGAACTGAACTGAGAGGCGAGTGCTGGACTCTGCTTTAGGCTTAGAATAAAGACATTTCTTTGGAAGTAGCCTCCAGCTCTCCCTGTCATGGTATGGGTGTTCACTTGTAGCATTGCTTCAAAATAACGTAATCTGGCCATAGCTCTGACCCTTGGTCTTAAGACTGGTCTGTACTGGGGTCTTTGGGGTGCCTTGAACCTTCAGCTGCAGCTCTGTGTTTGCTGTGTGAGTGATGTTGTGACACCTGGCACCCAGGGCACAGCAGCCTCCCTAATTTTGCTGCCGAGTGTCCATGCCAAAGGAGTGGTAAATGCTGCTGCCCACAGTGTACCAGAGCTGCCTTCACTGGCCTTGAAAGGGGCAGGTTCAGCAGGGACAGGTTCAATAAGGTCAAGTCTGAGCATCAGTCCCAGGCAGCCAACCCTGGTGAGAGTTTGACGTTTTCCATCCCCCCTCCCTGTTACTGCTGTTCTGACTTTTTAAAAATAGAATGAGATTGTCTCATCTGAAGGCAAAGGCTTCTCAAGAGGGTTAATTATGTCACATTTATTATCTGCTGCGCAGATCTTTTTAAGCAAATATGAATAATTTTTTTAGTTACATACCAGCTTTTATAAGCCGAGGTCTGCAGCACCCCCACACATGCTGCAGAGGCAATGCTGAATTGCTCACAGCTCATTTCAACACAAGAGCTGCCAGACCAGGGTGTCCTGTCCCAGGGTGTCCTGTCCCAGGGCAGGGGGGTACCTGCTGTGGGCTGTCCCAGCAGTTCACTGTGTGGGAAGGACCCTGGGATCAGTCTGCAGCGGGCTGGCAGAGTGCACAGTCACAAGGATTTCACTCTAGAAGTGGTACCAGAGACTTCTTAGGTAATTAGGTCTTGTCTCTGCTCCTGCTGGACACCTTAGGAGTTTCCTGAGTGGTGTTTGTGACATGCTCATGGTGTACCAGCATGGTGACACTTTGCACCACTGGGGATGTCAAAGAGAAGGGAAACTGTCTTGCAGCTCAGAGCTAAATGTGCCCTAACCAACGTTGGAACAAGGTGCCAAACGATGTGGTGGGTTTCCTTCTGAACTCTGTGGTTGATGTGCTGGCCCTGTTCATGCTGAAGATAAGTACTCTTTTTCCTAATGCTGCAGATTAGGATGGTTTTTTCATCTGCAAAGGGATGCTCCTTGCTTTGATGAGCCTCCAGTGATGGCTGATGAGTGTATGATAGTCCAGCAGTGGGAAGCAGCCTGGGGAGTGATGGGACACAACTTCAAAGGAAAGGGAAGAGCTTTTTTTTTTTTTTAACTTTCTTTAGAGGATCAAATTAGCAGTCTGCTAAAGTCTTTTAATGTTAAAACTTTCAGAGCATAAACAATGACCTGTGAAAAGGAGTGCTTGGATCTGGACCCTGTGCATGATGAGGTCTGGCATCTCTATTACGGCCAATTAAAGTGACAGGTAGCAGAGTGTAACCACTCCTGACTCCTGCCGTTCCCTGGCTGGCTCCGGGCTGCACACGCCCTTTCTCCCTTGCCTTGGAAAAGGCACGTCAGTTTGAACTCCCAGCCAGAGCACAAAGCAGCCTTTCAGAACCCCTGTGCCCTCTGCTCGTGTGCTTCAGCAGGAACAGCCCAGAAGCTGAAGCTCGGTCTTTCAGTCAGAACCTGCTGTCCTTGAATTGCACAATTGTGTGAGATACAGATGTTATCCTGCAGAGGCTGGCAGTGCACTGCAGCACAGGCAGAGCTTGCCCTGTGTCTGGGGACTCTGCACTGGCTTTCCAGGATTCTGTCCAGCACTCGATCCTGGATTTGGATTTTAGGAATAAATTGCCCCTTCCAATACCCACAGCAGGAGTGTGTGAAGGTTTGCTATAAACTGAACTTCAAATATTAGATTTGAGTAACAAAACAGTCAGAGGAAGCTACTGCATTGAGCAAACTAACCCATGGCCCTAAAATAGCTTCTTATTTGAACAGCTTGGTAAAATAACCATGCTCTGCACACTGGTGCTGAACTCTGAGAGATTTTATCCTCCCAGCTATGTGGGGAGACTTGGTGTTCTTCTGTGCTGGAGGAGGAGATGGAAGCAGTTTCTGTGGCTTCCTGCCTCCCCAGCAGCCTACCTGCGAGAAGTCCCTGCTGTGCCCTGTGCACGGCCACAGCTGCGTGGGGGAGAGCGAGCCAGATGTGGGGGAGAGCGAGCCAGTCGTGGGCGAGAGCTCGCTCACATCACGGCTGCAGACGCCCACGTGTGGTCTCGCTCAGTGCTGCTACATTTTCCTCTTCCGCGGTTTCTCCTGTTCCCGTGAGATCAAAGGGTAGATCAGCACCTCCCCACCTCTGCCTGACGATTGAAAAGGGAAGGGAAATATGCCGGGGAGAACCTGGGCGTTAAAAAAAGTTCACGGGCCACTTGGTGTAAATATGCAAATGTTTGTAGAGGAGTGGCTGTTTCTAAAACACATTAGCGAGAAACGCTTCACACCCTTCTTTGTCACCCAGTAATTAAGAGAATATTTGCCTTCCAATGCAGTGGCTGCTTAAATAAAGATGAGAGAGCCTGGATTTTCTCTTATGATGGATGTGCAACAGTAAGTAACAAACATCTGAGACCACCAAGCCTGGCACACCTCCACGTGGCACCTCTTCCCTTCCAGTTGTGGTGAAGTGACTTTTCCTGCGTTTTTGCTGGGAAGAAAGTGAATGAGGAGGGTGCAGGGACTCAGACTGGCATCTGCCCCATACCCAGCAGGTTCAGGTTGTCAGAGTGCAGGCTGGGGGCACGATCCTGGCGAGGGAAGTGCCACGGCTGATGTGCATGTGGCATTGCTTGTTTCTGGTTGTGTGTGGTGGGTCCAGCTCTTACCAATCAAATTGCACAGTGGTGGGATACTTGGATGCTCTTTTCTTCCCTGTCTCCTCTGTCATACTGTGAAGCTGTCTAAATGTCAGGGGTGCTGGTGATTTGGCTGTGACAGGAGTGAATTTTAATGAGGCTTGCTCTTCAGTGTGAATGTATTGATGTAGGCATGTCATGTAGCCTGTCTGTCAGCCAAGTTACTAGCTTTCAGCTGTATTATATGCATAATTTAGGGACTGCTTCCAACCTGGGAAAGCCCAGTCAGGTCACTGCAGGGCAAGGCAGAGCTGTATTCCCATACCCACCTAGTGCTGACGCTGCTTTCGTGACCCACAAGGATCAGAAGGAATCCATGGGAATCGCTGTCTTCTGGCTCCTGCTTCTCTTTGGGGTTGCTGTTGCAAAGGCAGGCTGGGCTTACTCATCTGCCTTCAATGCAGCCACACAATCGCCTCTTTCGAGGAAGGGAATTCATTAGTTTCTGTGAAGTGGCCTTGGATCTCTGGGCAGCAGGTGCTTCTATAGAGCAAACTGTTGCTGAATATTCAACAGTTGCTATACAAGCAGTCGGGCCGGCTGCCTGTGAAGCACTTGGAGTTATCTTGAGCATCCCATTAGATAAAGTGCAAAGCACTTGCAGGTTTAAACCTACCCACAGCTACGTTGTGTTGGTGGTATTTTAGCGTTTGGGGCTGGGTTTTTGTTTGGGGTTTTTTTTAAAATGTGAATCTTCCAAGATCATAAGCAGCAACTTATCTCTTTTGACTCAGCCAACAAAGGGAACTGCCTAGCAGAATGACAACCACAGTGATTCATATTCAAGGCATCATTCTCATACTGGTTTGGGCTAATGACATGTGCACTGGAAACAAATGACTCAGGCTGGAAGTGTCTCTTCATAGTTAAACTTTTTAAACTCTCCTTAAACTCGAGTTAGCTCTTTCAAGCCTACCCGAATAACACTTGTTCTTGCCAGCCTCTAATTTGGTACCTGCAGTACTGTAGATATGTAAGCTATGAAGGAATAATTTGAGGGGTTAAGGTGTGCAATCAGCCTTTTCTTTTTCTTTTCTCTTTTTTTTTTTTTTAGCAGTTTAGGTGTGGTCTGTAAGCAGCTTGTGCTACATGGCATCATTGAAAGTAGGGTTCTGTGAGAAACCATGGTCACTGAACAACTGCAGCTTCAAATAACTTACAGCTTTAGTCAGGAAGGCGTGGATGCCTGTATATTGCTTGCTAGTGACATGCCCTGATCCTCTTGTCTTGTAGTGGCTTATTGAACCTGTATCAGTTGTTCTAAAGGTGCTTTGTCTGTGTTCTCCTGCTGGTTATTTAGGCCACAGAAGGAAAACCTGTAATTCAACGTGTAATTGTGACAGTTGCACTGAAGGCTGGTTTCACCGAGGAGCTGAAGAGACACCTCAGTGGTGTTATCCTTGTTCCGTGCTTTACGGGTATCCTTGTGCCTGGAACACTGCATTATTAGGGGTGTAGTGATTCCACACCCCTAAGCTCTTAAAACTTAATAGCAAAGCACGTAGTTCCTGCTCACAGAGAACAGGTTTCAGCACAGGAGCTGGTCCTGGTTGCTGTACATCTTGCTGAAATGGCGTTGGCACCGATTGGAGGTGGACCTCGAGCACTTAAAAGCATGGAAAAGCAGCTGATGCAGCTGCTGGAGCTGAGCCTTCCTGGCAGGGTTGTTTGTTGGTGCTGCTTGCTTTGAAAGGGCCGGGGGTCCTCAGGGTGTGATTTGGCTGCCGGGTGCTCAGAAAGCAGCTGAGCACTCTGTTTGTGCCGGGTGTGGGGTCGGTGCCAGGTTTGAGGAGGGCTGGCAGCCTGGGATGTGGGATCTGCTTCCCCCTCTTCGAGGAAGCAGCTGAGGGGGAGCTCCTCCAAGGAGCTTGGCTGGCCCATGTTCTTCATTTATCCAGTCCCCATCAGTCCCTGAGCTCCCCTCAGCTCAAGGGTGGGATCAGCAGAAGGGGAGGATCTCCTTCCAGAAGGGGTTCCAAGTCTTACAATGGGTCATCGCCTCCAAAAGCTCATTTCTTTTCTCCCTTTTTTTTTTTTTTTTTTCACGGGACTTAAAAGTGTAGGAACAGAACAATTGCACTTGGGAAGGAATCCCTGGTACTGAGCAGGCTGGGAACAGTGCAGCCTGTGCTGGAGCTGTGGATGAGCACTCTCAGACAAGTAAATGTGTAAAGGTTAAGTTGCCACAAAGTGACAGGGAAGAGAAATGAGCCCTCAGCCTGTACAGATGACACTGCACATTTAATTGCTAATGGACTCTTTAAAGAGCAGCTCGGCAGCTATTATTAGAAAAAGCAAATGTGTGGTGTTACCTACGGAGAGCAAAAAGGGAGTCTTTCCCGATCTTCTCGACCTTTACTTTCTTGTGTTAATTTGTTTAATACCAGTGAGATTTTCCTGCTATAAAAACTTGCTTAAGCAGAGACTTCTCCAAAACCTCTGAAAAAGACGTGCTAATTGGGAGCTTCAGGGATCCATTGTGTACTCCCTGCTACTCTCTTTCCCGCCTGGATCAGACTTTTACCAGCTGGTGCAATTCCATAACAGCAGTCAAGGGCTTTATTGCATTAAATTTGTTAGGAGAAATGGGACCTCTGTGCCTGTGGGGCTCAGCGTGTGGGAGGAAACTTCGGGGAAATGTTAGATAAACAAACACTCCCGGGTACTTCTGAAACATTTTAATTGCTCTTAACAATATTTGCTTTTTCAGCACCTACTAAAAAGGTCTTATTGCTTGTGCTGTTTGTAGATCCCAAGGTACTTTTCAAAGAGCAACAGTGGCATTGTCCCTGCTTGCTTGTGATGGTGCAAGGTGCAGGTGAGATGTGCTGGAGAACCTGGGGCTAAGGCAGGGCCAGGACAGGCTCTAGGGATGGGGTCTGACCTGCCAAACCACCCTGTGGATGAGGCGCTGTGACCGTGCTGAGGTGCTGTGGCTCAGAGCTATAAATCCGATTGCATGAGTCAGCATGGCTTCAGTAGAGACTACATGGCAGAAACCAAGGCTGAATATCCTTTTGGACATCTCTGAGTGATACCTAAGGAAAGTTTCAGGTGTAACAAGGTTGACACAGAGCAGTGGGAAAAGGCATCTACACGTGTGGTTATTATTGTATAAGTGTCTCACTGGCATTCCTTGTTCATCTGGAAGACCTGTTGAAAGCTCAGCTAGAAAAGCATCCAGTGTCTGCTCTCAGTGTACCTGGAGGTTCAAACACAGCAGGCAGTGCTGTGCTTTTCCCTGCTCGGGTATTCATTAGTTAATGAGGTTTGAGCAGGTGGGGTTGTTTTGAATTTTTTCAGCCTCCATATGCTGGGAGGTTTCACAGTTATATAAACTGGTGTTTCAGGGAAAAAATGGACGGCGAGACCTGCATTTCTAATAGGAGTTTTTGCAAATCTTCAGAAGCTGCAGCTTCTGCCTGACTCTTGTCATGATGAAGTGAAAAAGACGCTGAGAACAGTTTGTGTCATCAGCACAGAACATCTCTGGTTCTGCAGGAGGGGCTTTAAGCCTCCTTGGTTCCTGCAGAGGAGTGTCCAGAGGCTGAAGCAGAGCTGTGGCAAGTGGTGGCACTGTGGCAGTGTCCCAGTGAAGGTGCTCAGCAGAAGGGCAGGGGATGCTGGCAGTGGTGCCAGGCTGCCAGTGCCTTGGGATTCCTTGGGGAGGAGCTGGGCAGGATGACAGTTATGCCTAAACTATATCCTTGAATGAAATATTCCATTCCTTGTGCCAGTGAACTGAGCTTTAAATACCTGATTGTCTTCACTTCCTGACAGCAGCTCAATGGTCAGGCTGCCTGTGGAGCTCCCAGGTGAGCTTTGGAGTGAAGCTCTGAGTCAGAGCATTTGCAGGACTCGCTCTGGACCTTTGAGTTATTTGTGTCATGCTGGATGGGAATTGTCAAAGCAACCCTGTGTTGCTGCTTATCAAAGGACAGAGTGAAATCTTCGCCTTTATTTTTTCAATTAAGAATTTTTATTTGTCCCTCAGGGCCAAGCAAATAGAACCCAGCTTGTCTTGGCTGTTGTGAGTGTTCACGGGGCAAGAAGGGGAGGGAGAGGACAAACAGCAAGAGCAAAGAGTTGCATTAATGAGAATGATGTCTTATTTTAGTTGATACATGATCAAGACATGTGGTTCCAGGAAGCAGGAACAGATGATTTCAGTCTTTCTTTTTTTCCTGCTCTCTTAAATCTTTATCACCATGACTTACCATAAACATTTTAACACCTGCCAACTCTTTTTTCACCTTATATATTTTTGTGCATCCTCAAAGACAGAGTAAACTGTTAGGCTTATCTGGTTTGCTTTTGTTTAATCTATAATATTAATCACAGGACTAACTCTCAGTGACTCGTGTATTATCTTCTTTCAAAGGACGCCTCATTTTGTTATAAAACTTTGGGGCATATTTATTACTTTAAGTGCATTTTTTTAGTAAATTAGGGCAAAATTGATTGCATTTCACGCCTGAGTGTTGTGTCCTCTGACCCTTACTCCCATGTAAGAGTCAGAGACAGTATTTGAGCCCCTCTGGAAGGTACAAGCTACCTCAGGGGCCTGCAGGAACTGGCTTTGTAAAAGCAGGTCAGCTTGTTGTTTTATGGCTTTTATTCAGTATCACTGTTGCTTACCAGGGCAGCCAGAGAGTGGGTTATTGCTTCTCCTGTATCTCCTTGACTGCCTTAAGGGGCGATCTGAACTGACTCCCAACTCTTCTCTTTCCAGGGGGGTGAACTCCAGGACTGTGCCTACTTGGACAGCGAGAGCGCCTACAGCGAGTCGGAGCTGTTCCCTGATGAGGACGGGATGACTCTGGCCCAGCAGGAGGTTCACCATGAGTCTGACATGGACAGTGCCATCGAGAGTGCCCAGAGCTCGGAGGCCTCTGACGTCTGCCAGGACAAGGACGGTGTCCTGGGGGGCCTCTTCCTGCCCGGGGACAAGTGAGTGCTGGTTTTGCCCCGTGGCAGCAGCTCTGTTCTGTTCCAAGGCATGTGCCAGGGAGGAAGGAGCCTCTGTGTGACTAATCCCTGCTGTGGGAGGCTGAGGATGTCTGGTGGATTGAGAGACTAAACATCCATTTGCAGTGTGAGGGAGATGGATGTCCAGGTCTGCTTAGGTAGTCCCAGTCCTGGCTCCTGGCATGTTCTGTGAGCACTCACAGGACTTGTGTGTTGAAGTGAAAGCATTGTTGGGTCTCTCCAGGATGGATCACTGTGTTAGCATCCCTCAAAACTTAGGATCTTCTGTGTTCCCTTAAGCTTTACATGCTGGAATTAAATACTTCCTGCAAAGCAGTTCAGTATGAGGAATGCTGCTTTAGTCTTTTGTGCATCTAGTTACCTGGCAGTGTGGGCTCTGCAGATTTGCTTTGCAACTTCATGTACCAAGTTAATTCTTTGTGTTTCTAATTTCCATAACCTTTAGTGTTCAGTAGTAAATGGTGTTTAACACGGGGTGTGCTGGCATGTGTGTGTGTAACCATAGTTTGCTGTTAACACCAGTGTCTCTGTAATCCTAACTTGACTCTTCCCAGGTGTGTCCCTGGGAGCGTTGGTTAAAGATGACTGGGGTGGGAAAAGGACCCAACTTGATTTAATCCTGCTTTGAACTGAGTTAACACAGTACCACAGGACAGAGCTCAGCTGGGCTTGCTTTGTAAGCCTCTGCCTTGTCTTCCCTATTTTTGGCTTGCCGTCTTGACTTGTGTCTCCTGAGCTTTGTTCATTGCTAAGGTAGTCTTCCTTCACTCTCCTGGGCCTCCTCAGGTGCTCCCTGTGCAGCCTCATTCCTACCCTCCTCCTGAATTTCTCAGCTACCTGTTCTGACCTTTTCCCACTTGCCCAAGCAATCTCAGAGATTTATCAAGATAATTACAGTTTTCATCAGCTCTTTATCAAACTTGTCTCCTTTGCTTGCCATTCCCAGTTCTCCAAAGCCCCATCCTTGCAGTGACTTTCACCTGTACTGGGTTTGAAATGAGTCTTTCCTTCCAGCTGTGCCAGTCAGGCTCTTGTGAAGGGGGTGGGAAAGGCATTGTGCATCCTGTACCCTCCTTCTAGGGCAGGCAGGAACTACTAAGAGCTACTGTGCTACTACTGATAGACCTTGGTTTATCCTCTGAAGCCTCCTCAGCCTTGGTAAATCTGTGGGAAAACACTTGTGAAGCTTCATGCAGAGCAGGAGATAGCTTTAAAAGACAAACAAACAAAAAACACCAAACACACGAAAGTTTCCTTCAGAAAGCATTAGAATGAGGGAAATCATCTGCTTTTAGCAACTCTTTTCAAATGGCTTTGCAATTCCTAGGCCTCCAGTCCTGCTGGAGGTGTTACGAGGAGCTTCTTCCCAAGCTCACTCGGTGTAACTATGTTGAGATGCAAACAGCAGTTGCAGTTACACAGATCATGAGATCCCCCAAAAACGAATCAATACATGGCACAGCAGTTCTTCACGAATAGATGTTGAGCTTCTCACTAATGCCCCAGCCAAGGAGCCTTGTTAGATAAGTTTGATCTATTTCTAGTGTGAGTATTCCTATCTTCATCCTTTAATAGTGTGCCAGGCTTGACTTGCCCTAATTTCTGTTAATGTGAGTTAGATAAATGAGTTGCAGGTTATAAATGGATCTCATCAAAACGGGAGAAACAAAAGAGCATACATCTGAAATGTTGGCAGGCTTCCTCTTCTGCTAATTGCTTTTGGAGGGAAGGGATATGCAGATAGTGCTTGCCAAAGGAACACTGGTGCATCTCTTGTTTACAGCTCACCAGTGTAGTATTACAGGAAAAAGAATCTCCCTGTGGAGAGGTTGGGAGGTTCAAGGCAGACTCAAAAAAAACATAGGAGGAAATATTGCTGAGCTGCTGTAGAACCATCAGCTGGGAGTTACTGTCCCGTGGCTCAGCTGGTGGAGTTGAAGGTGCAGGCACTGTGCACTGAGGCAGAGGGAGTGGAAAACTTGAACCAATCTGCACAAAGTGCCAGCAGATTCCATCAGTGCCTGTCTGTATTCCAGAGGCCCTGGATTCTGCTCTGTAGTGGGAAGAGCAATGTGTTGGGCAAAGCCAGGGTTCCACAAGTGAATCATCTTACTTCAGGCCTTCTAGGTGGGTTTTCTGTAGGGAGAAGTTTGTTTGTAAGAACTTGTATGTGAATTCAGTGGCTTCTCTCTGAATGCCTGACTGAGGTGGGAGCTGAGCAAACCTGTGTGGAATCTCTGCCTCGGCAGGTGCACTCTGAGGCTGCAGGGCAGTCTGGACTCTGGGCAGGAGAACACTGTGCCCTCTCTGCAGCCAACTTGCTCTGTTTTATTAGATGTGATGTGCTCAAAACTGCTCTGCCAGCTGCTTTCCTGTGGTGCCTGGCTCTGCTGATCTATTTACCTCTGTGCCCTCTCTCTCTGAGGTCACAGGGTCCTGCCATTCCTGCCTGTTGGGCATTATTTGAAGTGCTTCTCTGGTAGCTAGGCAGCCTCTCCTTGTGGTCCTTATCTGCTCTGAAAGACACAATTTGTCATGATGGAAGGAAGGTCACATCAGTAGCTTTAGTGACTCTCAGGTGTTGTGGTGAGCTCAAGTTTGTTTCTGACCACACAGAAGAGAGTGGCTGGAACTCATGGGGTGTGGGAGAGGGTTTATTGGGATTACTGGAAAACTCTCTGATTATGGAATACAGCGACAGCCTCTGTGTTGCACGTGTTCTTCTCACTACCCCATGCATTTTGGAGTTGTCTGCATTCAGAGCAGAAGTCCCCACTAGGAAATGGTGACTGAGGATCATCAGGGTGTGCTCTTTAAAGTGAAGTGGTTTGTGTTGATCCAAACCTGTCTCACAAGCAGCTTGTTTGTAGATACCTGTGCTCGTGCCTTTCAGGGCACGATGTGTCCATTGCACATCAGATGCATTTAGCACTTCAGGGTTTTGGCACAAAGTAAGCGGGGTACAACTTCCAGTGAGGGGACAGGCTGTGAAGGTGGAAGATTCCATGTGAGGTGAGGTGCTATCAAAGTCGGCCTTCGAGATGTTTTGACCTCTTGTTTCAGGTCAAGTCCTCACAACCCTTCTGCAGCATCTGACCTCTCCACTTACTCTACCGCCTCTCTGATCAGTAATGAAGAACAGTTTGAAGATTATGGGGAAGGAGATGATGTGGATTTTACTCCCAGTAGCCCATGCCCTGATGATGAGACCAGAACCAACGCCTACTCTGACCTTGGCTCATCTGTATCTTCCAGGTTGCTCCTTATTCGTTAACAAACAATTTTTAATCTTTATTCTTCTCTGACCATACCAGAGTTTACACTGGTTACACAGACTCACCTTAAAATGTTATCACTTCATTTTCTGCCCTCCAGTTGACAGACTGCATTTAATAAGAGCTGAGCAAATATATTGTTTCTGATAACCTCCGTTGGGTTCTGTTGAAATAACTGGGCTGTTTTGCTTCTAGAGATTGCACTGTATTGCAGACAATATAATTCACAGTTCAGGGCTAGTACTGGAAGGGATCTGCTGCAATGGAAACCAGCTTAGCACTGTGCACCAGCCCTGATGCAGTGGAGAGAAGATTTACAGGAGAGCTGTTTCTCTTTGGTGTTCTGATACTGCAAATCCTCAGCACTGAGCTGTGAGGGGAAGTGCTGCCCACGGACAGGGGGTTATCATAAGCAAGTAGCTGCTCTCTGTTGGGAGCTAGAAATGCCACAGCACTGCACTGGTTTCCTGCCTGTGACCTCAGTCTCTGCAGCTCTTACGTCCTGTGACCAAGTCAGTTCCAGATTTTACAGTCCTTCCCCAGGCAGGGGAATGGGGGAGCAGGGTTGGGAAGAGCTGAGCATGGAGATTGTCTAGGATTTGCCTGCTTGGATCAACGGCACACGAAGGTCTTGTGCTTCATGGCTAACACAGGACAAGCTCACTGCATCCTTCTGTTCTGCATGCAGCCCCACGTGCTCCCCTCTGTTTCCAGCACTTCTGCAGTCCAGCCTTGCCACCTCTGTCCTGCATGCAGAGCCAGCACCCTTCTCCTCTGCCCTTTCACGAGGATGGCTTGTATCCTTCATCCCCTCCTTCCTTGGGTCTGTGCAGCCCTTTCCATTCTCATTCCTGGGGCTCAGTGCACTTCATGCCATGATTGCTCTTTTTTATTTGAATTTATTTTCTCTTTATCATGCCAAGAGCTACTGTTATCTCCTCTGTGTCCACTTCTCCCTTCCTCCTCATTCCAGGGTTCCTTTCATCCTACCATCTGAGGGGCTTTGTGTGACTTCTTACCCAGCCACTCTGTTTTTCATCTTCCTGTCTTTCTCTTGGAGAAGAGACTCTTTGGTTTGCATGCCAGGCTCTAATGGGAAGATGGGCAGGATGAGAGGAGGGCATTGCTGAGGTGGAACATAGTGATCTAGCTGCCTTTGCTACATGCATCCCAGTGGACTCTGTATGCCTTTTGCTATTCTTCTGGTCACCCAGACTGGTTCTTTGCACTGACACCCAGACCACGTCCTCTGGAAAGGCTCAGCTCAGACAGGTAGACTTGCCCTAAGGCCAGAATGCTCCATCATCAGCTCTGAATTAGATGACTGTGGTTAGAGGTGATTCTTCAAGTCCCTCATCTGTGATTCTGACACGCAGACACACAGTCAAGAGGAAAGCCAGTTGTGAGTTGGTCACTACAGCCAGTAACATCTCTCCTTTCCTGCAAACAGCGCTGGCCAAACCCCCCGAAAAATGAGGCATGTTTATAACAGCGAGTTACTGGATGTTTACTGCTCACAGTGCTGCAAAAAGATAAATCTCCTCAACGATTTGGAAGCCAGGCTGAAAAACTTGAAAGCAAACAGGTAAGCAGCCTATTGCACTGCTTTTGGCAATGCCCCCTGGAAATGGCACCAGTTAGAAGCAGGAGGAGAGGGAGAGAGAACCCTCTCCTTTCCTGTATCCCATTCTGTCTTACACGTGTGTTGTCCTTAGAAAACAGTAAGAAATTTAGAGTTTGACATCTAACCTGAACCAAAATGCTGTTCCTCATTAGCTAGTAGCTATTTTTCTGACTTAAGGTGCAGACAGCATTAGTAAACTCAAATATTTTAACCAATGAGCTCTTTGATTGCAGAGTGAGAGTGATATTTCCAGGAATTTTTCCCAGGAAGTGAGATCTGTTGTGCTGCTTAGTGCAGATCTACAGTTAACTACTGCTTTCTCCAGGTGGGAAGGAGGGATCTGCAGATCCTTAGCTAATGCATATAACCTTACATACACCTCTCCTAAAGCTACTAGTCAGCAGAGGTACTTTGTTCCTATGGGATTTTATTTTTTTTTTTAATCCTCAAGGGAACTTGGAAAAATGACAAATTCTTATGGCAGAAGTTACTTCTGGAGTTCTTGGAAATTTCAGCTCTTTCCTTACATTTCTGTAAGGAAATTTCCTTACATCTCTGCCACTCCATCCCCTTCTGAGCTGTGCTGAGCACTTGGAAAGTGCTTGCAACAATCACCCAGGGTTTTTTGAAGGCAATTGTTTGGTGGGATTCTGGCTCCCCCTAGAAACTGAACATGAGTCCTGCCTGTTGGCACAGTCCTTGGGACAGAGCACACTGCGCTGTCGGTGGCACAGCAGTGGAGCACTTGACATGAACAGTGTTCCTGCCCTAGCAAGGCTCTGCCAACACCCAGAGCGTGACCCACCAGGGCTCTGGGAATTTTGTGAGGGAGGCTGTGAATGCCTGGCTGGAAGAGAGCAATGCCCTGGCAGAGAGCTGTGCCTGTGCACGCTGAGATGTGACATCCTCTCATGGAGAGGTGCTGCAGGATATTTTGATCTGGTTCTGGTGCTGTTGTCTGCAGTGTGGCCCTTTGTCTGGATAATTCCAGTCCCTGGCTTGCAGAAGGGAGCTGTGAAAATGGGAAGCACCTCAGTTCCTGTGCTGAACTGGGAAGCATTATGGGGAAGAATAAACTAACTGTTTATAAAATCATCTAAAAACTGGGAATCCGGAATCACTAGTTCATCACTAACTTAGTGTCCCTTTGTGGTGTTTCTAATGTTAGTTTTGCTCTGATTTACACTGACAAATCTCTGCTAAACATAACAGTATTTGCAAATTGACTTATTAATGATCACAGTAATTTGTGGCTTCACTCATCTTTGCATTTGTTAGTAACTGCAGCTTTTGGTTAAGTTGTTAAAGAATATTGTTCACAGAATCATGTTTTGACTTTGCTAAAATAGTCAATATTCTGTTTCATTATGCAATTAAAATTGGATCAAATCAGTATTTAATTCCTATATCATTCCTTCTGTATCCATATAGCCCTAACAGGAAAATATCAAGCACAGCTTTTGGAAGGTAAGAGTCTTCAACTTTTCCATGAATACTTGTGGAATCAGTCATAACAATTCCATAAGTGGGAGTGGGAAAAGAGATTAAGAATAAGTTTGGAAAACAAAAATTTGCCAAGATAAGTTTTCAAGGAAAGGGGCCTGTGTTTGGGTAGGGATGTTAAAGAACATAGAAGCCAATACTTGGCTTGGAGCAGGCTCCTGAACTGGAAAGAGCTCTTAAAAACATAGATAGTTGCTTCCCTGTCTGCCAACTTTCTTCCTTTATACTGCTGTTCCATCAGTCCAGGTATTGCTTCTTTAACCCTCATAATGTGGGCCTTGTTGTTGTTGCCAAAATGCAAAGGAAAACAAGAGCACCCCTTTAAAGAAGACATACAGCATTGTCATCTTCCTTTGACTGAATGAACCAGCCCTGGGCTGGGGAGGCCTGGAAGGGTTGGGAACATTTTACATAATCTCCAGTGTTACGTATTTCTGACACTATTCTACAGTGGGAACTGCTTGGGATTTCTTTTTTTATATTTTTTAAAAATTCTTACTCTATGAAATTTTCTAGATTAACTGCACCAACCAGTGTGCAGTGGTGACCTTTTTAAAATTTCTAATAAGGCAAGTACAATTCAGTACATAGTGTGAATAAGACTTAAGTATTTTTTAAACTATGTTAATGCTGGTGGCAGATCCTATCAAAAGCAACAAAGAGCTCACTCCCTAGAACTAATGTCATTGACTGTGCTCAGTGTGACTTCATTTAGCTACCAGTCTCTTGTAAGACTTGTGTTTAAACAGTTGTAATTGTCACTGAAATGATTGCACAGATTTTAGCATCGGATGTTCAAAGTCTCAACCAGACTCTTTGTCCTCTCTCCTCATCAAGCAAAGTAATTATCCTTCTGATCTTTCAGACAACTCTTCCACAACAGTAACTTCAGCAGCAGCAATGGCAGCACAGAAGACTTGTTCAGAGACAGTATAGACTCCTGTGACAATGATATCACTGAAAAGGTGAGAAGCTGTGTGCCTTGGGATTAATGGACCCAACCAAATCCTGCTGCAGACCTGCACCAATGGATGGAACTCCTTGCTCACAGTGCCCCCTGATCTGAAGTACCTCATTCAGAATTTCCTTGATGTTCCATTGATATTACGACTTTGTTTCCCAGTATTGTAAGAGCTGTGCGAGCACAGATCCAGGCATTGTGTTAGTACTTCCTTGGGGTGTATTTGCATTGATCACCTTCAAGGAAGATGCTGGATCTGGGGAACCCAGAATTTCAGAGCTTAATTTCACTGCTGGCTTTGCAGGAAATATGCCACCTTTAAAAAAGAGTAGATAGCTAAATGCCAGTTAGGAGCAGTGAAGGAGCGTTTGAAGAGAGAGTCAAACTCTTCCATTTTTTCCACTTCCCGTTCCAGGTAACGTACCTAGAGAAGAAGGTGACAGAACTGGAGAATGACAGCCTGACAAATGGTGACCTGAAGAGCAAACTGAAACAAGAGAACACACAGCTAGTTCACAGGTAACAGGGCACAGAGCCAGGTCTCCTTACCATGTCAGAGCAAAGCCAGAACACAATTGTGGGGAAGGAACATCTCTACCTGCAGAGTATGACCAAGTCTCCTTCCTTAATGCTGACAGATGAAATAAGGCTTCATCTGAGAAGTCAAGTGCAATAGGGATGAATTCTGAGCAAGCAGAGGCCTTCCAAACTGGTGTCTTTAACAGAGATGTTACTGACTTGCACAGAGCAAGCTCTTCTGCTGTGAGAAAGGTTACTGTGGTGGTTGGATTTGGTTTTTTTTCTTGCATGTAGCAAGAGCATAAGGCTGGGTTGTAGTCCTAGCTTCTTGAGATTGAAAGAATAATAGATGAACCAGTACTACTTAATTCTGTGCTTATTGGGTAGATTAAATACAGGAGAGATACTGGGAGAGATTAAATGCCAAGAGAGAGGGTGAAGTAGAATGAAATAAAGGAATGGACCAGAAAGACGGAGGCGGTGAAGTTGCACACTTATTTTTTAAGTACTTGTGAAGCTCTTACTGAAGTGAGATCTGATTTCCTTAGAGTTCATGAACTAGAGGAACTATTGAAAGACCAAGAAACATCAGCAGAACAGACCCTGGAAGACGAGATAAAGAGACATAGAGAAGCTTACAGCAAGTATGAAAAAGAGAAAGGCACTGAAATCGAACTGCTGAATACAAGGTAACAAACACCTTGGTGCCACCCAGAACAGAGCACAAGGTTCTCTTGTCTTCATTTTTACTTTGCACGTAAATGTAGGCTGTTTACCACCAGACAGTGCACAGATGGTGGCAGGTTGGCAGGTCAGTAGAGTAGCTGTGCAGCTGTGTGTCTTAAAGCCCAAAAGCTGGGAGGATGCCTTACATTAATGCTTTAATCCACGTGGCCCATGTAGGCAGCTTAGCTGGATATTTGGCATGGATTCAAGGAGGGAATTGTGACCAGCTGTAGCAAACATTTGTTTCTTCCGACTTGATTTATTTTTTTAGGTACCTGTTTTTAGGAGCACAAGAATCTGGGGGTCAGTGTGGTGTTTTGGGCCCTAAAAACAAACTATCAAAAAGCTCACGTTAAAAAGTGCTAAGATTAGAAAGATTTTTGTGTTTGGTCTTTCTGTCAAGTGAAATGGCTTTTTAGAGCACGCTATTTTGCATGTCTGCAGTCTTGAAGAGATATCTGCTGTAAGGTTTTTGTTATTAACACAGGGTTCAGCAACTGGAAGAAGAAAACGGTGATTTGAAAAGCACTGTCACACGGCTGAAATCCCAAACGGAGAGATTAGATGAGGTAACAAACCCCCCCTGAGTGCTTGAGCAATTTAACAGCAATTTCATTTGTGTAAGAGCAAAACCCATACGGTGCTTGGCCCGGCTTCTTAAATTTTTCTTCCTTAAACTATTAATGGAATTGGAACATTTAGAGGCAGGAATGCCCCAGGACACAAGCCAGCTTATGACCCGCTGTGTCTGTAGGTTCATGTCGTAAAACTCAGGGTTTCTCCTGCACTTGCAAGCTGGTTATGGAGTTCCCCGTTTATTGTAGGAAAGGCAACGCATGTCAGACAGGTTGGAGGACACGAGTCTGCGACTGAAGGATGAGATGGATTTGTACAAGAGAATGATGGACAAGCTGCGGCAGAACAGGCTGGAGTTCAACAAGGAGAGGGAAGCCACACAGGAGGTAGGTGTGAAGAGGGATGTAAGGCCAGGCAGGCTCTTCTCACCTGCATGGAAACCCATCTGAAAAAGAATGGGCAGACAGGATGAGCACTGAGAATAGCACAGCCAGGGAATGTCCTGCTGGATTGTGTTTCTGTGGGAGGGTGATGAACAGGGTGATGAACACTGCAAGAATATAAATGGCAATCCCTGACCCAAAGGGTTTACAACTCTTTGAGTACTTGCAGCTTCAAATGTGTGCCCTAACACTTCCCATACTAGGGCAATTATGCTTAGGGACATGAAGGTTAGCAGTCAGAGCCCCTTCCATCTCTGCAGTGGTGTAAGTGAGCTGTGCTTCCACAGAAGAGCAGGTGGCTGTGCTGTAGGACTCTGGCCTCAGCCAGACTCACAGGGTGCTTGTCTGAGCACAGAGGTGGCTGTTTGCAGGGGGGATGGTTGTGCAGGGTTGTGCTGGAGATACACGACCTCCTTGCGTGCCCACAGCTCATCGAAGACCTGCGGAAGGAACTGGAGCACCTGCAGCTGTACAAGCTGGAATGTGAGCGCCCTGGGCGTGGGAGAAGCTCCTCATCCAGCGTGAGCGAGTTCAACGCCAAAACCAGGGAGGTGGAGATGGAGCATGAAATAAAGCGGCTGAAGCAGGTGAGCAGAAAAGGCCTCTTGACCCACATGAAATGTATGGGGCTGCCTTGGAAAATGCCTACAGCTGCAACCCCAGCACACTGCCTTTAGGTTTTGTCCCCCCTTTATCACAAGCATGAGACACACATTGCATCTGTGTAGGACTTCTTTGCATCAGTAATGTGAATTGTGCCCTGTGATCCAGGCAGGGAGGACTTGTCACTGGAGGTAAGAGAGTTGCTGTTAACTTGCCGCCTCACCACGTGTCACTCAGACTACCTATGATGTTAAAATATTACTTATTTTTAATGAAACCTTGTTGGAAGAACTTAAAAGCGATTTGTCTTTTCATCCTCCTGAAACAGGAGAATCAGAAACTTCGTGACCAAAATGATGACCTTAATGGACAGATCTTAAGCCTCAGTCTTTATGAAGCTAAAAATCTCTTTGCAACGCAAACAAAAGCCCAGTCACTGGCTGCTGAAATTGATTCTGCATCAAGAGATGAGGTAATGTGCTCTTTTAATCAGGTACTACATCCAAGAATAAGCGTTTTGCAGTGTAATTAACTGTCAAGGTTGAACTATCTGAAGTTGACAAATGAACAACAGAAATTCTGCTTTGATAGGAGTTCAGGAGTGTTGGAAGATTGCCCTAAGTCTAACAGTGTTTTGGGATGCTCCTTGTAATATAACTCTCCCATTTCTCTCTCTCAAAAAAAAGGAATTATGAGACTCTCAGTGAACTGGTTTACAGTTTTAGGGTATTGTGATAGTATGACATAAGTTTCGTTCAGAAATGACCATAAGTAGTTATTATCTAAATTTGAGCTATATATTGCCTATATTCCCTGTAGCAGAGCTGAATTCTTGAAGAAAGTAAGTAGTTTGCAATTAATAATCTGATAATGCTTTGGAAGATATTATGGGAAGCCCATTTGTCTGTGGGCTGAGTCCAGCTCATGTAGCTTCCTCTGAGCTCCAGGACAGATTGTGAGATCAGGCCCATGGATACATAAAAGCTCCCAGGGAAGAAGACAGGTTAGTGGTGAAGGAGATTAGAAGGAATTGTTTGCCTTTTATGCTCTGTTTCTTCCAGACAGAATTCCCCATTTCTTCATCAAAAGGAGTCCTGAGACAGGCCTTTTACCCAGTGTGTACTGGAATGACCTGCCAGCCTTTTATCTCCTGGGCAGGCCCTTGAAGTGAAGTGCATACTTGAGTTTCTTGCTGAACCAGAGCTCTGTGAAGGAAGGTGTTTAATTGTTGATCTCTAATTAGGTAAAAGCAAATTGGGCTTTTGCTATTGTCAAGAAAAATCTGACTTTCTCCCTGTGTATCTCATGACTCTGGCTCATGCAAGGGATGCCCAGCACTCCCCCTTCAAAGGAGGGAAGTGCCTGACAGCTGTGGCCCAGGCTCAGTAAAACCTCACAGACCTGCATAAACTGTTCCCATTTGTGCCATTTTTCCTGTCTAATAAAACAAAGGTAAGAAACTGCAGATTCGGGGTAGTACTTATGTGAAGGCAAATGAAAATGGATACCCAAATAACATGGGCTTTAGGAGGATCTGGGGTTCTGTCACTCCTTGGCAGCTCTGCCGGTTTGGCATTGAACGTGCGACGTAAAAAGCAAAGCAGTCTTCATCTTTGGAGAGGTTGAGGGGCCTTTCACAGCTCAAAAATCTAACTATTGGTAAACTAGTGAGCATATTTCAGGAGTAACTTGGAAATGTTGTGTTTCAGCTCATGGAAGCCCTCAAAGAGCAGGAAGAGATAAACTACAGATTGCGACAGTATATGGACAAGATCATTCTGGCAATCCTGGACCACAACCCGTCCATCTTGGAAATAAAGAATTGAAGAGAATAGGAGAAGGAAAAGCAGCAACTGCCTGATATTTCTGCACATGCCACTGGATCTAAACAACACTCTGATACTGTAAATTAATCTATAAATATATATATATACACTACGTGTGAGTGTGGGTGCGCGGGTGTGTTTATATGATGTTTGGTACACTGTTATTTGTCATTGAATTGGCTTGGTTAGACTTTTTCCATGCACTTTCAATACCTGTGATAAGATGGATACTGTATATTAATGTAATAACAATATAACTGGATCATGCTGTTTTAGATACTGGACAAAATGACTCTACCTCTAGTTGTAAAGGTAAAAAAGACAATGGAAACATATGGATGTGGCCCTAACTTTAGGAGCAAGAATTTTTTCTTCGTTCTTCCAGGAATTTGGGTACCACAAACCAATTGACATACCCAGGTTCAGTTCCTGACTGGTGCTGACTGTGTAATTTACTATTTGATTAAGTTTTAGTACTTCAACCATGCATCGGGTAAAAAAAAACAAAAACAAAAACAAAAAACCAAACACACGACAAAAAAAACAAACTTTGGGAAAAGACAAGACACAAAGTAAACGGGAAGAAGAGGAAGATACTGCAAAATTGTTTGCTATTTGTGAAAAAAAAAAAAAAATCACCATCCACTTGTTTGCCACTGTCAGCACAAAGTGCTTTTGATGTAAGATCACTTTGGAGCCTGCTTTGGGGTGCTCTGAGCCAGCTGCTCCTCGGCGTGTGCGTGTGTGTGTTTGTTGTGCCGGGAGGGGGGTCCCTGTAGCACTGAGGCAAAGAGCTCTTCTAATCTCTTCCCCTATTTTCAGGGGTATATCACGGGCCATTAAGATGAATTCTGGGATCCTGCCCCTTCCCCTCACCCTGAGTTTAAAGATTTCACTGAAGGAATGCATTCCAGTTCTTACCAAAAAAAAATATAAATTTTTGCATGACATATCTTCACTTCAGGGGAGGAGGAGGAGGAGCAACCCTTGACATCACGTGCTGAGTTGCTTTTCCAGCCCATATAGCTGCACTCCTTTGACCTTTTTTTGGGCAGGCTGTGGAGAGGATCCACTGGTTGCTGGCACAGCCATGGAGAGCAGTCTGGTGTGGAGTGGATTTTACCTATAGGGCAGGAAAAAGAAGGAGCTTGGTCTTGCAGGAGTTACCAGTCCAGACTGAGCACACACGTGCATATCTAAAGCTCTAAATAGGGAACACATCCTCGCTTAGATGAGCAGTTGTGCAGGTGCTTAACTTTTAAGTGTGTACTGAGACTGCTCAGAGAAGTCAGTGTGACAGAATATAAGCTTTAAAGTTGAGTTTATGCTTAAATGCTGCCTTAAATAGGGATGACTTCAACATGTGCCTGTGTTCTCCGGAGCTGGATCTGTGTACTGCAGGGCTAGGACCTTTTTAATTAATAATGTAGCTTATATAAGGAGCTTATGGAATCATTTGGGTAGTTGAATGCTAAAAAGGAATTTTATTCCATGCACTTTTTTTAAAGTAAAAGTTTCACACTTTTGATTCACACCAACTGGCACAGAAAAATAGGCCCGAGTATCTGGCTTTCCCCAGTGCATAGAGATGTTTCCTCTCTTGAATACACTCCCCAGAAGAACGTTACAGTAGCAATGACTGTGCTTTTCTGTGTATTTCTTGCTGTTGGCAGTGTCTTGCCCTTAGTATTCTCTCGATGTATCTTGGTGTGTATATGTGATGCATTTTTCCTGAATTTGAATACATAAAACTGTATTCAGTTATGGATGTAAATATATATATATTTTTCTGCAATCTCTGTGCTCTTGCCTTCAGTGATGTGTTACTGGAGCGATGGGAAGCAGGGGATGTGCTGGAATCAGGCTTTCTTGAAGGCAAGAAAATAAAAACAGTTTGTTTCTATGTATCTGCATTAGGCAGGTGTAAAGTAACTGGAAAGAGAGAAGGGACCGGAGGAATGACTGTGGGACACAACACCCCACACAAAGGTGTCTGCAGGAGAAATGGTGCAGTGTGGTTTGAACAGTTATGTCTCAGGGCTGGGTTCCTGGGACTCTAGGGTAATCTGGAGGAAAGGATTTTAAAACCACTCCTTTGCCACCTGGGAATGGTGTAAAATGTCCTGTGCTACATTGCAGCAGCTTCTGTTTGTGGAGAAGCTGGTGGAACACCATGGAAACCCCACACAGCCACCCTTCTGCTGCTGCTTCTGGATGTGCCACCGAGAAGGTAGGAGAGGAACAGTTAAGCCACTTGGTGCTACCTGCCCGCAGGACTCCTCACCTGCACTTTAGTGATGCCATTTCCCTCTGCCTGGTGCTATCTGTGGCTTGTGCCAGGGACTTTGCTCTCTGTATAGGCCACAGAGGACTCTTCCACATGGTCAGGTGGCTATTGCTCACCTGCTGTGACAAGCAGGGCTGGGTGACCAGCAGCCCTGCTTCTGGAGCTGGCTGTGTTTGGGAAGTTACACTGCTGGCCTGCTCTTGTGCGGTGGATTTAAATGTGAGTGAAGCTGTTGCAGCTTAGACTGGTGACTGAATGTTTTTCCCTAATTATTTTTTAAGTAAACTAGACTTGGCTTCAAAATTTTAATAATCTAAACCCCGTCCCCACTAGGGTGGAACATCAGCAAATGTTGAGGACTGTTTCACTGAAAGCAGAGCCTGGCTTACTTCACTGAGACCACAGAGCCCGTGGACGCCAACAGAAGACATGACTGTAGTGGTAGCCAAGTTCCTGTGAAGGTAATTATATGTAAGAGGTGAATAGTCACTACTAGTGACAAATAGTCACCGAATCTGGCCAAAATCCTGAAAGGGATATTCCCAGCAGTGGATTTTCTAAAATCTTGGAGGACTTCTTCCTCAACTCTGTACCCAAGTGTGTCAGCATTTAGAAACTCTTACTTGCTCCACTGTTTGCATTTGAAGAGTTGTCTTACCACCATGTTGGTGGTGTTTGTAGCTTTGTTTTATTGTGTAAAGGAGTTACCCTTCTGCTCCTGTGGGGCCCTTGGTGTGGTACTGCTGTCTGGTACTGTTGAAATACGTATCCAGATACTTGCTATGTTTGACAGATAATGTGAGTTGGAGGTGGGAGAGGCATTTCACTGGCAGATTTTCCTCTAAGGTATCCACTTCTAAAAATAATAATTAGCAATTGCATTCTTAGACTGAGTAACTGCAGATATTAGACCAATCTGTCTTGCAGTTCAAGCCCTGGAAAGCCCTTCTATCTCAGAAAAGAAGTCATCACATTTTATGACAAGCAGGTAACTTGGTAATAAGGGATCACTTGATGGGTCACTGGGGCAGGGAGGAATCTGATGCTGAAGGTGCAGAGAGTGCACACTTTGATCAGGTGCCAGACACTTTGGCGGAACAGACGGGAGACGTGGCGATAGGGAGGCACCAGTTTGGGTGTCTGTTCTCTGATAAGTTTTACTTCTTTGCTGTGCTGTCTCTGTGCTCTCAGGAGAGCTGGGGAAGTACAGCCTGCCTCTGTCAGTGTTACTCTTGCTGGAACAAGGGCCTCGCTTCCCTGGGTAAATAACTTCAAACACAGAAATGTAGTATCACCCTGTTGTAGCATTGCACAAACGCAGCAAACATTCCTGTGTCAGACCCCTGCTTCTCACTTAACCCCTGGGGACGCGAACACAATCCCAGGTTCTGTATCTTCATCTGTTCCTTAGTTCATTCAACCTTAGACTCTCAAAAGCAAAGTGATATTCTGGTCAAACCAGTTGCAAACCACTGCAGGTATTTCTGTACCAGTGGCTTTTGGCTGAAAGCTGCCCTTGGTCAGGGCAGTCCTACACACAGAAAAATTACCTCTTTCAAAACTTGCACTTGAGAGTACCTGAAATTAGTCTCTCAAGATTTTTCTGGTATTGGTTGCTTCCCTCCAGACTTCAGTCTTCAGCTGTTGCCTAGTATTGATTTCAGAGTGATGCTGATTCAAAACTGCTTTGACATCAAAAGAAGATTTTTCAGCTTTCTTAATAACTTCTGTTAAAGACTCAAACTCTTTAAGAATTTGTCTTATTTTGAAGTGCAACAGTGACAAACTGTAACTATCTCATCTATTTTTAAGGAATTTTTAATATGCAAATTTGTAGCAAGTCTCAAAAAAAACCCCAAACCATCCCATGCACTTTTGCTGCCAACTTTCCTTTCATGATCTTTGGGAGAAATTCAGATGTTTCTCAGCCAGCTCTGTAGGGAGTTGAACACAGCATTATTAATTCTCAAAGATATGTGTATCAACAAATATTTTGCTGTCTGAGTGCAGCAATGCTCCATTTACTTGGGTAGAACTGCCTTGCTCTCCAGAGAGGATCTAGAGCTACAGTGTTTAGGCTCCCTAATCTGGTTTGTAAATGAGGGCTTGGAAGCTGATACATAAACACACACTTTGGGCTGTTACACCAGGCTCAGCGGTCTCTGCATCATAGTGCTGGTGACATGTGATGAGTCTAAGAACTAGAATTTACAAATAAAAGATCAGTTTTTTTCCTTCTTTGATGACAGTGAATATACAGTGGTTTTCTCTTAAAACAAATACTGTATGGTGTGGTCTGAGGGATTTTTTCCAAGGAAGGAAGGAAGGAAGGAAGTAGCAGCTGATCAAACACTTGCCAAATCAGTGGCTTGGCTTATATTGATTTAAGTGAAAACTTGACTCAAACTTTAACTGAGCAGTTCCTGGTGTAAGTAGCAATGCTCATATTCTCGTCAAGTCATTTGTTTCTTGAGAAACATTGTCAAGAAGTCATGACAGGTGATGTAACACAGCTGCTTCGTTTTAAAGGATATAGTTCCACAGTTGCTGACATTTTTTTCCTTTGCATCATCCCCGGGGCTTTTTCTCAGTATTTTTGAATTCAAGGTATTGATTCTAGGAGCAGTTTGCTGTTGAAGCATGTGTGGGTTTCTGTTTAATGAAACTCTGCATGCACCTTTAGATACTGAGAAGGATTGCAGTAGGTGTTGGGTCTGAATCCTGTCATCCTGCATAATGCACTGGGAGTTGCTCCTATCCATGTGCAAGAGAGTTGTTTCTTTCTGGTATTCTTCCCCAGTATTTGTTCTGTTGACAGTTATACTCTCTGTCTTGTCCCCAGCCACTGTGCCCACTGTCAGACTGGCTGTGTGCCTTGGGGCAGCACTAGGAGCAGATGGAAGGGACAAATTCAACATTCTTGGCTTCAGTATGGCTTTAGCTACCGAGACAAGAATTTCAGCCTTGTCTTTATACCAGGCCAGTCCTGTCCTTGCCTTTTGTGTGGTCATGAAAGCTGGTTGTGTTCCATGTACAAAACGCTGAAGCTGATTCTCAGTATGCAAGCAGGTAGGGTAAGTTTGAAGGTGATCCAGGTGTGGGATCACTGGGATGTGCCACAAGTTTTGCCTGGATTCTGTACAGGTGTCCCACTGCACTCTGTACTCACAGCCTGTGAGAGGCACAGCCCTGCAGCTGAGCCTGGCAGGCACACCTCGAAGGGAACAGGGAACGGCAGCAGCCCATAAAGACACAAACATCTGCAGCCAGGGCCACGGTACCAGGGTTTGCCACAGTGTGGAGCCAGCTGACAGTGCTACGTGCTGTTCTGGATACGATGGGTTTTAGCTCACTGGCTTAAGTCTGGAGGTTTTGTTTCAACTCAAGAGTAGTACCTGTTCAAAGAGACACAGAGGGATTACTTTTGACTGAAACTTTAAACCTCATGAAAACATAACAGTAACAAACATGGGGCTTCTGTGGTGTAATTTGGACACCTACCCCTCGAATCCATATTTCTGGTTGGTGTAGGTGTTGTTAGTGGTGCAGCTGCGACATGTGAGCTGTAGCTTTCACACCCCTGTTGTCAGCAGTGACACTGGCCCTGGCAAACCCCTCAGAGCTGCTGTGCCCCATCGAGGGGCTGGGACTCTCCTGGGAGAGTGTGCAGAGGGTAAGGGGGGCAGGAGGGCTGCAGTTACTCCTCCACACAGGGATCTCACACTACCCAACACCAGCCCTATTTTATATAATACCTTATCTGTAGCTAAATTATTCTGGCTTTGGAGAAAGGACGCCAGAAGGGGAACTGAGAATTTCGTGTCTTGTGAACCTGCTACAGGGCAGTAAATGTTGCACTGATGTTATGTTTAAATACTGAAACATTTTGAGAATTACTGTAAAATCGGTTGTGAGAGCCATTTGTTTTTCTTTGTTGCACAGACTA
The DNA here is from genome assembly GCF_001604755.1 of Lepidothrix coronata. NCBI lineage: Eukaryota > Metazoa > Chordata > Aves > Passeriformes > Pipridae > Lepidothrix > Lepidothrix coronata. The sequence goes on along the minus strand of NW_016690214.1, from coordinate 3,687,300 downwards.
CCCACGTTTTTTGCATGGTTACGTATTTTAGTACTTGTGCCTTTTACTTCTCTGTTGTGAGGATACATTTTATTTTTGCATTTTATCATCTGTTTCGGGCACTTTTTATATACACTTCTTTCATTTGATCATCTGGTTTCTTGTACATGTGTATATATAAACTAGATCAGATTTGTATTCATGTGCCTCTGAGATGTAAAAAATACTCATTTTGTACAGGTTTTTTTAGAAGCACTAGATCATGGTCTAAATTACATAGCAAATGAAAATTAACATAATTAGCAGTTCTTTGTCTTCTTTTAGAAATGTTGTGTCAGATGGCTGGTCTCTTTTGTAAGGCAATGTTTCACACACACACTCGCAGATTTATTGTTCTAGTATCGTTATGAGACCAATTCTATCCACTTGTTGGCTTCAGTTAATTCAAAATAATAAAACACTTAACTAAATGTTATTGTCCTGACTTGGCAACTATAGTTTTTATTTCCATTAAAGCCAATTTGCCTCTTTTTATACTTGAAATGGACCCCAGACCAAAACCTCATTTGAACACATTGCCCATTTCAGGTTAACTACAGTTCTGGGATTATTTTTGTGGGATTGGGCAAGTGATTTACTTTGCCCATTGAAATGGAAAGAGAAATAGCATTACCAATTCATAGACTCACCATCTTAGAGCACCTCAGATGCTTTAAGTTATTCCTTCTCTTTCCTCCCTGGCTTCTGTGGCAGCGTTTCCCAAGGACAGACCCTGGATCTGCATGACTGGAGATCTTCCTCTTGCAGATGTGACAAACTGGGTGTCTTGCTTTTCACATTTTGGCAAATGCTGAATAAACTCCTTCCCATGGGGTTTGTAGCACAGCACTCTCCTGCAGCATTTGGGAAGCTGAATAGATGCGATGTGAGACTGGACATCTGTAACTGGCAACCAGGGATCTGGTCCTAGAAGTGTCCTTCCCTCCCACCAGCCTCTTCCTGAGCTGATGGTTTCATTTCTGGAGTGTTGACCCCCTCATCTGGTGAGATCCCTCCACTTACACCTTGTGGTTTATCAGTACCCCACTCACCAGCCGCCAGACACAGTGAGATAATAAACTCTGCTAAGTCACAAGGAAGAAATCATCAGTATCCCCTAAATCTTACAAAACAATATCCCCTAAATCTTACAAAAAAAAAAAGATTTATCTCCTAAATCTTACAAAAATCTATAAAATAGTATGTTCTGCTCTCACGGAGCAGAAATTTTTTGACTGAAATCAGCACCCATTTGACAGAATATAAAGCTGCCTTAGAAGCAATGAGGTGGTTTTACTTTTTTATTTTGAAGGCTGCTTAGTATGAAAGTGAGAAAAGTCCACTTGCACCATTGTTACTGAAAAAAAAAAGCAGCCAGCAAAAGTGGCATATGACTATTTTTAGTCTTGTTCTGTAATTTATACCACCCGTGAAGTGATGTCAGTACTGTTGCAATGTGCCATTTACACTATTTTCTTTGTATTTTCTTAAAATACTTTCTAGGGACAATAAAGCTGTCCTTGCTGATGTGGATCCTTCAGGTAGCTGTAATGTACAATCAGACATGTAAATAAATTGTTTGCTTTTCCTGCATGACTGAAACGTTGTCTGTAGTGGATGACTGATTTAATGTCCCTCCTTACCTTCCTTCCTGGTCCACCTCTATTTCTGTGCTTCATTTAAAGGAGGACTGCCCAGCTCTGCTCTGCCCTGCCCAAACACCGGCTTCCTTATCTTTGGCTGAGTTATGAGGGAACTCCAGGATGGCAGGGAAGGAGTTTGCTCAGCACGTGCCTTACCTGACAGCCACAACCATGTAAAACATCCAAGAGCTGTGTGGGATATGTAAGGCCAAAGCTTTGTATGGGACGACCCATTAATCTCTCCGCTTCTGTGTTGATGGGCACTCCAGCTGTGAGCTGTTTGCAGGATTTGGAGCCAGCTTTTTAATCTGGCCTGTATTTACTGACCCGTGGTGCTGATGAGCAGTGCTGTGACTCCTGCCCTGAGGGGCAGTGAGCTGCTGCGGGGAGGGCACAGCCCAGAGCCGTGTCCTGGGGGAATCTGGTCTGGCCTCACATGGCCAGCAGTGACCACCCCAGGGCGTGTGCCGGGGGAGATGTTCACTGTTAAACTGGAGGCGCCTGTGCCAGGAGAAGCCTGAGGGAAGACTCTGTTCCTGGGAGAGGCTGAGGCTCCTGGGAGTGCCTGGAGGGGCCGTCCTGGGAGCAGGACAGCAAGGATTGTCCATGAGGGGCCAGGGTGGTGCTAGGACGGCTTGGGCTATGCCTGGGAGCTGGGACCTGTCACTGGTGCCATGTGTGGAGGAGCCCCTCAGCCTGGTGAGGGCTCAGGCCAGGACTCACCACGTTCCCATTCCCGGCGGAACAGGCTCTGCGTGAGGCGGGATGCTGCAGGACACACCGGGGCCCACTCGACCAACACTCTGAGGTAATTTTTTTTTTTATCTTCTGTTTGAGCTGCCAGACCCACTGGCCTCTTCTCTGCACTGTATTTTAACTGCTAGAGTTAAAAAAATAAGTGAGGAGCAGTTTGGGTTTGAGGCTGCTTTTTGCAAACTCTGTGGAGTGAGGGGAGGGCACGGTCACCTCAGGGGCAGCCGAGGTGTCTGTGGGCACTGTTGCCCAAAAGAGTGGGGCCCATGGCTTTGTGAAAACACTGCTGACAGAGGGGCAGACACAGCCAGCCTAGGAAGGTGCTGGGTGCTTCTTATGTGGTAAAAATGGGGGGGATTGTTGTGTGTTGGAACAATCCAGGGGCGAAGCAGCTCCTCAAGCAGCCCTGTGCAGCTCCCTGCCTTCTCCTGCCTGCCAGGCATTGTGTTGGAGGAAACCATCAAGGCTGGCCTGGGAGCACCAGCAAAGCCCACACTGACATAGCCACAGGGTGCAGGTGGCTCAGGGATGTGTTTCCACAGCAGTTTTACTGGGTTTGAAGTTTGGCTCCTGAAAATCTGCTGCTTCGTCAGGTGTCATTCGTGCCCTTGATGTAAAAAAATGTGACCGTTTTTCAACTGTGTGGAAGATGGTGAAGGGTGTAGAGCCAGGGAACTGAGCCTGTGGTGTATTATTTAAAATATAAAGTGGAATCTAAAGTGGTAAGATCTCTGCCTCCAGCTGGGCTTGGAGCAAAGGAGAGGGGGAAAGGGAATTTTGAAAAGGCTTCACTAATCAGTTCAAGCCTTGCAGGGCAAAGTTTTTCCTTATAAAACATTTTGATGATCTTCAAGTGATCATAGCGTATCAAACAACTTTCATCTGGCTCTCAGAGGTCTCTAATCCTGGTATGTGTCTTTTACAGTATCACCCCATGTGGCTGTGGGGCAGCTTTTCTCACTGTGGGTACAGATATTTGGGGAATCAGGGCAAAGATAGTGTATAAATAATACATGGAGCAACGTACCTGAGTGTTATCTTCTCAGGCTTTTCCATTCCCAGATTCCTCCCAGCAATGAGATGTTGGATATTCAGATTTATAACTGCAGGCTCAAAGAAAACTCCCTACTGTGTATGCTAAATTACTTCACCAGAGAGACAGGGAGAAGTTTTGTTCCCAAATCTCAGCACCTCAGGCTAATGTGATGTACTACTGACCTACTTCCAGATCAGTTACACACTGCTACACAAGAAAAACACAGTGGGAAAGCAAATCACCTGTTACTCTGGGGATAGGAATCATCAACACTATTTACCACAAAGTCCATAATAGTTTCTAAAAAATTATGCTGTTTTTACATGTTTTTACTTGGCCGGGGAGAGCCACAACCCTTGGGTCATTTTACAAACAGGAATTTTACAAGCTCAGAACTCCTGGGAGGTGATTCTTATCTTGTTCCTATCTTTTGAGAGAAGGGAGGAGGGAAGGAGGGTTTGAGGGCAGACAGGAGAGTAGGAGAGTAGGAAGTAGATTGCAGGAGTTCAAACTGCTGAGAACTTGAACAGTGACAAGGAGAGCTGTTACAAAGAGGAAACACATCTCATGTGAGCATTGAGTGAGTACATTGTCCAACTCCTGTAGTCTGGCAGCAGGCTCTGATCTCCTCATGTTGTCTTGGCTGACACATGTTGTTCAGCAAAGCAGTCTCAAAGCCATGACTTCAGTGCTTTCCCTTGCTCTGTTCACTACTCTTGGATGGCCTGTTTCAATGCTTTCCTGAATCTCTGAGGTCAGACTGGGATGTGTGACTCCACTCTGAATGTCTTTTGACCCATGCAAAACAGCAAGGACTCTCCTGGCTTGCATAACTTGGGTGAAATTTGTCCTCGGAGCCAACTGCTTTTTGGATGCAAAAAAGAGGTTAGAGCATATGACTAGTAAATTGAAGACTGTCCCAGATGTATAATCATAACTGTTTGGGTTAATGGTGATTTTAAAGCAACTTTGCAATGATAATATGTCAGCAGTGTCCTCTGGCACGGTGCTTATTTCCCTCACACCGAGATCTTTGTGCCTGAGCTCAGTGACTGATGAGGCAGTTTGCATTTTGAGGCAATAGTGTGTAACGTGGGGTTTATGACTCAGAGTACAGACTGTTTCTGAAAAGACAGAGGAGCTGGGCTGTGGCACCAACTGAGGTAGATGGAACTCAGCTGCTGAAAGGCTGCGCTCGCTCTCTCCTTGTTGTACTGGAGCAAATTGCTGGCTCTGTTTTATGAAACACTGTCTCTATGGCTTTTCCTAATGTGCTCAGGCTTTCATTTAAAACCTGAACAGTCACCAGGCAGGGCTGCTCTCAGGCCCTCAGGAATCCTCTGGTCTGCCTGAGCACTTGTGCCATGTGACACAGAAACAACACCTGACCAAGGCTGTACTTGAGCCTCTTGGATCAAAGTGTGGACTGAGGAGCTGAGCTCTGGCTGTGCAGAGCAGTGAATTGGGGGGCAGCAGCAGAGGAGTTTGTTTTCATTCATGGAAATACTGTGTAAGTGTGGATTAAAGGTGAAGCCCTGAAGCCCCCCCCCTCAGTGGCCCCATGCTGGGGAGCAGCAGGACTGGGCAGTGGGTGCAGCAGAAAACAGGCAGGCTCTTCCCATCACTCTGCCAGAGCTAGGGAGGGAGCAGGAGCACTGCCAGGACTGTCCTGTGCCCACCACCTGAAATGCAAAGTCCAGGGCCATGGAGGGGGCAGGATGTGGCTGAAAAACAGCTGCGAGTTCTGCAACCCCAGCACCTCCTGCCGTACTGCTTTTTTGGGGCTCTGGGTATCGCTGGGATGCTGAGTTCCCAAGCAACTGTAGCCTCAAAAAAGTAAACCTTAGCAGCAGAGACAGGCTGGGATAGATTCGCTGCAATATTGTTATGAGCACCTTAAAATGGGACCCTGAGGAAAGCGACTTTTCCTCTTTGGAATGAGCTGCTCAGACCTCACGTGGTTGGTTTATTTGAGCAAGGAGAACACTGCAAACACAGGATGCATTCCTGTAATAAAGGTTGTGTAACTCAGATCTGATTTGACAGACAGTGGGGCCTGGTTACAAATTCATAGTATAAAGTAAAGATAGGGATTCTATTATGTGAGATTGGCTTTAGGTTCTAACTGTGCCTTTTCTTTCCTCTTTGGTTGGTTGGTTCGGTCTGTGTTTTTCAGGACAAATATGTAGGCTAAAAAATAGCAGATTACTTTCTGCTGCCCAGCATTGGTTGAAAACCAGAAGCCAGGATGAAAAATGTCAATGCAAAGCTAAATAATGGTTCAAAACCACAACCTTCAAATTCTTCCCTCAGCTAGTGGTGATAAAAATGAGAGCTGATTCATTTCTTGGGTTTTAACCAAGCGTTAGCCATAAGACTAAATATTTGGTAGCTGGAAACCCAAAGGAGGAAATATTAATAATGCAGTATTGTATTTAAGATTTATGCTATTATGATTTGACTGTGTAAACAGAAGATAATGGGATTGAAGTAAAACGTGAAAATTCAGTTTGAATATCAGGAAACACTTCCTGACACAAACCATATTAGATTGCCTGATGCTGTCCCAAGGGAAGGGTGGGGAAACGCTGCTGCTTGGCTCACAGGGAAGAGACAGTCCCCGCCAGCCTCCCGAGTGCCGGGACAGTCCCCACCATCCCGGTGTCCCGGGCCCTGCGAGGGGCTGTGTCCGATCCCACTCGGCTCCTGCTCTCGGGGGATCCTTTCCGGCCCCCCAAACCGGGAGCTGGCCAGCGACAGGGCCGGAGCGTGAGCTTGGCAGTGCTTTTCTCACACCGAACAGCCGCTGTTTGTTTCCCGAGGCAGCTCCGTGTTCCTGCAGGGACGCTCCGCGTTACTCCGCCGCGAGAAACACCGGGAGAAGGAAAGGAAAGCGAACCCTCCCCGGTAATTCCGTGGTGTGGGAGCAGCAGCGCTCGGGGACACCGCGGGAAGGGGTTTCGCAGGGGTCCCGCCGCGGGGGACGGGGCAGGGCGGGGCCGAGCCCCGCGGGCGGGACACGGTGCGGGCACACGGCGAGAGCCCCGCCCGCTCCCGGCGCCCCGCCCCGCACGTGCCCGCGGCAGCCCCCGCGGGGCGGCCCCGGGGGCTCCCCCCGCACGGCGCGGCCGCTCCGCCCCGTCCCGCCCCGTCCATCCCGCCCGCTCCCCGCCCCGTCCCGCCGCCGGCAGCGCCCCGGGACGCGCCGTCCGGTCCCGGCGGCGGCCGCGCCGCCCGCTGCCTTCCACTGGCGGCGCGCGGGTGCAGCCAGCCCGTCGGGCGCGGTGGCCAAGTGGTAAGGCGTCGGTCTCGTAAACCGAAGATCGCGGGTTCGAACCCCGTCCGTGCCTGCCGAGGCAGCGCGGTGCGCTGGCAGCCCCGCCGCGGGGAGGCCGCGGACGCCGCCTCGTTTGCGGCTCATTTTTGCTCTCGGTGCCGGAGATCCGCGGCCCCGCCGCCCTTCCCGGGGTGTCGGACATCCGGCCCCGGGGAAGCTGCGGATCGCGGGGCTGCCGGTGGCCGCAATGCTCCGCGGGTCCGCACCGTGGAGCTGCTGGGGTGGCCGCGGTCCCCACGCGTCGTGGGGTGGCATCAGCAGGGCGTGGGGGTGAGCAGGCTTCGGGCAACACCGGTGGTGCACCCCTGGGACCCCTATGTCCCCTCTGCACCACGGGACCCAGGAACCACGTCCTTGCAGGGGACAGTTCTCTGTGCTCTGTGTTTTGCCCCAGGACAGGTGTCCCGAATGCAGCGAGGCACAGTTAAAGTAAAGCTGTGCTGTGCGAGGGGAGTTGGGTCCGCTGGGATGTGAAGAATCCCTCTCGCTGGTACTTTCTCTGTAGGTGCTGGGTTTGATGTACTGCTCACATATAGAGTCCTTAAAGGGTAGAGAAGTCGAATCCTGGAATAAAAGCTTAGTGCAATTAGAATCAAAGAATTGTTAAGGTTGGCCCTCTGAGATCATCGAGTCCAGCTGTTAACTCAGCACTGCATGTTCGCCACTAAACAATGTCCTCAAGTGCCACAACCACAGGTTTTTAACTCTTTCAGTTTTAACCCCATCCCAGGGCAGCCTGTTCCAGTGCCTTACCATCCTTTCAGTGAAGCTGTACCATTTACCCAGAATTGACCTTCATTGTTTGGTTCTTAACGCACCAGTCTGAGCAAAGCTTTAGACATGTGCAAGGGCATTTCTGCTGGCTCTCTAGAACATCACTTTGGTCACTGCTGCTTCCAGACAGCTTAAAATATGTAAGGAATAATCATTGCACTGCAAAATCACAACAGCCAGATATCTGGGAAGAGTGGAGGAGCCTCTTTCAAAGAACTAGCTGCTTCCTTTGATGCTGAGGAAAAAGCTGGTTTTGCTGTTTCAGGTGCCACACTCAGCCTGGGCCTGACTGGGCAGGAGGCTGTTTGCCTTTCTTAATAGGGACTGCACTGTAAGGTGTTCGGGGAGGTCTGTACAAAATGGTTGGACAGTATGTTATTAACGAACCACAAAACAAGCTCTAGTATGTTTTGATATAAAAACAGGAAATGCAGTTTAAAACTTGTTTAGAAAAATGTAGACGCTATTTTACTTGGAAAATGCAGTGCTGTCAAAATCCTGTCACCTTTGTTAGATGAAAGTTCCAGCTTTGAAACACCTTATTTTGACTTTTTTTTTTTTATTCTGCAGTTTCTCACATCAGATTGTCAAACCGAAATGCTTCTAATTATTCAGAAGCCATCTTGCAGCTTCTGCAGAGCATTTCAGCATTCTGTGGGTTTGTTTCTGGTTGAAAGCAGTTGTGAAAGCGAGGTCCTCCCTGAAGGAGGCTTCCCATCCCGTAAACTTGAGCAGTTGAGTCTTGCCCAAACGTGTGCCACGAACCCAGGACTAAGAACCAGGTATTTCAATAAAGCTCTGGCTCTGCTCTTCTCTGTGACCAGAACACATCCAGGCAGCTTCCCAGTTGCCTAACTTCAGTCTCTGCAGAACTGGAATATTCACTTTTAGCGCCCACACGTCTGTGAGGAAGGTCCTTCCCAGGCTCCGTGCTCAGCTCCTGGGGAGGGGCAGGGGACAGCCCTGTCCCAGGACTGCTGTTGGAAGGTTGTTGTGCATTTTCCCTCCTGGAATAAGCTCACCTTCCCAGATCCTTTCTGTCCAGGAACACATAGTTCTGTCAGTGTGTTCCTGCTCATGTTGTTGTCTTCAAGGCAGGGTTGCGTTGAGGCAGATCACATGTTCCCTCACTTCCCAAATTCCTGCCCCCCTCTTATTACTCAGGCAATAAAATTGATTTTTGCCTTTAATTTAATAGCTTGTCCTGAAATGCCACTGAACTTTAATCAAGGTGCTTATGATCTGATCATAGCTTGTGCTGGAGATGGGTTTGGGTTGGGGTTTTTTGGTGGGTGGAGGAGAGCTGTTTGTTTTGGACACAAGTCCTGACTTAAAACATAAAAATTTTTACGTGGCCCTTTTGAGTTGCTTTAAGGTCTTTGACTTTATTCCAGAAAATACTGAGAACCTCCCTCTGAATATAACACCTCTGTGAAATGAGGATTAAAATGAGGCCCCTTTTAATTACCCAGTAAAAACACATTACAATTAATGTACTTAAAAGATGTGTTACTGCTGAAAATCTTGGCCATATTTAGATACAGAATTGTCTAATCTTTCTGGCTTGACAAACCAGTTATTCAGAATCCAGACTTCTTCATGACTGCTTTAAAAAAAGTGTAAAAATGAATTGATTATAACAGCAGTATTTCTGGGTTTGATGTATTTTTGAGAGGCTGACACAAAATGTGTGCTTTTGAAAGGTAAGATGTGAATGGGGACTAAAAGTATAATGTTATTTGTTTGGACTATTATAACATTTTCAGTGCTTTGCAACTCTCCTGAGTCGCATCTTCCCTGGGGTCAAACTTCAGCAACCACAAACCAGTGTGTTGGGAACACAGGAGGAGCTGTGTCTGGTCAGAAATAGCAGTGAGATCACTCCACAGCCTTGCTCGGACCTTGCTGTGTGGAGCCAGGCAGGGGGATTGTCCCACAGGCTGGGCAGACCCGCCTCTCCCATTAATAATGTTTTGTCTTGTTTTCCCACCTCTCTTGTCACCCTTCCATGGGATGGCTGACACCTTTAAAAAAAAAAAAAAAGAGGGAGAAAAAAGCTCAGCCATCCAAGCCCTGAAACCTTGACCTTGGAAAGAAAAGGGCTGTGCTGAGTTGTGCAAACGGAGTGTGGTGTGCCAGGGGTGACCAGGCTGAGCCAGCTGGGCCGTGAGCTGGGCAGAGCCCCCACTCTCAGCCTGGGGGGCTGTCCCGGGGGCCAGGACCCCCTTTGTACACAGTGAACAACTGGGCCAGGCTGGGAGGGTGCGCAGTGTCTGCAGTACAAAACTGAAATAATGTTTTCTGCAGGTTGGACAACTAAAAGTACAAATTTTTTTACGAAGCTGCAACCACTGGTGAGGAGTGGTGGAGGAGGCAGTGAGCTCAGATGAGGCAGGAGAACACTATTTGCAGTATTGTCCGGGTCCCAAATACATGGCAGGGTAAATTAACCCATGAGTAAATAAACCCCAAACTGTGGAAATCTTCACATGGCTACAGCAATGTGATTCCCATTTCCATTACGCCTGGAATTTAATGGACTGCTGAAGTTTGACCAAAAGGCATTTCTTGTGTCAAAATGAAAAATTACAGATCAAAAGGGTGACTTTGCAGACAAACATATCGATCTAAAGCCTGGGTGACACAGACTTCCTGGAAGAGAGCCCAGAAGCATGTCTGTGTTTAAAGTCAAATGGCTGTAGCCTTTTACCACTGATGAATAAAAAATGTTTTTGTCTGCATGCCGAGGGCTCGAGCAGAAACAGAAATTACTCGATTTGTTCTGCCGGAGGAGCAGGTACGTGTTTGTGAATATTTATCCACTGGATGCTGCAGAATCCAGTAATTTAAAAAATGACAGGGAGATAGGAAATAAGAATTATTTTTTCCCCTTGAAAACTCTGTTTATGGCACTGTAGGAAAGGCAAAGTGAGACTCCTCATTCTGTGTTCAAGGGGCAGAGTTGCTGCTGTCCTCTTCTCCAGAAACATGAAGAGGGGAGCAGTTGTGAAGTTCCTCTGTGAGGATCCCAGTTGTATTTTTGCTTTGGTACGGAGCAGCAACTCTTCAGAGGCCCCTGAGGTTGCTGCTGTCCTGTGTAATTCGGTATTAATGGAAAGGTCTAGGTGTGCCTAGCCTCCCTGACCAGGATGGATGGAGGGCCCAGCACAGGAACGCTGCTGCTGCTCCTCTGAGAACGAGGTGTAAGGCAGGAGTGGCAGCAGTGGGATTTTGTGAATGAGCTCTGTGGGCACCAGGATTGGAAGCTGGAGTCCTTCCTGCCGTGCTGGTGGAGTGGAGCAGCGCTCGGTTTCCCGAGGGAACCCGTGAGACAGATTTTAAATGAAAAAAGTGGTGCTGAATGGCAGCGACTGCTTCTGGGAAGCCCAGAAAATGCCAGCTGACACTCCAGGCAGTGTGTCTGAAAGGAACTGCAATTATGCAGGGAAGGAGGAGCAAGGGGGATGGATGGGAGATTTCTAATCTCTTCTCCTAGGCAGCCTGTTCAACCTCAGCAGCACTGGGCCTGCTGGGCACAGAAGCCCTACTCCTTTCCCTGACTCTCTCTCAGGTATTTATTCATGTCCCTGGCTGTAAACTGCATGAAAAAAAAAAAAAAAGAGGCTCAGAGCCAGGCCTGGAAGGTTTGTGTACAGGGTTCTCCTTATCTGTGTGAGTAAGCTCTCACATTTACCACAGAGTGAAGTTTGCTGCAGTGAGCAAGCTGTTGCAGGATGAAGAGCAGTAACATGAGTATAGCTTTTATTATTATGATCTTGCTGTAAATTGGAAAAAATTTCTATTGGAAAAAGTTCTCTTGATGAAATTATATGTTTGTAAATGCAGTGCCATGGGAGCAGAGTCAGGTGTTGGATTAATATAGAAATAGGACAAGAGGAAATGGCCTCAAGTTCTACCAGGGAGGGTTTAGATTGGGTATTTGGAAAAATTTCTTCACCAAAAGGATGCCAAGCCTTGGAGTGGGCTGCCCAGGGAGGTGGTTGAGTCACCCTCCCTGGAGGGATTTAAAGGATGTGTTGCATAGGGACATGGCTTAGCGGTGGACTTAGCAGTGCTGGGTTAACGGTTGGACTTAAAGGTCTTTTCCCACCTGAACAACTCTGTGGATTTCACATTAGGTGACCCTGCTTGAGAAGGGGTGGGTCCAGATGACTTCCAGAGGTCCAGCCTCAGCCATTCCATGAAACTCCTTTGCCTCTGAAGTTTGTACTGAAAGGCCTGGGGCCAAACCTGCCCCTGTACCACCAGCAGTGGCTGCCTCAGGGGGTGTTCCCTGGGACTGTGCCTTGACATCTCATTTGTGGCAGCGGTGATTCAAACTAGTGCTGAGTTGGTACAATCACCCAAGTTAAAGAATTTAAACTGTATATGAATTCAAGGCAAGGACAGCCTAATATAGAATGTAGTGTTTACTGTCTTCGAAGAAGCTGTAATAAACTTGGACAGGGAGCTTAAGCAAGAGATGGAGCAATCAATCAGCCTTGCAAGTGTGTCAGAGGGTCCTTGGGAGCCCCAGCCTGAGATTTCTCTATGTTATAGCTGGGCACTGTGGCCATCAATTGAACCCAGAGGGTCATAAGAATTTGATGGCATTGTACAGCTTGCACTGTCACAACCTTATTGGAATTGTGAGGATTGTGCATCTGGATCGATGGAATCCTTGTCACTAATTTCACAGGGATTGTAGCCAAGTTCAAACATGTATTTCATCATAGGAAAAGGAAAGCAGGAGTCATGTGAGGCTCTGCTGGTGTAGCTGGGTTTAATGCCTCATTTCATACTCCTGGTGTGTAGAGGGGAGGACTAACGCTGGGGCAGCATCTTTGATTTTAAGAAAGCATCTTGTACAGTCCTGTGGTCACTGTCCCCTCTCAGCAGTCACTGCAATGCCTTGGTGCCCGTGCACAGTGAGAAATGAGCTCCAAGCCCGAGCCTGCTCCCTGTGAGACTTGGCTTGAGCTGAATTCCTGACTCCTGTCCTTTCATCACTCCGGGCCCAACTGAAAGAGTACTTGTGAGCTACCAAATATAGAATGTGCACAGCCTATTTCACAACTGGAAGTTGCAAATGCTGGAGTGGATTTCATGGACTGAAGCCCCCCAGGGAGGGAACCTTACAGTGAATAATGTTAGTGCATTTGTTTAATCCCTGGGGATTGTGGAACATAGGATTAAAGTGGGCTAAGGGGATTTCCCCATTGACAGCTGCTCTGCACTGCACAAACACACACACATACACGCGCACAATTTTTTTATGTGCAACTTGTTCAGGCCCAAAGAATTTAAACTGCATATGGCACTGTGCATAACATGACCATTGTTTCCACATCTGGTTACACATATCTGTCTCCCCCAGTAATTGTCTTTAATAGACACAATTGGGGATGAGGTAGTTGTACTAAGAAGAGACATAGCTCTGTGTTTGAACAGGAAACCATTATTTCTGAGCTTAATCACAGCTCGTTAGTCCTGTGATTTTCTCCTCTCCCCCATATACACACAAGCACACATGCTTTAAGTACGAAGGCCCAATTTTTGGTAGGGCATTCCTCTTGTACTGACGGTTTGCCAGAGTTTCTTTGGACAGGCAGAGCCTTGGCCAGGGAGCAGAGAACCAGAGCATGTCTGAGCAGTGACAGGAGGCTGGAGCTCACTGGTGTTACGTGGGTGCTCCGAGGTGAACAACCATGTTCTAGTAAATGTTTCAGAGTGGGGACTGCAGTTCTATAAATCCTTAATGAACTTGGCTGTTCGGTGTTCCCGCAGAGATACATGGGGTCAGGCCAGCTCTTTGCAATACATCCTATTTGCACATTTCAGACCTTTTAATCACAAACTTGATATTCCTATTGTTCTGATTCAGATCTCGCTCCGGGTCTCTGGCATGGATTCATATTTTCAGGTGAAGACGAGGGAATTTCATCCTGTGCCATCAGTGGATTTCAGCTGTTTCTATCACTACACTGGGTTCCAGTTTAACTTCTCTGACAATCCAGTCGCTTTGTCAACAAGGTCTGATGCCGAAATACCAAGCTGCTGGCTACAAGCCACCCTTGCTTACATGGTGCCACACGCTGGAAAGTTAATAAATCAATGAATCTACTTGCAGAGAAAGGTATTGCATGAGCATAGGCAGGATTGAGAGAGAGAAGCTCAGAGTAATGCATGCCTTCAGCTAGACTAAACAGTGTCCACAGGCTCTGTGTCCCACTCAGCAGCAGGCCAGCCTCCCACCCACAGGAGGTCCCTCCTAACTTTGGAGGTTTCACACCAGGCTTCCCCTTTGTGAAACCTTTGTGGAGACCTGTAAAGAAGCTGGTTCATGGCTCTTGTAAAAATGTTTTCTTTTTTCCAAAGAGGGCTATTTTCAGAAGTGATAGAAGCTGTTGTTCCATAGTTGATGTTCCGGGCTATTGTTGGTCAAATGTTATTAATATATTAGACTTTTGGCTGCCAAACAGCTTGAAACAAACTGGTTATGTTTATTTTTAGAATTGTGTAAGTTGTGATGCTTTACAACTTGATACGCTTGTGATTACATCTGAACTGTATGCAGAGCTAATCCTCTTCCCAGCTCCCATCCAGACAGGGGCTGTAGTCATGCATTCCCAGCACATGGATTCTGCACACCATGGAGAGCAGCCAGCAGGTATTTGTGAGAGGAGATGAAGTCCTAAGACCTGACCTTCTCAGGTACGGAAGTGCCTCCTGCCAGGGGAAGACTTGCCTGAAATATGCCTTATCCAGTTACCACGAAAGGGCTGCCAGTGGAAGTGGGAGCGGGCTGCCAGCAGCTGAGCACATCCCATGGGATCAGGCTCCCTGCACAGGAGCTCCCGCTGGGCGAAAATGTTGTGTGAAAGTCTTGCTCTGCTCCCATGGAAATTACGAGGCGCTTCACATCACTGCCAGTGGGGGCAAGGTGAAGACGAGAGGCAACATGTTTGAGGCCGCTGAAAATAGCGAATTAAACGGTTGGTCGGGACATCAGTGAAGCCCTGTGCCATGAGCTTCATTAGGATGAAAATTCTCCGCTCCCTGGCTCGTTCTCTTCCTTCCGTGCACGTAGGTACATTATTTGCTGTGAGTTGTTCTGCTCAGAATTGATCTGTGGTGTTAGAAGCAGCTGTTTGATAGAACCAAAGAGCAAGAACAGGTTTTTTTAAAAAAAGGAAAAAGGGAGTAAGAGGTTGGCAGATGTAACTTGCAGTGTCTGTAAGAGCAACAGTCTCTTAATTTCTAAAATTTTAGGCCTTTTCTTGTTCAACTCAAATGATTTCAACAGCATCCCTTTCCTTCACCAGAGAAAAAGTTAGTCTTTTATACCTTTCTGGGAAGTCTTAATTTCTACCAGTACTCACTGGGCATCATCATTGCAGAACTGTTCCAGATGGTTCAAGGAATTCTTCATTTCTGTAACTTCTGCCAGTATGTCTTTATTTTCAAAAGGCTTATACAGCTTTGTCCCTCTTTCAAACCTTTTTGCCCATGGTGTATGATTCACTTTGCATTCTACTATCAGTTTTAAACAACATGTTCCTTGGCTCTAAATACTCATCAGGCTTCCAGCCAAGGAACACGTTCTTCTGTGTAGAGGATGGCTTCACAGTGTTGATCGAGAGCAGTTACATGACAGATCAGTTCAAGTTCCCTCTCTGGCATTCCATCCACCCAAGGCAGGTGGAGTCACTTGCCACATCTGTGACAATGCTGAGCACACAGTGGACCCCCATACACGGGGCTGCCTTGTGTGGCTTCGGCATAGACAGGCAAAAAATTTGGTGTAGATGGCAGAGATGTGCATTTGTGTCCTGCTGAACCCAAAGGTTTAAAAGATAAGGCCTCTGGCTGCTAGCTTTGATTTTTTTCACACATGAGCACACAATTACATCATGCATGAGCTCACAATTGCGTAATGCATGAACACACAATTATACCGTGCATGGGTGCACAGCTACCTCATGCATGAGTGTGCTGTTATATCATGCATGAGCACACAGTTACCTCCTGCATCAGTGAAGAAGTCTTCCCAAAACAAGCAAAAAACTTTTTAGGGCCTCATAGCATCTTCCTAAAACACGTTTATAACTGAGTGTGTGTTAAAAAACTATGTATAACTGTGCTTTGTGTCCAGGTGTTCATGGTCATACAGGTGTGCTCACACAGCCTTACTGGAGATGCAGGACACAGGAGGTAGAACAGGAGGTCCTGTGACACCCCTGTGGTATGGACAAGGTGTCTTTGTAGCCGCTTCGAGGTGTGCAGTGGAAGGGTGGATGGATGGAGAGCAGTGCAGGGAGACGTGTGGGGAGCAGTGCAGAGAGACATGCAGGGAGATGTGCAAGGAGCAGTGCAGGAGCAGTGGAGAGAGATATGCAGGTGCAGTGCAGGGATCAGAGAAGGGATGAGTGCAGGGAGCAGCGCAGGAGCAGCGCAGGGAGCTGCCGGCGGTGAGCACGCTCGGTGCATGCAGGGAGGGGTGCGTAGCGGGGGGGTCCCCCCGGCTGACCCCGGGCTGGTCCCCAGGGTTCGTTCCCCCGGTGCCGTCCCGGTGCCGCTCCGCGGCCGGCAGGGGGCGCGCCCTGCCCTCGGTGTGAGCCGGGGCTGCCCCGGCGGGAGGAGGCGGCGCAGGGAAGGGCGGGCGCGGCCGGGGCGGCGGGGCCGCGGCTCCGCTCGGGACACAGCGCCGGGCCGGGCCGGCGGGCAGGGCGGCGGGCGGGCAGGGCAGCCCGGCTCAGCCGCCGGAGCCGCCGGGCCGGGCTGCGGCGGGAGCTGCCCGGCGCAGGGGTGGGGACTGGCCGCTTCCTTAAACGGCGCGGGAGCGGCGGGGCGAGCCCGCACCGCCCCGGTGCGCGGGGCCGCGCCGACCCTCCCGGGACGCGGCCGCAACACGTGGAGCGAACTTTTGAGGGACGCGTGTCCGCGCCGGACGGGAGCCCCGCCGCCCGGGACCGCAACGCTGCGCGGAGCAGCTCGTCTCTCCGGTTTGATGGCTTTGGGTGTTGGATTTTGGCTTTTTTTTTTAATTATTATTTTTTTCCTTCTGCTTTTGGGTGGTTTTGATTTTTTCCCCCCCTCTTTCCCCTACTTCTCCTGTGCTGCTCTTGTGTCGGGACACTTCAATCTCGCCGGGGCAAACGCAGCGTTTGAAAAGCCGAGAGAAATGTTGCAACGTCCCTTGTGGCAACGCATTTTATTTTTATTTTTTTTTTTAATTTTGCCTTTTGCGAGGGCAAAGAGGAAGGGTAGAAAAAATCCCACCGTGATCAATATCGGTTTAAATACCCATCTGCGAGCCGCTGGGCTGCGGGAGGCAGGCGAGGGGAGCGCGGCCGCCCGCCCGCTGCCGCTCCCCGCTCGGCTGTGGCTCAGCCCGAGCCCTTCCCGTGCGGAATCCCGAGGACCTGCGGCTCTGGGCGGGGAAGCGGCCGCGGGGCCCTCCGAGCCCCTTTCCCGTGTCCCCCCCTCACTCAGAGCAGGTAACGGAGGGGGCTCGGGATTTTCTGTCCGTTCGGTGTATTCGCTCCGCTCTCCCCGCGCACGAAGTTCCCGCAGCAGCGGGGTCGGGATCGGCGGTGCCGAGTCACGATGGGCGTCGGAGCCCGGCCCGAGGTGCGGGGCTGGGTCCGGGGCGGCTGCGGGAGCGGGGCCGGGCCGGCTCGCAAGTTCGGGGAGGGGGTGGCGCGGGTCGTGCCTGCCCCGGCCGGGGGGGACGGCCCCGCTCCGGCGGGGTCCCCGGTGGCCCCGGGGCGGGGGCTCTACGCTGGCGGCGGGCACCGGCCAGAGAAAGGGGCTCAGTTAAAGATAGCGATGTGCAGTGGCCGCCTGCGCCTGATGGGCGAGCTGAGGGCTGGGTCTTTGCGGGCGAGATGAGAGGTTCGTGTCTTCAACTGGCCTACAAAGTCCCAGTTCTCGGCTCCCGGGACCTGCCGGGCGCGCAGAGGGCGAAGACGGAGCGCGGCGGCGGCGCTGTCGCTGCGCGGGGCCGCCCGGGGGGAGCGGGTCCGGCCCGGGGGCTCGGCAGGAGCGGGTCCGACCCGGCCCGGGGGGGCTGTGCGGGAGCGGGTCCGGTCCGGCCCGGCCCGGGGGCTGTGCGGGAACGGGTCCGGCCCGGCCCGGGGGCTCTGCGGGAGCGGGTCCGGCCCGGCCCGGGGGCTCGGCGGGCGCTGCTCGGGGCGCTGCTCGGGCGGCTTTCGGGGACCGCGGCTCCCCCGGCGCTGGGGCCGGCGGGTGCCCCTGCTCGCCGCGGGCAGAGGACGGAGCTGGTTCTCCGCGAACCGTATTTTGTTTCCTTCCACCTCCGAAAGGGCCTGGAACGTGCGCGTCCCGCCGGTGCTGGCGGCCCGTCCCCACGGCGGCCCGGCCCCGGCTCGCAGGACGCTGTGCCCGGCCCTGCCTCGGCGGGGAGCGAGCGCCGGGTTTCGCTCCCGCAAGACCATGTGCATCCTTCCCTCCGCTTTCACTTTCAGAAAACACATCTGTTTTCTTTTTCCTTTTTTTTTTTTTTTTTTTTTTAATAAATCTAGTCACATCCATTCGGAGTGCCCGGGCTCCCGGGAATTCTCCTCTTACTCACCTAAGCGTTTTCACCCCCCACCCTTCCGATGTTCCCTTTTTTTTGTCGGATTTGGATTCGGCACACCACGCGTCTGCAGACACCGGTTTGTGCTCCTTCTTTGGGCACGGTGTATATACAACTCCGGGTGTGTATATTACTCTTGGCTTGTATAGCGTCGTATTTATAACTTCTGTGCCCTTCTGTGTTATGTTACATTGCATTTTAACTTCTTAGAATTATTTTGAGAGTCCTCATAATTTTTTTGATTTACGTAACGATGTTTTTACTCCTCTCTTGTAAAGTCAATGATATTGACCTCCAGTAAGGAAAAAGGCCAAGTGGCAACGCTATTCTCATGGCTAAGGTCTATAAAAGCAAATGGAAAATTAAAATCTTCCTGTGTGTTTTTTTTGAGCCACTTAGAATTTCACTTTCCCTCTGATGTTTGAGTCTACATTCTGTAGGTGTGTATGCAGACTGCATATCAGAGAATCACAACTTTTATACTCTGCTCCCATTAAATTTTTGCAAACAAGCCCCATTCTCAGTGCAATTTTCTGTTGCAATTGCCCATAAAAATAACAATATTTACTGTTTTACAATTAGGAAAAAACCACAAATACTATTATAGACCTCTGCCTACTTTTTTCTTCTCCATCCCCCTGTATCCCAACACTTGTGTGCAGCATGCTAACGTGTATTAATAGCTGTTGCTCTGACACACATCAGGACATACAGACCTTAACAGATCAGAATTGTTTCCCGTGTTCAGTCCCTCAGGTGTCTGTTTGATTTGAAGGACAGTGGGCGCAGTCAGGGCTTACTTGGGCCTGTTCTCTTCATAAACCTGTTCATAAAGTACTGGTTGGGAGCTTTCTTTGAAATCAAAATGTCAAGGAAAACTTTTTGCACATTTCTTTTCCCCATATGCCCATTTTCCCAAAGAACTCGGTCTAGTGGCCAGAAAAAGGAAAAGTATGTGAAAGTTAAGGAGTAAAGGCAAAGATACTGTTACTCTTTTAGGAGAGAACCCGCTAAAACCCGCTCTGCTGGCCTGTTTGCAGCCCTCTTCTCCCTGCAGATCTGTAGCTCTCAACGAAATTAATCTGCAGTGAAATCACAGAAATCTGATTCTAATCATCGGCCCTGGAACGAGTCGGAGCTACAAGAAGACGAGCATAGTGTAAAAATACTTCAGGCACGCGGGGCCGTATCATTAACATTAAACCCCGATGGTGTGAACGGGGGGGCCGGGGAGCAGATTCCTCTGCCTCCTTAGCGTGCTCCTTCCAGCTTCTTGTGCAACTTCTTAGGTATCACTGGCAAGCAGCGATTTGTGGAGGTCGGTTGTGTTGCTGGTCAGGCTCCTGGATTAGCTGGTGGGCTAAACCCAAGTTTTCATTTTCATAGGAGAGTTCCCTAACTGTGCTGTGCTTTAGCTTTTGTCAGGTTTAACATAATCTGGATTTTTTATTTTTTTTTTTCCTCAGAAACAATTTCATTTCTTCCTGCCTTTAAGTAACTCTGGCAAGTTTTGTTCCCCTGAAACCTATTCTGGAGCACTGTGTAGCATAGCATGAGTCTGTTCATTTGAGTGCATCAGTCAAGAGTCAGTGGAAGCCTGGCTTCTGGAGGGAGTGAGTGCTCAGCATTTTATGGTCAGCAGGACTTGTTAAATGTGTACTTTTGAGCTTCCAACTCCCTAGTCACTTTTAGATTTTTTTTTTAGATGGCATTTGCCAAGGTGAAAGGACACATTTTTTAAGCAACATTCATCTGTTTGCACTAGTGTGGATGTAGTTGTCTGTAGCTGCTAGAACTCTGTTGACAGACTGGCTGATATGAGGAATGTGGGGTTTTTTCTCCATTCAACTACATTATTAGGATTATTTAGATCATAGCTGCACACACTGCATTGACAGGCACTTTCCAACTTCTGTCTGTGCCCCAAAGAACATACAGTACAATGCAGACGCATTTCTCAGCATCTGTTTTACACTGTGGAGTTTAAACATTCTCTCTGAATTAGAGTTCAGGCTTGAAGGGAACATTCCCTCATACCCCAAATGGCTTTTTGTGGGTCAAATTACAAAGTAAAAATATTTTATTTTTAAATAATATTGCTCTGAAGGCTGGGCTGGGGGTAGCCCATGGTTTAGCACTTTCCAAATGCTAAAGAAGATGGTTCAAGCTTCTGCTGCAAGTTGTGGACAAGCTCTTAAATTATTGTTTTAGCTCTGAGGCTTTCACAATGTCCTGTGCTCTCTGGGATGCAGATTCAATTATTCCCCCCCTCCCCGGTTAATAATGGGGCTTTGTTTTATTTTCACTTCTAAACTTTATGCCTCTCTTGCTAATCTTTCTGTGTGTACAAATATGCTTTCTTTGTCATTCAGACTTGGCAATACTTGGGCCACACTAAACTAGTTCTGGGCAGTACAGCAAGGCTTTCTATTTATCAGGGCCTTTCCGGGGAAGTTTATTACACTGTAGGAGTGACATTTTCAGCCTTCTGAAAGAGCTGGTAAATATTTGGCAGGTTCTACTCCTTCAACAACAAAAAAAAAGGGCCATATTTTATCTGTGATAAGGCCTGAAAGAAAACTATCTAGGCAGAAGGGTGGGGTTCGTGCAGTTTATTCTTTGAATTGCCCTGAGTGAAGTCAAATGTTTGCCTGCAATTTAAGAACCGCTGTTCCTCTATGTTTGCAAATAGAGACCTTCGAGCCAGGGCTGTATTTTAAGTTGCAGTAGGGCACAGAGCAGAGCAAGTCTGCGGTGTCTGGGTTACAAATACACGTAAACAGGGGCAGGTTAGAGTCAGACTAGGCCTGGTATTGGCTCTGTTGTCCAGTACAGACCTTTCACAGCAGCCTGGACATGCTTGTGTTAGAGCCTTGCACCCTTAGTAAGGACAAACTCTCAGAGGAGCGAGGCAGTGAGTGAACACCCAGCTGCAGACACTTTCCCCTCTGCTCTTGGCTCCATCTGCAGATGGCAAACCCCAAGCCCGGGCTGTGCTCTGTGCCAGCTCTCCAGCACACAGAAGCAAACCAGACGTGGAAGGGAATGTGCTTCTCCCTTCCTACTGCTGGCCCACTTGAGAAAATCTTTCCAGCTTGTGCTGATTTCATCACTTCCCTTCCTGAGGACCCAAAAGGGACAGGTCCCAGAGGGGACAGGAGGAGGGTAGGAGAGCCTAGAAGAGGCTGCAGGGTGGCTGGTGCTGGTCCACAGGCAGGGACGTACCTCTGAGGCTTTGGCTCCTTCCCGCAGTCCGAGTGACATCCCTGTCAAACAAAGACTGGTGGATCTGTGTGGCTTCCCCAAGGCACAGCACTGTCCCCTTTGCTGGTGTGATCTTTGCTTGGGAGAGAGGTTTCTGCTTGGGTTTGGCTGCTCTGGAGTGAGCAGGGAGAGGGTGCACGTGGTGATCCTACCAGGAGGATCTCAACTGCTCCGATCCCAAAGAGGGGAGTGTCTGACACTGGTGCTGGGAAACCCTTCCTTGCTGAGGGCAGAATGGGCCTTTCAGATCCCACCACCAGCCTGTGCATTCCCATGGGCCTTGGTGTGAGCCAGCAGTGGTGTGGAAAAGAAATCATGTGGCTGCAGACTGAAGGAAATGAGCCAGGGTGATGCTGGTCCAGGGACAGCTTCCTCTTCCCTGCATAACTGGTGGGCTATGGATTCATGGCATATTTCTTTAGCACTGAATAATCAAAATATTTCCAAGCATTGCTTGGTAGATTTGATTTGGGATAGACTTCTTGAATTTTATTTGGATCTCGGTTTAGCCTATCAGTTCAGGGGGCTTAGGCTGTTGGTTTTTCCCTTCTATGGCAGCAGGCAACAGGCCTTTGTTCTTCCTGTCCTTTGGCAGAAAGTGCTTCCCGGTGTCCTGGACACCCACGTGGGTGGATGACGTGCCCACACTCCATGGCAGCATGCAGGATTTCGGGATTTTCCCACTACAGGTTTGTTAGTGACACCACTTATAGGTCCAGGACTGTAGTCTTGACTCCTAGATCGTGCCTGCTAATGTTGTCAGTCATTATTATTATTATTTTAATTACAAAATGTCCCATCTGACCAAGGCTTTGGAGTCTTGCTCAGGCAGTTACTGGACAGTCGTGGTGTGGATGACAGACCATGGAGGAATGAGGAATGCACACTGGTTTTGAGGAGGAAATGTTACCCTGAACTGTCCAGCCTGGTGAAGGGGTCAGTCCCGGATGGCTGGAGGCAGGACAGGGGCTCTTCCCATCCTTTTCCTGCTGAAATCTGATGAAATGAAATAGTGACATTCCAGTTCTTACAGCTGTTTTGAATCTCTATAAATGCACTTTACTTTTTCTCTTTTTTTTTTTTCCCTGTTCCAAGTATGGAATTTCCTCAAACTATAAACTTTGAAAGCAGATTTCATTCAGCAAAATCTCTTTTAAAATATGGCGAGGAACACAATTTAAACCACTTTAATTCAATCAGCAGCCTGTAAGAACTGATCTACAGTGGCCCAAAGGCCTGCTAAAATTAGTCATGGTTTTATGTTTTTGGAAAAACCCTCTTTAGGAGTGGCTCTGTCGTTAGGAAGAACGGGGCTTTTGGTTGCAGGACTGTCAGTAGGGTTAAATTCAAAAATGCAAGTGCAGTAGTTTAAGGAATAAATTCCAGAAGCTGTTCAAGGCTCAGCTGCGTTACAGAGCCATGATCAGGTTGGGTTAGACTGAACTGCCATATACCAAAACATCTGGAATAATATCACGTTTCCCCAAAGTGGAATTTTCTTTAAGAGCAGCAGCAGTTGCTGATATTTGAGAGGGTGGAGCCAGCAGGAACCTGCGAATGCTGGAAAATGAATTAGGAATTTATAGGGTGAAATATTGAGACTTTGTCAGGAATCATGATTTTGATTATGATCTCTCGTTTAAAGCATCAGCTCATTCTGAGAACTGGGACTTTCCAGGCGGTGGGGATTGGTCGCACAGTTTGCACCGTGGCCGGGAACTCGGCTCCTTGGCACTTGGATTTTCAGTCTTTTGATGAATTCCAGGGAAACAAGTTGTGGCAAACTGATTTTGAGCTTTGGAGCCAGAATATGCATGAAAAATCCTGTATGAAAAGAGAGATTGTTTCATAAAGAAGAATTTAAATGTAGTTCAGTTAAAATATGCTTGATTTAAAACTGTAAATGCAGTTTTGATTTTTTATGAAAGATAAAAGTTTCCTCAATTCTGGTGTTCTGAGTGTATTTTACACCTGAAGGATACCATAAAAGCAGACTTGAAGTCTTAGTTGCATTTAAACTATTTTTTATTACAAAATCTGCTTTGACTACAGAGATATTTTGTATAATTGTGACTTTATCTGTTAATTTTGAAGGAAATATTTCTAGAGGAGGAAAACATTCCCATGCAAATATAACAGTTGTACAGAACAAGGAAGAGAAAGGTGCTCAATCACAAATGAGCTTGCCCATTTTAATTTTCCTTGGACCATAAAACCAAACAAATAGGTAATTTGTGAAAAAACATAATCAGATATTTACAGTACCCATGTTGTGGATTATTCAGCAGTACATTTAACAGTGTTTTACATAAAGCTTTCACTATACTAAGAATGTCTGCTGTTTTACACACGCCAGAACCAGTTTGAATCCACATTTTAAAAACTACTTAAATTAAGGGGGTTTTTTTTCTAAACTATTTCACTGAACAATGAAATTTAACTGAGTAACCTAAGCTGAATTTCTTAAATCTGAGTCTGCAGAGAGCTCCCAAAATGTCATCCACAATGTTGTAACAAAGGAGCAGCACTTCACTGAATCATTGCACAGTGTTTGTAGCTGCACCTCCGAGTGCTACTCTGAGATCAGAATTACTCCAAGTCCCAGCCTAAATTTAGCTCCGGGATTCACATACTGCACTCTCTTCACTGGAAGAGTCTGGTTCTCTTGCAGGTATTTGAGCTGGTTTTGCATCTCTTTGGGGAATAAATTACAGCCTGAATGAGAACATTCACACATATTTATGGCATTAATGCTATAGGCAGTTGGAGGGGCTGCAGCACTCAGCCTTTAAAACTAAAACTATCTCTAGCCCCCTTCCAGGACTTAATTTAATTGCTGTATCAATGGCCATCAAGGGCAGTGAGACACAATGAACCAACATTTTTTCTGACAGTGTTTCTTTGCAAACATAGCAATAAGTTTCTCTCCTTCAAGTTCCCACCAGAATGAACTCTTCCCCCCCAGCCCAGCCCCATGTGAATAAATGCACTTGTACTGCAAGTTGTTTCACATGCCCCAAATAAAAATGTAATAAATCCAGAGTAAGGAAAATGCTTATGAGCCAGTCTAAGGCTCATAAGGTGTTATGTAATACTAGTTACATAAAGTTTTGGATGTCTTTATACTTTTAAGGTACTATTGCCTACAAAAAGAACAGAAACTGTAGTTTAATTTCGAAACATTTGATAGGAGTTTAATCTTAAAATACATAATTTGGGCTTGTAGATTGCCTACATCACAGAATGAATTTAGAGCTCTCCAAAGAAACAGCAGCTGTGCCCAGTGCTAAATAAAACATCTCCTGCAAGCCAGTGGAGATCTCTTGATCTGCACCAGCCCAGGATTTGTCCTGTGCTCTAATTTTGGTGACTAGTAATGTTTTCAGACAAACAGCCACGAGCACCCTATCATTTCATAGCAGTATGTTCATAACTGTTTGGAAATTGTCGCTTTCAAACCCTTCATAACTTTTTTTAATTAGCCAGCTATCAGTGTTACAGTAATGCCAAATTATGGTTAGTTGTTTGCAGGCAGCTAGCAGGGTTTAGGTGCTTAAAAATACATATAAAGCAGGATTTCTGTAGAGACCCAGCTCTGTGGCCAGGATCTCATCCTCCCTCTCATCTCTCCCTGGGCCTCTCTTGCCTGTGGCCTGAGCAGTGCACAGGAGATGATGGGATCGATGTGGTGACTGAGCTCTTCCTCTCTTCTCTCCTTTCCCCCTTGAGTCAATCCACACCCTGAAGGAAACACTCCAGTGCAGGTGAAAGAAATGCAGTACACCCCCATACAGCCTCCAGACATAATCTCCCACCAGAATGATTTCCACAGCAACTAAAGATTTTCTTTTAATGAAATTTGCTACAACCTGACTATTCCAGGCATGGCTTTGAATGTAAGCAGCACTGCTGAGCTATTACCTGACAGCCAGAAACCTCGTTTGTTAATAGTATTTTCAGAGGGACAGAATTTCCCCTTTTCCCAAGCATTTCTTGTGCACCCCTTGCAGTATTGAACAGCAGTCATAAATCTGGGCACTGGTAGAGCGTTAACTGATAACATCTCATTCTCATTGAAGTGTCTCATTAGAAGTATCTGGCAAAATGATTCCTAATTCTCCTAAGATGGAGTTTGGTTAAACTTCATCAGCCTAAAAAGCGGGTCCTTGGTCTGGACTTACTTTCAAGGCAGAAGGAAAGGGGAGGTGGCTCCAGGGTCAGGGTGTCTCACTGGGCGAGTTTACACCTGAGGATGGGAGACAGCACCCTCCACGTACAGCTCTTATGCCACTAACCAGGAAGCTTGTACAATCAGCTTTGAGTCACAGATGCTTAATATTTCACTTAACCCTTTCAGTTAACTGTCAAGATTTCACTTAACTCTTAGATTTGCTCGATGGCTTTGGTGTGAGAGGTGTAAAACTTGCAGGTGAGAAGCTGCTCCTGTAACAGGTCACTGGTGGTCGGGCCCTGAGCACCCACAGTCACCAGCACCAGGGTGTTCCTGCAGCATTCAGCATTTCTGAACGTTGCTGTGCCTTTCTTTCAATCTCCATGGCAAGTGAATTGGGTTTACTGGGTTTCTCTAATCTGTTCTTATGGCTCTAAACTATCAGCAATTTTAAGGGCATTAGTTCAGCGTCATGTTACCAAATCCTGCTTAGTTCAATTAATTACATTCAGCAAATGAGCTGTAAAGAGCTTCTGGATATATAGAGTTGGACCCAAACCCAGTGGGCATTTCCAGTGGTTATTGAACTTGTACCTGGCAATCTGGTCCCTTTAGAAAAACATTTCAGAGTTACCAGTGAGAAGTAATGCTGAAATGAGAGAAAAAGTCATGTAAATTCTCCCACACCTGCAGCACTAAGCTGGGTTCCCTAGTAATGTAAACTTCATTTTCTGTGGAGGATTTTACTGCGTTTTCTATCAAAAAAAGCTGTAAACTTCCAACAAAAGACCAACATCTTAAGCAGAGAGCAATATAGTTTAAAAGCTTGAGGTCTAGTGCTGCGAGAAGAGTGAGTGTACATCTCAGGGAACTGTGGGGTTCTGTCTCTTCTCTGTTGTGCCCCAGTATCCAAAATAGGCACTTTTCATGAATGTACTGGCAAGGAAGAGCATGTGACGGGATTATTTAGGAGGAGCAGCCAAAACGTTTATCAATTATTGTATCTGTTTTCTTCCTCCAAGAAGGCTCCTCCAGAGGCACGTGCCTCCTCTCTTGTAACCAAACCCTCTGTGCTCTCCCTGGGTTGTTGAAAATCGATTTGCTCACGCTTTGCTCCGGTTTGAAGCCTCTTGGCTCGTTGATGTTACATGTCAGTGTTACTGGGGCACTCGGGGTGGGTGCTGGTGCCGTGGGGATGCTGGCACTGCACGGGGGTCACACGCCTGCCTCGAGAAGCCGCCCTGTCCACTCCATCCCGGCTCCCCGAGCGGGGATTTCCTGAGGCATAAAAGGGGCAGTTGTTCCTTAAAAAAAAAAAAATTTTAAAAAAAGTGAAGCTTTCAGGTCCCAGTCTCCTCTGCTTGCTCCTCCCAGGGGAATGGATGCAATTTGACCTTCCTAAATTTTTATGAACCACCTTTGCTGGAAAGGTGGAAAAGCACAGTGACAAAAATGCCCAGGATCGTGTATGCTGGGGGTAATGAAATGTGAATTTACGTGACCATCCATAGCTGATGCACATTTCATGCTTGAGGTCTTCCATGCGATGAGTCCACTGCTAGCAGGGGCAATAGTTTTAATTATATGCTTCATAATTGTTTTAGGACTTTGTACACTGCTCAGACATAAGGGGACGAATCTAAAAAGTGTGCAAATGAAATGAATCTGAGTTCTTACCTGAAGTAAAACCTAAGCCTGATGCTTTTTATAAGCTTGTAAATGACAATAATTAGCTCCTGGTTTAATGCCAATACATTCTGAGCATATACTTATTACTGTAATGCCCATAATCAATATTGGTGTAAACATGGGCAGAATAAGTCCAAAGTTTCTGACTTTAAAAAGTCAGAAACTGGACTTGGGGTGAATTCTTTAGAGTGTGTGACCATAAGAATATTCTTATATTCTTTCCACTTATTGGGCCTCAAAGAACTGAAAAATGGAGAGCACCAGAACACCCGACAGATCCACTTAAAGCTCTGGGTCAGTAGCATGCTTAAGCACATGCTTAACTTAAAGCAAACGATTAATCACATCCCTGGTCCACGGAGTAATTAAACTTGTGCTTATGTACTTTGTACGGCGCAGTACCAGCCTGCAGGCAGTCTCTGAGTACTGGTGTGCCTGAGAAAGTGGTGAATCAGAAAGTGATTTTTGGCTGGAGTTCGAAAATGAGTTTAAAAGAGTGAGTTAGGCACCCAGAACTCATTAGATTTGAATAACTACGGAAAAGCTGGTCTTGTCAGCAGAGCTGTGTAAGTAGCAAGGTGTGGCCCTTTACCTCATGGTAATGCCTCAGTTTTGTTTGAAGAGAAATGATTTAAAAAACCCTTTCGCTCAGTAATTTCCTGCTGCTCTCCTATAACTTTTTGCTTCCCTTAATGCTGTCCAGACCAGACTCTGTTCCAGCAGAGCCCAAGCCAGGCAGCCCCTTTGCTCTGGCAGCTTCTCTCTTACCTTGCTGGTCAGAGCCTAGGCAGGCTCAGAACTAACGGCAGGTCGGGGTCAGCAGCGTGGCTGTTTTCCTGTCGGTGATCAGTCCAGGCACAGCTCTGTGGTAACACACTCCTCTGGGAGCCAGCAGGGATCTGTGCACTGCTGCTTGCCATCCCTCCACCTTCCAGCCTGCGTGGGCTTCTCCAGCACTGCTGTGCCCTGTGCCAGAGCCTTGGCTCACAGCTGCACCAGCCAGCCCAGCACTGAGGGCCGTGTGCTGAGCATGGTCCTGGGTACAACCATGGCCTGGGACTCCTGCAGCCAGTCCTGGACATGGTCTGACAGCATGAACCAGGGACCAGTATGAACAGGCTGTTTGGATGTGCCCTCCCCCTTCTTTTGGTGGCTGAGACCTTAATAGGACAGTGGTGGCCAAGCTGGTTGGCCATGCCCTGGTTAATTTTCTAGGAGCCACAAAGCCTCTTCCAGCCACAGCTCCTCCCCTGGCATGTTCTCCCCTTCCTGTACCCGTCCTGGTGCCAGCCAGTTTAGTATGTTAGTCATCACACCAGCAAGATCCCTTCTGAGTTGCTCTGGGTGTGTTTTGCCCACATGCAGGCGATCTGACCAGGCAGCACTGCCACCCTCTTCTTTGCCAGTCTGAGCCAGGTTATGGTCTCTTGCCACTCAAGACCAGCGTAATGTGGCAGCCCCTAGCAGACTTGTTGATGACTAAGTGTTTTATTTTATATACTTAAAGTCAGCTGCTTTAATTTGCTTGTTCTCCAAGGCTCTGTGTATAAATGCTGGTGAGGTCACCACAGTGAGCCAAACCAGGGCAGCATCAAACAGCTCCTCTTGGAATTATTGACTCCTGGGTATCTGAACAGTGGGAGGCTGGTTTGCAGAGCAGCTCCATGGAAAGTCTGTGTAATGTGTTTGATTATCCAACCTTGCCATTTTCAAAGGGACCCAGTCAAGATTAACAGGGCCTAAATGTACCATCTCCTAAAAATAACTCTGGCTTCCCAGCTCCTCTGCTGATGTTGGGAGTGGAAGAAAAAAGTGATGCTCCAAACTGAGGATTGCAAAGAAAGAGGAAATGTCAAACGCACGTGGCCAACCCCACCCCTTGACAGCCCTGGAGAATGGGTGCTCTTCCATCAGTGCTCAGGTTCCTTCACTTTGGGGTCCCAGGCAGGGCACCCCCTGTGCACTGGCTCTCCCAGGGGACTGTGCTGGATCCATGTGGATGGGAATCTCAGCCAGGCAGCTCTCGCTGCTGGAGACAGCGACAATGGGGATGTTGGCTGTTCCTTGGCAAAGGGAGACACTTCCCGAATTTTCCTAATGTGTGTATTTTTGTTTTCTTCTGGGTGAGGGAGACGAATGAACCCAGCTCTCATCAGCACCTCTGGAGCTGCTTGGGCCTGCACAGGGACAGCCCAGCGAGGGTCACCGTTCGTGCTGGCACGACCCAAAGCCAGGAGCTGCTGCTCTGGGTAACTGGCTCACGGCTGACAGCATTCCCCAAGCACAGGGTGCAGTTGGGCTGAGCCACAGTGTCTCCTGGGAGCAGGACTGGCTGGGAAGGCTCCCAGTTCACTGTGCATTTGTTCTGTGCTGCACAGTTAATATTTTCTTAGGGACTGTCCATGTAATTTTCAAGATGGTGATCAGCCTTGGTTTTGAGAGAAAAACCTGGGCCGGCCACGCTGCTATGGTTGTTTTCTCGCTGTTGTGTCCGCCGGCTCATGCACCTGGAGTCAGCTCCAGGTTTGGGAAGTGTACAGTCCCGGAGTCCTTGGAGGCCTGCTGTGTTTTTAGCTGCTCTGAAGGCAGCCCTTCATCTTTTCCAAGCTACATGGAGTCAGCACTGCTGCCATGTAACCCAGGGGCTGAAGCTCTTGTCCGGGCAGAGCAGGATCAGCAGCTGCTGTTAAAAGGCCCAGAATCTCTCCTGTGAGTGGGTGTTATTCACTTGGTTATACCAGTCCATTCCAGCTGAGGATCTGTCCCTTTGTTTTGTGCATGGGACAATTTGTTTTCAATTTTTGTTTCTGAAAGGAAACTGTCAAGACAAAATTCACACTTAAAAAAATTAAGGGAAACAGCCCTTTGTCCGTTTCTAACAATCCCCTTCGATGACTAAAGCTGGAAGAATTCTAGAAACTGCAGTAATTTTCTACCTTTGCTTTGGTTTTGTGTTGCTCTCGCATTTTCTGAGTTTCAGATCCAACACACCAAAAATACTAGAGGCCCAAATCACCATGTTAGGACGAGTGTAACCCAGAGATGTGTGCTCTAAAGATCAGAATCTGGTTGTGCTTTATCTAGAAGTGGAACTGGGACAGCAGGGAGCCGAGAGCAGCTTGGGCAGGATTCCCTCTCCTTGTAGCACACAGCCTCGTGCTGCCTTTGCAATCCAAGAGGGAACATGTAAAGCCTCC
Organism: Lepidothrix coronata; assembly: GCF_001604755.1. NCBI lineage: Eukaryota > Metazoa > Chordata > Aves > Passeriformes > Pipridae > Lepidothrix > Lepidothrix coronata. The sequence continues at coordinate 3,656,815 of NW_016690214.1, read as the reverse complement.
ACGAAGGCTGTTCCCTAGAGCAGCACACACCCATCCTCGCCGGGTTCTGCCAATGACCCAATGCAAGTAAAATAAAATCGTGGGGGAGCCAGCCTGCCCAGGCACCAATCTGCAACAACCCCAGCTTTTCCGTGCCCTGGCTGTGCTCAGCCTGCTCCTGGTGGGGTCCTGGCTGCCAGGGAGGTTGTGGTCTCCCTAGGGCAGGGGCTCCTCAGATTTTCTTCCATGATGGTACAGCAGCCAGTGCTGCAGGGACCTGGTCCTTGCCTGGGGCTCCTTCCAACTACAAAGACTTGTTTATTGTCAATCCAAGAAAAAAAAAAAAAGAACTTTTGAAAATAATAATAACAGCATGCATCTCATTTTCATTTTAGTCCTAAAAACTACTTGATGCTCATTACAAAGGAATTGATTCCTTAAATGAATGAAGCAGCCGTGAGTGCTGCTTTCAGTGTGGGACTGCTGACGCTCTGACTCATGCTCTGCTTCTCACAGGCTCTGGCTTTTATGCTTCATTTAGGACACCAACGTCATTAGCATTCAGAGGGCTGCTGCTTTTTTTAAAATTATTATTATACTGCTGTTGTAACTTTGATTCAAAGATGCAAATAATATTTGGATCCGAATCACGGCTCATGTTTTATTACCAGATCAGGGCATGGGGTTTGTTTTCCCTTGACTTGCAAGCCCTAGAAGAAATTCTAGATGAAAATAAGGTGTGGCTTTGTACAGTTCTGAGAAGGTTTCCGGGGTTTTTGGATGCCAGGTTGACTGCTACCGTGGAAAACCATCCCCTGTGGGATGGGTGAGGATACTGGTATGGTGTTGTACTGTATTGTGTGACTCCCCAAGCCTCAGAGTGGCCATACCAGCTGTGTGTGTGTCCCTGGAGATGGCACATGTGAACAGCTCCAAACATGATGCTTTGCTCCAGAGATCCCTGTGCTGCCACTCACATCTCACCTCACAGCATTTCAGAGACACTCAACCACTTTGTTCTTCACAGCTTGTAACCAGGAACTGGGGAAAGGATCCCTTGCTGAGGGATATGATGTGATGTTTTTACTGCAAAGGGGGGGGGGGGAAGAAGAAAAACCCTGAGAGCTTTTCTGAACTCCTGAACACTCTGAAACTCCTGAAAGCCCTCAGGCATGTCACAAAGTCCCTCTCAAGGGCAGCAGCTTGCAGGGATCCTTGCAAGCCCACCAAGGGATGGGGCCCACACCAGCTCTCTACAAAGAGAGTTTATGGGGAAACAACAGAGCAGAATTGTGGGAATCTGCCTGTACTTTCTGTTGGGTCCCCTGCCATGAAATTCGAAGTACTGATCCAATAAAAGGGAAATGTTACTCCTTGCCGGAAGGACATGCTGGGCTGGGCTGGGCTTTCCAGGAGGACTTGTGAATGATGGTTGAAAATTCCCAGCCAAATACCTGGCACCTTTTGAGCTGTAAATGTATAGATCTTTTTCAGATATTACTTAAGCTGAAAGTTGTTGAAAAATCAGTAGTAATTCCCTCATTAAAATCCCAGCTTTATTAATTAATTAAAAGCAACTGCTTCTGCAGATGGATGTGAGCTCTTCCAGAGGGACTTGGGTGCTGTGGCTGAGCAGCTCTGAGTGCCCTGGGGAGTTCTGAGTGCCCCAAGGATCATGGGTTATGACACAGGAGTGTGGGACGTGCAGAGTTCGTCAGCCCTGGGGGCTCCACTTCTCCTGGACGAAGCAGCAGTGCTCACCTGAGAGCCAGTACCACGAGTATCTGCAGGACAAGGCATTCCTGCCTTTTGCCCTGGTGGCTGGGTATTCCAGGGCTGCCTGCAGATAGCTGTGCCAGGCTCTGTTTGGTGGCATTCCTCTGTTTGGTGGCATTCCCAGTGAGTGACAGACGAGCCATCTGGCATGATGCTGAAACTCAGCCCAGCCTTCGCTGAGGAGGAGCCCACAGGGATGACAAAGCACTTCCACACCTTCTGCTGCCGTGTGGGCTGGGCACTGGGACCGGGGTGTTCCTGGGCACTGGGACTGGGGTATTCCTGGGTATTCCCGGGCACAGCAGCGTGAGACAGCACAGTCGTGCTGGAGAGAAAAGACCCTGCCAGACCCTGCCCTCGTAGGGATGGACTGAGCGGCAGCAAGAAAAATGAGGGACTTTCAGGGGCAGCTGTGTTTTACTAACCCAGTCATAATGCCCCTAAAAATCCTTATTGTTCTTGCAATGGTCAACTGTGACCTCCGGCACGGGGAGGCCTGGAAGGGAAGCACGAGCACTCAGGGCTGGGCAAGCACGGAAGGGCAGGCGGCCATCGGGAAGGATGGCTGGGAAGTGGGAGCAGGGTTTCAGACTGGGGAAGGTGTTTCTGTTGGAGGGGAACTAAAAGGACGTGGTGTTGTGACCTGTGGTGTGGAGTGTGTGTGCTCTGTATGGCGCTCAGGGCACAAGAACTGGAACACAAAGATGGGGAAACGAAACAATCCCGAGTGCTTTCCTCCCCACCCCCCCACCAGAGCGAAATGCAGAGAGATGCACAACCCAACCCCAGAGAAACAGCCCGTACCCAAACCATTCCCCACTCCTAATTCCCTGTTTTACTCCTCCTTCAGCAAACTGTCCTTGCAGGTCTCTGCTCATGCTCCTTTCTCTGAGCTTTATTCCTGTTCTCCTTTCTCAGACCAGCCCAGGATGCAGTAATTGCATGCAAAGAAGCAGTTTGTTAAACAGAACCATAATATTTAATTATTTGCCATCTTTATGCATTCTAACACTTCATTTGCATTTCTGAGAGCTTCTATATGTTGAGTAAAAGTTTTTATTTTCATTGAACTCTGCAACAATGTTCAAAGCTTTTATCCTTTAATAACTCTACCCTAGGGTATGGATAGTCAAATTAGTCTGGCCCCACAGCAGCAATGGGCCTTTCACACTGTCTGCTTGGATTACTCATTCATTACCTTTTGAAAAGGCTTTGTTTATGGCTTTTATGATTTTTATCAATTAATTATATGTTTATCAATTAATTCTGCTTTATATGCCTATGCCAGTAGATTAGATTAGAAGTGCATGCCTTTTTTTTTTTTTTAAATTGGGTTTTATGGTTTTGGAGCAGGATTTACTCATGTGTTATTTGTCATTCTCAGGAGCATTTCAAGTGCTTTTCCTAAAGCTGAATTCTCTATAAAGGAGAAGTGACTAGAAACCCTGAACTGAGTCCCAGGTCTCACTTAACTTTGTAAGGCACAGTGACACACTGAGGCTGCTCCACTTAAGGTATGGTATGAACCAGGAGCTGTGGAATGAGTGTTCACATGGATCATCCTGCCTGTGGAATGAGTGTTCACATGGATCATCCTGCTGCAGCTATTCCCGAGCCAGCAGCTGCTGTGTAAGCAGAGCCCAAAAGACAATCCTTGCCCCAGTGACTGTGTGGCAGATAAGACAGACAATGGGCACCAGGAAGGCCCCTGGCTATCAGGGAAGGATGGATACTGTTCAGCCAGCTGGGAACAAAGAAACCTGGGCTGCTCCAGGCCCCACAGGACTGTCCCAGAGTGTCCTTCCCTGCCTGCTGGTGCCAGGAACGTGACACTTTGGGAACTGTTTGTGTCAGGACTCCCTGCTTTGACACCTTTGATTTCTGAGACTGCCTCATTTCAGGAAACCCCAAAGCTCCTCTCCACAAGGATTTCCCCATCCAGCAGCTCTTCACTGGATACTGAAATGAGATGGAAGGGCTTGAATGTTTCCTTGGCAAGATGGGTGGATGGCATTAGTTTAATCTGTTCTGATTCTGGTTCTACCAAGTCAACTGGATCCAATCACCTCCTCTGCTAAAGGCTGCAGAGCAACAGTCTACTGGAATATTCTTTGTGCTGAAAACAGGAAGACATGGAATGAGGGTTTGTAACTTTTTTGGATGACTTTCTATGTTACAATTTTTACCTTTAATATCACCACTTTAAATAAGAATATTTATTTGTTGAAATAAACACATTTTTTGCCCTGAAATACTGGAATATGCCTCCACAGCTTCTTCCCACCTCAGCTCTGCCACTGTGAAGAGAACCCACTTGTGGATTTCAAAGTCAGAAGGATGAGCTGGAACCTCTAACAGAGGATGTGCACAGAGCAATTCCTGCAGTTCCTCCTGCAGCCAGGGCCCTGATGAGTGGATCTTCTCCTTACCTGCTCTAGGAAATCCTGTATAAATGTCTGACAAGCTCTTCCAGGGCTTTATAACTTTGTGTCTTGTTCCTTAAGGCAAGCTGCAAGTTGCCTGCTTATCCCATTCCATCTTGTACGGCCTCTGTGGATGGGACCCTTCCTGTGTGTGACTGCACGTGGTGGAGAGGAGAGCACGGGGGTTTGGGGCTATTTTTATCTGATGTGTTCCCAAAGCAGCTCTCCCAGTTGCCACACTGCCTGTCAGAGTGGAGGGCTGGTGCAGCAGAGGTCTGTAGGGACACTTGGTACGTGGCCAGGAGATCACATGCAGGATCCCTTGTGCACATCCTGCAGTGGGATCCAGCCCTGCTAGTCTCTCTTTAACACTTCAGGACATTCTCAGCAGACCCATGAATCCATTTCTCAGTGCCCAGGCTAGGCCACCAAGACTTCAAGAGCAAATCTGACTGGTTTTAGTTTTCTTTCTTTTTAAGATTCAGCATCACTGAGCACCTCCAATTTGGCTTGAAAAATAAAATACCTAGAATAAAGGTATTTGAAAAGCACATGCAGGTCATCATAGGGTTTTTGCAAACTCAGCCTCAGGTGATGCCATCAGCTTCTACTGCAGTTAAGCACTGCCCCAGACTTCCTTGAAGTTGCCATCTCCAGTCTGTGCTAAGCAGTATGAACATTAAAATAGGCCCTGCTGAAATAAAACACCCTGGTACTTGCATGAACACACTGTTTCCTCAAAAAACAGGTAACTGAACTACACCTGAGCCACCATTTGAGCTGCTTTTCACATCTTTGGAAGGTGCAGGGCATCCAGATCAGTACTGGTGTTACCACAGCCCACAGAGAACAGACCCGAGGCAGCAGAGAGCAAAGAGTGCAGGGTGAGATCCCAACAGGGAAAAGAAAAAAAAAAAAAGAAGTTAAATTTCTCTTCAGGTACGAGCACTTCTGTTAATGCCTTGCAGGCTGCAAGGAGGCTCTCACTGCAGGGGACACTTGCCGAACTGCCCTGCACCATTACCAGCTGCTGTCAGGGCACAGCTCCTGTCCAGAGCAGTTTAATGTGGTACATTCAATCAAACAGAAATTGTATGCCAGCCACATACATGGAATAAAACAAGTGCAGGAAATACATTTTTCAGGCAAATTTGTTGATTTCTTTTTCTGAAGCCCCGTGGTACTTTGCTGTAGTTTCAGATAAATAGCTGCTTCAGTGAGGAAATATAGTTATTTAGGCAAACTTTTATCATAATTTATACCTTTGATTTTCAGCAAGACTGAAGAAATCCAAGCTCTCAAGGAACCTGTAGCTTTAACAGGTCCTTATTAGGCTTTGTCTTTTTAATTAGCTACTAAGAGAACATTTGCAGGCGTTGGTGGAAAAAAACCTGCACCTTCTGCAGTGGGATGGCTGGGCCAGCCTGCACACGAGCTGGACCCTGTTCTGGTGCCCAGTTTGTATTTCCTGGGCTTCAAAGGTTGATATTTGGTACTTTTTAAAGAGGAAAAACCAAAACAACCCCCCAGCAAAGTGAGCAGGCTTCCCTGGGCCACAAACTCATCAGCTGATCTAGGGCAGTGTGACTGTGCCTTTCTCTGCAACATCGAGCTCAAAAACTTTATGTCATTGGAGCAGGATTTCTCTCTTAACCTGGAAGGCTGGCAGTGAGAAAGTCCTCTCTTTACTGAGGCTGATGCTGCTTTAGATGCACCTTAAGGGAAAAAAGAAAAAAAAAATAAGAAAAAAACCCCCAAGCTGTTTCCTGACTATTAAAGAGAGAAGGAAAAAAATTCATGGTATTCTAGGTAAATAACACAGTTGGGTGTAATGAGTCAAATCCCACATTATCATTGTCAGTTGTCCTCTTGGCTTTTTGTCATGGTGCCCATGACCTGACTCACTGTGACAAAACCTGAAGGGGTCCCTGATGACTCATGTACCTGCAAAACCTCCCCTGTACTTTTAAGTTCATATTCCTGTAAACTTCACTTATTCTGCCTGTAAACTCAGATTGGTTCTTTAAGCTCAACAGCAGAACGTTCACAGACAAAGCATGCAGAGAAATTCAGAGATGCAGCATCCAGTTTGTAAATCAGGGTACCAGTAGGCCCATGGAGCTGGGCATGATGCCTTTATTTATTAGTCTGCAATTAAGGGAAGGCGATGAAGTTTCCTCTGAACACCCCCCAGGCCCCTCAGGCTGCTCACCTGCCTCCTGAGAGAAGCTGAGTGGTACAAGGATTCACTGTGCTCCTGAATCTGTGGAGGAGCAATTTGTTTTCTCCTTAAACTTCCTGTGACTTTTGCCCAGCATTCTTAAAGGAAAAATTAAAGACTTAGTGGTTCCTACAGCCTACCTGCAAATATACTCCTACTTCCACTTCTGCTGATTCATTCACTTCTCCCACAGCAGACTGACATCCTAATTAGTGCCAGCATATCCAAGAGGCATTTTCAGTCATCACATAATGAAGTGGAACAGAAAAGGACCAGTGACCCAGTGGGGCCCAGTGCCATTGCACAGGACGGGTTTGGCCCACCAGTCTGTTGGCACAACAGAGGTTCCACAGTCCCCACATCCAGTTACAGAATATTCTGATATTTATGCCTGGTGCCACGGATCTTGTGCTGTGTGTAGTACCGAGGCTTTTGCTCCATGATGGATGAGAAGCAAATCTGTGGATCCCGGCGTGTGGACTTCAAAGTACTTACAGCTCGCGCTTAATTGGGGAAAGGAAGCCAAGGGAAATCATGTGCATTGGAGTCAAATACCATTTTTAGGAGTGGGAACTGCCTGTGTATTTCACCAGTGATTAAAATAGCCAGGGATGAAGGCACACTCTTGATTAATGGTCTCTCTGTGAGCTGAGGACACGTCCTCCAGAGTCTGGCCCTCCTGAGAGACACCCCTGACGTGCCGCTGGGCCGAGCTCAGTTTAAAGGCACGAGCAGGAACTGGTTGGTTGGCTTTTATCATCCTTGCTGTGGATCAGTTATGTCTGGTGGCTTGAATGATTATCTCCTACGTCCAAAGCGTGTGCTGTGTGTAAGTAGCTCTAACCCAACCTGGACCAGGAGCAGTGCTGCATCCCTGCAGCCATGTTCCCATGGAAGGAGGTTCCTTGAGCTCTCCCTGGCATGCTGGGCTGGTGCTGCAGTTGGAACAAGACCAACCAAATGATTATTTTAAAGACACTCATTTTTTCTCTATTCTTGTTCACATTTTGTGACTCTGCTGCTTCTTAAACCCCTGCACGTCCCTCTGGGCAGTGGCAGCTAAACCACTGAGTAGTGGCTTTCTCCTGATAGAGAATCCTGTGGGACACATGGAGGTGAGGGGGAGACCCTGACTATCCTGTCCCCATTACAGGACACAACTGGGCAGCTCAGGACCAGCTCAGCCCCTTTAGCAATCCCTCCCAGCCAGTCTCAGTGGGGTACGGCAGCAGGGCTGGCACTATCCAGCTCCCTGATTATTTGATGCCAGAGGGGATGCTCCCCAGAGCTCCAGAAGCAGCTGTGAGCGGGCTCTGAGGGTTCTGGGGAGGGCTGAACCCCACACAGAAGGTGAGCTGGGGGCTGCTCCACACTCCACCCTCTCTCCCTGTGTGGCAAAAAGCACAGGCTTAACCTCTGCGTGCCTCCCACCCCGGCTGAACCAGAGATAGGAAACTCTGTCTGTCTCAGTGGGTTTCTGCAGCACTTAATTGATTTGTGCTGCTAAACACCCCACAGTAAATGAGTCCAAGGTGTTAAAGGAGGATGCGTTAGTGGGAAAGATCCAGCTGAAGCACAGCTTAGATAGGAACCATGTGTGTGCTGGGACAGAGTGCACCCTCGCCCCGTTCCCACCCCTGGCCCTGCACAGGGGGATTAATGCTTCACGGAAATGCTGGCTTGTTTTCAGGCCTCTGGCTTGTCCTGGAGCATCCCCATGGTCCGAATGTCTGGTGGGATTTGCTGCTGCAGGAAGGAGCCCCAAGTGGCACCAAGGAATGCCCCGTTCCAGCCCCGTGCTGACACCACTGGTTTGCACATTAAGGGTCTCTTTTCCTGCACAGAGACAACAATACAAGGCATTGCTGTAAGAACAACTTGAAAAAGACACAAACGAGGAGCTTCTGGGAATTCCTCAGGTTTTTCCAGCTGCAGAGGAGGGTGAAAACTGTCAGCTACAAAAATATTATAGTTTATGCTGTTAAACAAATCATCATATGTCAACAGGTAGCTGAATTATGTCCAATTCCGCTGGCAGAGGCAGAACTGATTTTGTTCCCAATGCTATTGTATAGTTAACAGCTGGCAGCAAACTGGCAGTGAAGGCTGTGCTGGGCTGATAAATAACCCAACAAGCCTCACAGCAGAAGTATCTCATGGAGGGACTGCAGCTCACGCTGGAATGCGTTGAACAAACGCTTGTTAACAATCTATGCACAGGCGGGGAACTGCTTGATGAAAAGGTACTAGAAAAATGTTATTTAAGACACAGATTTCCTAGGGGTATCAAAAGAACAAACCAGGTTTTAGGCCTAAGAACACCAAACACAGCAGCAAAGCAGCAAATGTTAGCATTTCTCGCTCGCTGAAACCGAGAGTCTGGTAATAATGAGTGAAACGTCCCAACCAGTCTGAAGATATCAAAGGCAAGCCAGGAAACCAACGGAGAGAAATATTTCTGTATTTGTTTCACAGCCCCCAAATTCTGCTGGACAATTTTCCACTCTTCCAGATGTTTTCTGAGGGAGACATGCTCTGATTTCAAATGCTGTGCTGCTTCTAAGGTGTCTCACCTGGGACAAGGCAAGGCGACAAGTGGAAATGCCCCATCATGAGATGCTGATCAGGCTGGAGCCCCTCTTTCTGTACTTAACACTGCTCTGGTTTTGTCTCTGCTCTGGTTTTGTCTCTGGTTTGCAGACATTTTATTTTTACCATGGGTAAGAGCAGGAATGTGTGTGTCTCTGTGAGAGAACGAGCATGGGGCTGCAAGCTTCATCTCAGTGCAAATAATATTTTGGCAGGAAACCTGCAGGAGATTAAATTAGGGGCCTAACGACTGAATATTAAACATTTCAAACTTCGAGTTCCTTTAAATAAGCAGCTACAAAACAAGGAAGAGTCTGACAAAATTAGCAGGTCCAAAGCACTAAAGGAATCCACTAAGGATCACTTGTTTACTAATGCAAATTTAAAAGGACCTTTTTCATTATTTTTATTAGTAGCTGTGTATGTCAACATGCTATTTCCTCAATGCATTTTGAGTCCAGATTAGCTAAAGTTTTAGGTGTTGGCAGACTTGCTACAATAGAAGGGAAATGCCAATGGAATAACTTTAAACATGATCCAATCCCCGATGATTCACTGGATGTGTTAAAATTTCCTTTGAGACCATGTAAGTAATGCAGGGACTGGAGTGCAGAGTGCCTGTGACTCAGCTCTCTGCGAGGCAGCGGGAGGATGTCAGAATTACTCACTGGGACAGGAGGAATCTCATTTATCTATTTATAGGCAAGGCTGAGATGAGCTTGTACCATTAAAGAGCTGAGTTTGCCAGTTCCCATAGGGGATAAGGAAGGAAGGACCTCACTTTAGCTGTTGAAGTAAAAGCCTCCTTTTTTTTCCCCGTTTCCAGAGCTGATGACTGGCCAGTTATGGTTTCCCTGCTTGCACAGGCAGTGCAGGGCTCCTCCTCCTTGTTAGAGGCCAGTGCCCACTTTGCCAAAATCCTGTCTGCTGCACGTTTCTAGGAACACAGGGCTCTGGATTACTGATGCAGTCTCCCACTATCACAACCAATTACATCACATCATGCTTTTTGGCAGGCTATTCCAACACTTCATTTTAAATTTTCAGCCTTAATATCATTTGTTCTTGTGCCAGCATCGTAATTTGGTTTAAACAATTCTCTTTTTCCTCTGATCTTCACCTATCAGATGTATTTACTGAAAACAATCCTATCTGCTCTAGTCTTTGTTTTGAGAAGCTAAACAAATGAAGCTCTTCTAGTCTCCTCTTGTTCTAAACCCTCTGATCATCCTCAGTGCCCTTCTCTGTACCTGCTAATCTTCCTTGAACATGAGTGAACCTGTATCTTCTAGGACTGTGTTTGCCTTTCCATATCAGATCGGTGGCTCACAGTTATCCCTCAGAGCAAGTAATTCTCTGTATGTTTTTTTTTCCACCACCCTGCTTTTGTCATTCTCAAGTGAGTAACGTGATATTCTAGTTATTCATTTTTAACTGCAGGTCTTTATGCTTTGTCTAATCTATCTCAAATTCTGTCATTCAGTTGATGTTCTGATCCCTCTCTGTATCAGCAAAGCCTGTGTCGTCAGCAAATTTCTTTTTGACATTCCTACAGCTGTGCCAGAGTCATTAACAGAACAAGTAAGACCTGCTCAAGACTGACCCTTGAAGAATTCCACTTTCTAACTGCCTCTGTCCTGCCTTTCTCCTTCCCACAGAGCTCCCTGTCCTTTGCCCCAGCAGTTCTGCATTTGCCATCCACACTAATCCCCATCTTCTCAACTTCAACTAGTAATTTCCCATGTGGTGTAATATCAGATTCTTGACTCAAGTCTGGATAGAGTAAAATCACCTGTATTTCATTTGTCTAGGAAAAAAAAATCAGTCATCAAAGAGAAATATGAGGTTAAGCTGAGCTCCTTTAATGTGCCAGTTCTTTCCAAATCCTGGGGTGGAAATCTGCCAGTGCACCTTCATCTGAGCACATGGAATTCTTTAAGCTTTTCCTTCCATCCTACATGTGATAATTTTCATTCCCTTAAGTATGTGCCTACTAGAAATCCTGTCTTTGCCCCACTGTTCAATATGATCATCTCTACTGAAAATGCAGGCAAAGTGGTTTTAGTTCATTTTGGACCATGTGTAGCCTGGTCTAATCTCAACCCTGTTCTCACTACATAATGACCACATTTCTCCTCTTTTCCTCTTCTGTATTTATCGAGCTGAAACCTTCTGCCATCTGTTTCATTTCCTCTTCAAAGTCTGATTCACAACTTCACTACTGACATTTCTCATTCTACCCCTACGTTTTCTGACCTCAGCAAATTAAAATGGGATGACTGAGGCAAACAGTGCCTCCAGTCTCGCCCCACCGCTCTGCTCCAGTGCCACCCTTGTGGCAAAGATGACAGAGCAGCTCCTAAAGCAGGTGGGGAACTGCAGGGCTGAGCATATCACTGGCACAGCGGCTCTTCAGGACCTGCTGCACGAGCAGTTCTGTCAGCCCTGTGGGAGGTGATGGGCTCCAGCAAGGAGCGAGGCAGGGGGGCCTCCCCTGCAGTGCTCCCCTCCAGATATCTGGTCTCGTCCCTGGCTGCACGTGAACTGAACAGCCCATTGCTGCCCACACCTTCTGCCCAGCCCTTGCCTGACTCCGCATGTGTTTGGGGCTGCTTATTTATCCCACTGGTTTCGGAGTGTTTCCCTTCAGGGTTCATCCTCCTGCATGTTCCAACGAGTTTTGGAATCCAGTTTCCATCACATTCAACTCCTCAGCTCCTCAGTGCCGTTGGTTCCACTCATTAGTTCCCTTAATTTCCCAACATTTGTCCTTTTTGAGATGAATGTTTGGTGTGTGACTACAGACAGTGCTGGAGATTCAGCCCTAATGAGGTACCTTTAAAAGCTCCTCTTTCTTAACCAGGGTCTTCAGAGGCTCTGGATGACTCAGAGCTCAGCACTTTAGAGACTGAAAGAACTTCACTTGCCTTTCTTGTGTGTGTGAGGCACTGTAACCCTTCTCAGGATTAACTAGATTTTCATTTAAGGACAACTGAGACATAAAGAGCCTAAAGATAACACTTCAGAAGATACTCCACTGTATGAGTTAAGTGCATGGAGGTGAAGTACAAAGCTTCCTAACCCCACTGAAATCACTGCAGCAGTCAAACCTTGCTCACCTGAATGCCAGGTGCCTGTGCCAAGCTATTTGCTTTGAATTTTGTCTAGTTTCTTGAAGAAAGCAAAGCACAATCCAAGCTGTGGATTGACCTGTCCCAGACACGCTTAGGATGGGCTTAGCTGAGACTGGCCATGCAGGCCAGTGTTAGAAAAGAGGAGCCAAGCCCTCAGAACACTTCACAAAAACGTACTTGTCACCTGAGCACCTTTAAAAATCCCTGTCAGGTAGGTTACCTGTACTCAGAGTGGGATTTGAAGCTCAGCAATCAGTCACCTACCCACTGACTTTCCCTGCTCCCCTGAGACTCGCTCTGGGATCCTGCCCATGGACACATCCTTGTTTCACCTGCTTTCTGAGCTGCAGGACAGCAGCAGCACAGCGTGAGTGACACCACCACAGCACTGAGGCCATGCTGCCATCCTGCACAGATGGAAGCTCTTCCACTGGCAAACTGGTGCATGTTCAAGCCCCGTAGAAAGAGATGAAATGACAAAGAAAAGCAAATTTTTCTCCCTTCCACAAATATACTTGAAAATACTCTGCAGTTGAAGAAAGATATGCCCCTCACCCAGAGCATGTCTGATTTGACTGCCCATTGCTCTGCTGGGCACCTACTGACCTTGGCAGGGTCACAGGACTCGTGTTTGTCTAAAAAAGTAACCTCCTTGTGAACAGGCTCTTTGCTTTGGGAAACACAAAGCAGTCTTGTCTTCCAAGTGTCCAAGCCTTCTTTTCACGTCTGTTTAGTCCTTCAGTAGCATTTATTTTTGGCCTTGAGAGAAAAACACAACTCCACATTAAAGGGGTGGTGTCCAGTTAAACCCACAGGCTGCACCAACCCTTTGCTCCCCCTTTGCAGGGGAAGGCAGTGGAGGAGCCCAACAAAGAACAGGAGAAAACTCTATTGCCTGTTGGGCACAAAGCTGCTTTTGCTTTCGAGTGAAAAGGAGCAGAGCATCCTCAGAAGCACAGAAAAACTGGCCAAACAGGCCAGAGCCTGGATGCCTGAGGCTTTTTAGTAATAGTAATAACAAGTCCAGGGGCCACATTTCCATTTGTCCTGGAAAGCCTTTCCAGCTAGGATCGCTCAGGGCAGGGAGACACCGATGTTCCACAATGTTGTTCTCAGTTTGTGGTGGGTCTGACTCTGGCAATCCCAGACTTTAGCACATCACCTATGGGGGACACCAAATCAGAAACACAGCCTGTCCCACAGTGAGCACAGCCCTGCCAGCACTGCAGGATAAGGCTGTTGGTGCTGTGTGCAGGAGCTGAGGAGGGGCTGCAGGTCACCTCTGCCTCCTGTGACCAGGCCAGCTGCACACACACACCCTGCTCAAGGCCAGTGCTGAGCCACAGTGCTCAGTGGGTTGTGCTCACCTGTTTGACTCTGCAGAGCAGGGGAGTTCACACAGCCTGTGCCAGCTCTGTCCCCTCAGCTCCAGCAGAGACCTGTGACTGTGTGTGGCCCAAGGCAGCTGCACAAGGGCCGTCTAAAGGCTCACAAAGCTGAATCCTGAGGCACGAAGTTCAAGGCAGAGGTCCTGTACGGGCAGTGTGTGTGGTCAAGACCTGCATTCCTTTGGGGAGAGGCAGAGGAGGAGCAGGACTGCATCAGGAGCTCTTTGGGCTGGATCTGCAAGAGGAAATAAGCTCAGTTTGGCCACAACTATGTTTCGGGCTACCCATCAGCATCCAGCATCCCAGGTCAGGGAGCTGTGCCCCCTCCTATAGGACTGACTGAGCTGGGCCCCTGAGAACAGTGTCATGAGAGCACCCTGCTCTCCAGACCTACAGGACAGGGACCACAGCCCTGCCCACTGAAACCGGGGGGACTCTGCCACAGGCCTGCCTCACCCCCCTCCTGCAGCAATCCCTGATCTTGTAGGTCCACTGAATTCAGTGAAATTAGAGCTGTCAGGCCCTGGATGTCCATGAAGGCATGTCTGGGCCCAAGGAAATGGAGGCAGCAACTCCTGGACACGATGGAAGCTGAAATCCCAGGAAAGCCTGTGTCTGCCTGACGCTGAGCGAGTTAGCGGAATATTAACAGCGCCTCACTCAGAGTAAGTGCTTCTGGATGCCTGGTTGACTTTGGCAAGGGGCACTTTGAGAAGGATAAAACTGCATTTTCATTGCTGAGAACCCTCCTCCAGTAATAAGATGTGCCCCGTGGGATGCTGGTAACATATTGGTATTGTCTGCAGAGTAGCTGGGGGCGAAGGGCTGACAGTGCTCAACCCTACACACGGAACACCCCTCAATGTCACCATCCAGACCCAGGATTTACAAGCACACAGGCAGCCACAGGTAGGCTGTCCAGCTGTCCTCCAATTACTCTGGAAATTTAGAAAAAAAAAACCAACCCAAAGCCCTAAGTAATTTTGTATTCTTTCCTTTGCATTTAAAATGTCATTAAAATAATTAGAAAAACAGATGCATTGTATCAGTAACTGACAAATTAAGAATTCAGTCATGGTTGTTCAGGAACCCACTGCCTCCTTGCAATACCAATAATGATTATTTATAGCCTGCTCTGCAAGGAAAGTAGTCCAGAAAAACAGAACTATTATAATGTGAAGCAGTCATCCCCAGAGAGGATTCTAGTGCAAGACGTAGCCGAGATCTCACACCATTTTCTTGTCTCGAATTATAAACTTTATTGTAAGCACTGTTTGTGTATTTTGTACAGAACGTCCTGGTTCCTCTATAACAAGTATCCATTTTATTCCTGCTGAATTTCATTGAACTTGCCCCTGATTTATAAGAGGCAGATCCATATTAGTGCTTTATAGAGTGATCTCTTAGCTGCCTATTCACAAGGCTGTGCAGCCTGGCAGAAGAATGAGCGGAGGGAATGAGCTGGGTGGCAGACAAGCTATTAGTCTGATGATATCACCATAGCATCTGGAGCAGTTACACACAGCACTAACACAGGGGATGAGAAATTCTCTGCTCTTGAAAAGAGCTAACAAAGAAAACACACAGAGGGTGGGAGCTGTGGAAGAGCCACAGAACACAGAAGGAGCTGTACAATGTCACATCGCAGGAACTGAGAGAGGCAGGAGCAGAATCCTCGTCTCAGCCCTCTCCAGCTTCATGCTGCCTTTGCTTCTGGTTCTGCATGTGGATGTGACAGATCTTTAACTGGATGTTCAATCCAGAAAAAGGAAATAAATTTTTTTTCTCATTTGTCAAGAGAACCAGCTTTCTGCTAATTTTGCAAACAAATCCTTTCCCATGATTAATACCTGTCTCCTGTGCTCAAGACATCACTCTCTGCTAATAAAGCAAAGTTCTCTTCTCAGAAAACGTTTCCCATTTTTTCTGCTAACATTCCTCCTCACAATTGCCCTTGTTTAGCCCTATGATAATTTTATGATGCACTCCCAACATAACTCACAGTGCTTCCTATTATTGTGTGCCACAAGTGTTTACAGAGCCATTTTTGTGGCAGATACCAGCCCTTAGACATTCCACATTTCCTGTTTCACTGGAGCCAATCACTCACTGTTCAGTGCTGGGATGCAAGTCCCTAATTAATTTACACACAACGAAGCACTTCAGTCACTGCAATGAAAGTGTGGTGGAGAGCAGCCCATTAGTAAAAATTGGCTATCAAGCATGGACAAATTATTTCCTTTTCATGTTTCCATCAATATTAAGATTGATTAATCATCTTTCAAAAAACCCTTCCCCCAGCTGTGCCAAACTGCCTTTACACTTTTCCACTAGTGCTCTATGGGACACCTGGGCCAGTCTGGCTTCCTCTCACAGCAAGGAAACCTCTCTGATGTGCTGAGAAGAACTGGGTTTTCACCACCACAGGGGACTTCACAACTGGTCCAACCCCACTCATATTCTCTTTATAGACTCAGAATATAATAGCCTGGTTTTAACAAAAAGAAATCAAGATTAAACTCAATATATTCTGAAGGAGTGAAAATTCCTAGCAACAGCTGAAAGGGAAGTGGAATCTATAAATGCCTCTTTCATCTTTATCAAATTACTATTCAGTGCAGTTACATTTATTAATAACAACATTCCTTAAACCACATTGTAAAAATCCATTAGCAAGAAATGCTTTAAAATGTTCAACAGGCTGTAACAGATGATTTATCAAAAGCTGAAACAAATACTGTGAGCAGAGTGGGCATTTTCATGGGCCATAGAGCTTGGCAGAGGGATGTTATGGTATGTTCAGAGATGGACAGTTTGCATGGCATAACTTAACTTTTTAATTCCATCACCTCCATTAGGAAGGGGTAACACCAGCTCATAGTGATCTTTGAGGTTTTTTCATTTCACTTCTGTGTGTACCCACCCCTGAAAACGCTGGTGGGCATCTCAAAGTCATCACCTGTGGCCTCTGAGGTACCAGAGTGCTCTGAATCAGGGTGGGAGAGAGGGAACCTGTGAGAGCAGATCTCTGCTCCCAGAGGAAACACCTTCTGACTGTCCCAAACCCTGACAAGGGGAGCCCTCTAAGTAGTTGTTTAACTGTCCCCAGGAGGGTCTGACCAAGGGGCAATCACCACATTGTTTTCCCTTTCAGCACACTCTGCATTGGCCCTGCAAGGTTACTTATTCCCTTCCTTCATTTCTTTACTTGTTTTTTCAAACAGTCGGGATGTCGATCACTGTGAGTAATCACTGTGGAAGGGCTGGATACTGACCCTGGATCCAGGTGATTCTGTCGGCATCGTCACGCATCAAACTGCCAGGCCCGACTATTGTGCACACCCCACAACACTGAAGGTTTGCCCAGGTCCTGGGGGGATCATTCCAGAAGGACTGTGAGTTCTCTCAGTTGCTTCCAGCTTGCAGCAGAGAACAATAATGGCACAGACAGTCGGCACTGCTCCGCTCATTCCCCAGCCGTGACTGTGGCTATCGCAGCCTCCCGCTGCAGCAGTGTAAGGAGGGTTTTGATGACATTTTCTTTGTTGCTGCAGAAGGCAAAGCCTGAGTCAGGGATTACAGGGAGAGGGGGAAGGGGCAGGAGATGCAGTCACAGCCAGGGAGGGAGTGAAACGGCAGCTCTGGGGTCTCAGTCCTTCTGGCTGCACACGGGTGGCCGTGGGTGCATTCGGTTTTCACTCACCTGCTGACAGATCAGGTTCCCTCTCCAGATTCGATAATTCCCTACATCCATAAAGAGATGCCTGAGGCAGGTCAGATGGTTTCTGAGGCAGATAACACAGTGCAGCCCAACTCCCTCTAGAGTGAGAAGCTCTCTGCACTGGAAGCTGTGTTTAATTCCCCCAGGCCGACAGACAGACCTGTGCCACAGACCAGCCTCCCCCTCTCGTGTTCGTCCATTCCCTCAGGGCCTTCCACTTAGGAGCACAAAACGGTGGCAGAACAAATTCGTGGCAGAATGTATCTTCTGTAATCACACACGAGCCAACTTGTTAGATCATTTTCTGTCCCAGCTGAGATTGCAGCTCTGTGATTACTTGTGACTGAGCAGAACTAGAGAACACACAATTACATGGGCCAGAGCACAGACAGCAGCAGCTACAGGTGCTGGTGCTTAGCTGGGAAAGTGCAGCACACGGTGGGAGGGAGGGAGGGAGGGAGAGGAAGTTGGAAATGAAGTGTACATTCCACCTCATCCCCACTGCAGAGCTTTGGGTTTTCAAGCTGGAATTTCTCAGGTGTAATGACAGATTGTGTGGCCTGAAACACCATAAGCTGTGTCAGTGCTCGAGCCTGGTGGGTTCAGCTTGCCCAGCCAGATGAAAGCAGCCTGGACTAACCCTGGTGAGACAATACTTGGCATCTCGCAGGCAAAATCAATCTTGGCTGTAACATCCCCCTCCTGGTTCATTTTCTGTTTTCTGTTGTTGACCTCCAGTGATGGAGGAAAGGGGCTGGACAGGGAAAGGAAAAAGAGAAGGCAGTGGATGGTGCTGTGAGCAGGAGAGGGGCCTGAAGGAATGGGAAAGAGAGGGAACAGCTGTGGGGCTGGGAGGGAAACAGAGATGGGGGAATGAAAGAGATATGCTTCCCCCTGGGGAGGATGGGCTGAGCCAGTGTGAACAAAAAAGGGCTAAAATGAAAGGGAGGAAACTAGAGAAGAGAAGAAAGATGGAACAAGGGAGATCACAGAAAACAACAGGAAGCAGCGCTAAGAGGACAGAGATGAAGGCTGGGGCGTGTTGGGGAAGAGCAAACAGAGAAAAAAACCTTCAGGAATATTGTGCAAAAGACAGAGGGAATTAGAAAAAAAGTCCAATGAAAATGCCAGCTACCCAGCTGGTGTAAGTGAAACTCCACTTACGTCAACACCACACCACTGATCAGCACCAGGGGAGGAGCTTTGGGGTTGTCTTTTAATTGCATGGAAAGGCTTCAGCAATGCAGAACATGAACTTCAGCTCCCACTGAAGTCAGAGGGGTTTGGAGGTGCTTACAGCCACAGGAAAACAAGACCCAGCTTGATAAAGCCCATGAGACCAAGATGCCACGTTACGACCTTGAGAACAACCAGCCTTTACCTTGTCCGACTTCCACCCCGAGACCCAGGGTGATAACAGCAGCACGTATGGGAAGGGAGCCCAGGGCAGCCTCAGACCCGCTCCAGGGACACTGCCCAGCTCTGCCCAGCTCTGCCCTGCACCACAGCAGCTTCTGCTTTGTTCTTCCCGATGAGCAGTGAGGTCCTTCATCCACATGTCTAAGCTTGAGTAGGGGTAAGAGGCATCCTCTTTGCTGGTTGGAGTGAAATGTTTGGCTTATTGGCACGGCTTGTTTAATTTGGCTCTTAGTGCTCAGTCAGTGTTATTAGAGAAAGCAATAAAAACACATTAAATATAAGGAACTACATTAAAACAACATGGAGTTTGCAATGCAAACCAAAAAAAGCCAGGGGGCTGAGTATGGAGACTGCCATTCCCTCCTTCAATCATCCTCTTCTCCGTGAATATGGAGAGTGTTTGAAGGGGTGGAGGGCCCAGTGGTCACCACACATCAGATCTGGGAAGTGTCAGATCTGTGTCCGAGGTTGGCTCCTTCCCCAGTGCCAGGGTGGCTGCTGAGGGCAGAAGTGGGGGCAGATATGTCACTCTGGTGCAAGGTGACAATTCAGAAGTACTGAGCTCCCAAAACCGAAGCTCCTGTCAGAGTTTTGCTTCAGTGAAATCTCCCCAGAGGCAACAAGTGTTCAGCTTCATATCCCTCTCCCATCTATATAAACCATCATTAAAGAGAACTCTGTATACCACTGCATTTTCCCTTTCCAGGTTTGCAGATCATGTGCCATCTGTCCCCAACCCCCTGGATCGCAGCAGGCGCAGAGAGTGATACACAGGGAGCAAACACTGGCAATGGAGATGTCACCACTCCAGTGGCAGCAGCTGGGACCCGAGTCAGCCTCCCAGGCTGCCAACACTGACTGGATTGTCACAGATGCTGACATTAACTGGTCATCTTCCAATCCTAATTTACCTCACAGCACACCTTCCTATGCTGCTGTGGCTCATTCAACGCATTTCAGCTCTTCCACTGCTTGTTCACGGCTGCTTCTCTTCCACCTCAGCAGTCCTTTTTGCAAACCTCAAGGCCTGTTTCACACCAGCACCTCTCCTCAAGGTTTAGCCTCAGGTTAGTCTCAGCCTAACCCCTGGTGTGCCACAGCAGCCCAGCTGGCACCACACAGCCCCTGGGCTCTGCAGTGGCTCTGCCTCACTGCCAGCTCTGCTGGGGAGCAAGACTAGGGATGCCATCCCTAGGGATCACTCCCCACGTCAGTCAGACAACAGTTAAAGCACAGTTCTGACTGTCTTTGCCCACCACATGCAGCCTGGCTGTGCTTTTAGTGGCGTCGACCAAGAGTTGCTGCCTGCAGCAACATGGAAGATGTCGTCTCCTCTTTCCCTCCAGCAAGTGGCTCTTGAAAGACTTTGAAATGCTGCAAACAGCCCCTACACATCCCTGCTGAGCCCCTTTCAGACTGAGTTCTTACACTTGTCATGTTTTTCCATCATTTTCTTTTGACCATATAATAAAGGTCAGATCCCACCAACACCACAGGGAGGGACTGAGAGACGTCAGAGATGACACGTCTGTCACCTCCCCAGGCTGGTGCTCGCTGCTCTAGCCCAGCTTTTGCAGCTCAGTCAGATTTCTTGGTTTCTGTTTGGCCTTAATACAGGACTCCTGAGGCCCTGGGATCTTTAATCTGCCCATTTTATTAACTGATCTGAGGCACAGCTGCATCCTCACATTTCTTGTGCACCATGAAAACCACAACTGCACGTTCTGTTTGGGCAAATGCAGAGGTGACTGTTCTAAAGCCTGGAATTCCTAAGGAAACAAAGTTTTACGTGTGATCACTCTCTGTGTGTTTGTGAGTGTGTGAGTAGTTCTTGAATGTGTCAGACAATTTCAACATGGCAGAGGAGAGGATCTCTCAGAGCTCTGAAGCTCCCAGAGGTGCTCTGGAGGTGACAGATGAGGGTACAGACACCATTAGTATTCCCCGAGGAAAAGGCTCCCTGCACACCAGACAGAGGAGACGCCACACGGGTGAACACTGCTCATTAGACCTGCTGCTCATGAAAATGTTCCTTAACAACCTCAGTGTGCCTGAACGTCTCCTGCCAATCCTGCTGGAGCTGGGCCCTGCACAGCTGTCACATTCACAGCTTTCCTCACTCACCTTGCCCGTCACCCCAAACTCCAGGTGAGGAGGGTGCCACTGCAAAATGGGCAATGGAGGAAACAGCAGGAGGATCCAGGCACAAGAGGAGGTGCAGCAGGGCGAGCGCTGTCCCTCGGCACATCCATTGTTCCCTGGTGGAGCAGCTTGGAGAAAGGGGTGTAAATGACAGGAACTGGATCACTGGCTTGGGCAATGTCAGCACGTCCCTTCGAGGGCATTCACTCCCCCTACACCATGAAACGAGCAGTTATTATTTAACAGCAGACCTCACAGGGAGGAATGTTTGTCTGTATTCATGACCTCTAACAAGTGTGGCAATTGTTTACTATACTCTGAGCTACCCAGCAGTAGCTATAATGTAATAATTATAGAGAAACCTTCCTAAAAATATATTTCTGACACATCAGCAAAACTCCAGCTGGCACTGAACATACGAGTTCAGCCCAATCTGAGAATGAGATCGTGCACTACATTTTGTGCAGCTGTGTAAAGCCTCCAGTGAGGAGCTCTGGAGTGATGGAGGGAAGGACAAGAAGCAGCACAGAAGAGCCACAGGTTCCTTTCTCCATGGTCAGTGACAACAGAAAACACCAGGTCCATCTTCAAGCTAAATAAACTGATATTTTGAAAATCAGAACATCAGCATTTTCTAATCTGGGTACTGACTTGTTGGTGTCTGGTTTCAGAGGTTCAGCCTGAGTCCAGGCTTTGCTGGCATTTTTCATGGAGATGATTAATTATTATCATATTATTTCATCCACACACACTAGAATAGCATCCTGAGCATCCTGCAAGGATCAGCTCTTCCTTGTGCTCAGTGTTAGTGAACTCCAGCTCCTGTTCTTTGAAGAAGGATCTACAAGGGCTTCAGATGCTGCTGCCTTGTAGCAGAACCCCCAAAATGTCACCCTCTTGGCTCTGGCAGTTGGACCAAGGCTGACCCAACCCCATCACTGCTGTTTCAGCTGAGCAGAGTGTGAAGGGGAATGCCAGGGCACAGGTGGTTGTTTTCTTCTTCCAGCCCTGCTGCAGTGCAGCACATGCCTGGAGACAAGCTGGATTCTTCAGAGATACTGTGGGACCCTGGTAGCCCCTAAATGCTTCTGTGTCTCAATTTCCTCATCTGGAAAAAAGGCCAAGATGAAAAACCCTCAACTGAGAGCTTTGTTCAGGTTTGGAAAACAATTTTAGCACCTTGAAAGAAGGTTTCTCTGGAAGCCCAAACTGCAATTTATTGCTTCAATTAAAAAAGCGTGTGTTTTACAATCCATAATCTGTTTACACTTCTTATAGCTGTCTCTCTAAAAAGAACTCAGCTCTGGTAGCTCATGGATTTGGCACAGCTTGTTGGATAAGCAGGCTCACCAACCCTTCCAGGACACACAGTGCTTCTGTGTAACTTTGCAGGCTGTGTTTGACTTGTCTGAACTTGAACAGTCACCACTGATTGATTGGCTTCTAAAAATACCCTCCCGCCATGGTTCGAAGTCTGGAGAGCTCTTGTTGATTTAGATGGAGACCTTCTCGCTGGTCAGAGGCTCAGACAGACATCTGACACCGGGCTGTGCTCCCTGCTCCCGCCCCGGGAGACCCGGGAGCACCTCCTCATTCCAATCTTGTGTGGGGCATGGCAGTTCATAATCATTTTGTCAACCAAAGATTTCCTTTTATTTCTACAACATCCTTCCTTCTGCGGCATCTACAGAAAGCAGCGCCCTCGCTCCAGCTCTCCTGCGCCGAACGACCCACTCTCCTCTGGTCACTCCTTGTGAGCATCACCCATTGTCCCCATCCCCTTCTGAGTTCCACTTTGGATTTATCCTCCCCAAGGACGGATGATGAGAACTGACCATGACTTCTGAGGTGAAAGTTCAGCTGTTCCTTGTGCAGTGGCAGGAGAGCTTCCTCATCTTTCTTGGAAACAGCTTGCCCGATAAACCCGATGATCTCATTTGGCTTTTGTGTTCAGTTTTAAAAGGGGTATAAAGCAGGCTCTCCAGTATTTCACTTCATTTTATTTTAGTGTTTGTTATCTGGAAAGAAGAGGGTAGTTAAACTGCCTTTTTAATTAAATTCCTTTAAATCTTCGAAAACAATAAAGAAAGAAAGATAGCAAACAAAGTCAGACAGAAGAATTACCATGTGTATTACCAGGGATGTTTTTTCCCGTAACACATTTATATATAAATCTCTTTTCCAAAAACTTGCAACATTTCTCAGTTGCTCAGTCTGTCTCCTGGGTAACTTGACACCTCACAAGAGGAGCCTTGTGCCTCTGCTCTTTAGTGGGACATGAGTCTTAGGAACTCTATTGAAATTCTCCTCTAAAGAGAGAGTATTCCTGGTTTCTTGAAGGTGAGAAGAGCTTGTGGTACTGGATCCTTCTCCCTTTGCTTCTCTCCATCTTCACACAGCTTATGAAAATCAAAGGCTCTGAGCAGCAATCGCTTCATTAACCAGTGGTCCCTTTGGGCACACAGACTCTTTCTATAGGTCTGGGAAAAGCTTCTAAGGATTTACACGAGCAAAGAGAGAGTCAATGGGCTTGGGTTTGCTGTAAAAAGGTTCAAACCTGCAGTGCCAAATGTTTAGAGCTCCATAAATTAAAAATAAGGTTGGGAAACAGTGGCTTAGCTAAAATAACCAGACGAGGGTCCTGTGCTGTCAGCACAGCATCTACTGGATGGGATCCCACTGCATGTGGGAGAAAGAGGGTCTGTCAGGCTCAGACCCACCATCCAATCAAGTCCACGGTGCAATAGTTCTGACCATGATGAAGACATCTGAGCACAGATCCCATGTCTCAGTGTGGCAGGAGCGTTATCCCAAGGGATCAGGGCAGCTGGAAGCACCAGTTTGACCAAGCTTGTTGTCTGCCACTGCTCTGCTGGTGACAAGTAGCACAGAGTGGATGTAAAACACAGTAGATTATTGGCACTTGAACTCTAAAATCTTTAACTCTTAAAGTCTAAAAATTCATGACATTAGGACTGGAATGTGTTTGCTGTTTTCTCTGGAACTGGGGAATTGGGAAGATGCTGGTGTGCAGGCTGCTCTGAGGGAACCTGTGCAGCCCCAGGCACTGCATTGCTCAGTTAGTACTGCAACAACACCTCACAGCTCTCTCCAAAACCAGACCTTTGTCTCCAAAACCAGACCTTTGTGGTAGCCAGTGCTACTTTAATGCCCATTCGGCCTTTTTAAAGTACAGATATCAGAAATGTGACCACTGGGTATTGAGAGCCACTCCACTGGCTACCAAATGGCTCTAAAGCATTGCTTGCTGCTTGCCCTTTAGTAATATCTACTTTATTTTCTCTACAACTTGCTTGATTTCTTTTTTTTTTCTTAAATAAGGAGACAATGCTTTCTGTGTCTCCTTCCTCAGACACCACTGCTCTCCCAGGGACCTCTCTAACACCAAGACCAGAAACCAAGTCCAGGAATTGTAGGTTGCAGTTAATCTAAAATTGGTGACTTGTCAATTTTAATAGTTTTAATTTCCCAACTGTCTGCTTGGGTTACACACATGAAACTTTTAAATAATATGCCTTCTCTGTCTCCCCACATAGAAAACCACTGTGTTCCCCTGTTCTCCATAGACTATGTGACCTTTAGCTGCTCTCCCTTGCTTATCAAGTCAAGGAATTCATTCAGCTCCTCAGCAACCCCAACCACTGACTCTCCATTCACATCCCTCTGAAGGCCCCACCAGCTCCTCCATCGGTTCAGAAAGATTTATACTTGTGTGCCCCTTCATATCCTTCCTCCTCAGGCTTTGATTTACCCTCGTGGCTTCCTTATCACTCGATAGCACTTCCTACATGCTTGTCTTTACAGCTTCTTGTTTTCTCTCTTTGAAATCACCAATGAGTTGTGTTTCCTTAACGGCACTGGGAAGAATTCTCCTGGCAGAGAGGCCTTTGCAAGGAGCTGTGCAAACCTGAGCTCCCATGGAACAGAAATGGCATTTTGCTCCTGACATTGGCCCTGAGGACAGGAAGGACTTTCAGGCCCTACCAAACCTCCTTACGCAGTTCTCAGCCCCTTGCCTGCTTTTACATTTCCTGTGCATTCACTGAGGGAAAGCTCTGTGCCTTCCACGAGCCAGGAGGAAATATGACCCTTTTCTTCTGTTTTCTCAGTGCCCCCTCCACAAAGAGCCACCCCAGCCCAGCACCCCTTTCCCTAGCACAGACAGTGCAGCCACAGCTGCAAAATTCTGCTCTTCAGTTTTTCCCCTCCTGGGTTTTGTTTGATTTGTTACACAGTTTGTGTTACCCTGTTAAAGAAAGGGGACTAATGGGAAAACACAGGGTCATGCTGGGGAGGACAGTGGCTGTGGTGACCACCACCCTAAGGATCCCCACTGGGGACTCCTGGAATCACAGGTGCACCAACCTGGAGCAGAATGATGGACCAAAGAGAGCCACAGCCCCCTCAGTGCTCAGCTGCTCGTTGGCCGGACCCGAGGTTCGTGTTCCTCACCTTTGAACTCAGCCTTTGAAGTCACTTCCACATTCGTTCTCCTACTCCTGAATACTCCCCTCTGCAGGGATTAAAGCTGGCAGTAAAACATCTCACAAATGTTTATGATCCCAATTACACCTGTTCCTACAAGGATTTCACAGTCGATTGAGTCGCATTATTCTTCTCATATTTGCCTTTCCTGCCCTGGTATCCAGATTTCCCAAGCACACAAACCCAGCGAGAGTCCTGGCACGTTACGAGTTCAGAGTATTCCTTAAATTGTTTTAAACTCAAATCCTCACCAAGTGCAGATATGCCAGTCAGGCAGATAATGAGATATCTTCAATCAGCTGCAAAAAAAGCGGGAATGTTTCCTGCAAGCACTGCCTCTGTGAAGGACTGGGATGTGTATGGCCAGGAACTCCACCAACTGCTGTAATTTTTAGATCAATTTTACCCAAATAAAGGCATTCCTGCTTTACACCGCACAGCTTTGATCCTTTAAGGGGGAATCTCAGCTACCAGTGTGAGTTCATACTGATCTAGACACCAATACTCAAACATGCAAGAGGCTGGGCAGAAAAGCAGGGGGAAATTTTAAGCTTTCTTTGGCATTTACTCAGCCTGAATTTCCCAACAGGAAAACAAAAGCTCGGCACTTATGGGTGAAATTCCCCCCTGACACACTAAGACCTTTTAAAGGGGAGCTAAGGCAGGCACAGGCCATTTGCAGTTAGACCCTACAAAGTCTAATAGGAAAGGAATAGGAAATAGAGCCTTTGAGAGCCCCCTACTCCCATCAAAATCACCTGGAAATGCCAGGTGCTGTAAGGAGAGGAGAGTCTCGACTTGTCAAATATTCCTGGCCAGAGCTCAATTTTAGGTACAATCACTCACTGCCAATCAACTTTCAGCCCCTTTTCTCCTGTAACCTATTTCAGCTGTTAGCACCAGCAGCAATAAAACCATATCCAAGCTCACTCAGAAATCATATTGAAATGCCTGTGCAAACAGTTCCACATCCTGCACATCAGATTGCACGTGGGAACATCTTTCAGATTTCCAGTGTAAAAACATTTTTCCAGTAGGAAAAATCAAGTAAAGGCTAATCTAATAATTATGTTCACAAGGATCACTCCCCACCTTTGAATGTCCACGAAGTTGCCACAGAGGTACCACAGTTACATCCTCCTCTAGTTCTAAGGAAAATACAGCTTATCTCTTCCACTGGGATTCCCGATGTTCAGTAGTTATAGCTCTGTCCTAAAAGTCTAATTACACAACGCAGTAAAAATAGATGCAACACGAGCACTTACAAAAATGTACTGCAATGTCAAACAGCACTGCCAAAAAAACACAATGGCAGGCCTTGGTCCTGCAAAGCCCCACATGCAGTCACGCTGTTTTTTCACACATTTGGAATAGCTTTTCTAAAATCCATGAGCTATCCATAACAGGCAAGGCCTTTTGCAGGACCAGAGGACTCCTTTCCTTGTTCTACTGGTGGAAA
The DNA here is from genome assembly GCF_001604755.1 of Lepidothrix coronata. Classification (NCBI taxonomy): domain Eukaryota; kingdom Metazoa; phylum Chordata; class Aves; order Passeriformes; family Pipridae; genus Lepidothrix; species Lepidothrix coronata. The sequence continues at coordinate 3,630,058 of NW_016690214.1, read as the reverse complement.
ATTAGACCTGCTCACTCCTATATAACCTCTTTCAAATAATATTGAATTACCTGCAAGTCGCTAAAATTAGACTAACAAATATATTACTCTGTAGCCAAGCTGATAAAATGTGACTGTTTACATATGATTTAATCCTAGAACTAAGATTAAAGACTACTTCAAACAGAGCCTTTACCCACTACAGTACGTCACATAAAATTCTGCTCGGTTTCAGCAGAGCTGAGAATGACTTTAACAACCTTGTTAATCACAGATTAAGAATGGAAAGGATCCTTCTTGGCACCAGGTGTGCCATTAATAACGAGTGGGGGTGCAGGGGAGCCGCAGGGTGACCTCGCCGAGCGCCAAGGAGAAGCTCGGAGGGCTGGAGCTGAGCCATGGCCCGAGCACAGGCACGGCCAGGCCCCGCAGCTCCCGTGCCTCCCCCGGCAGAGCAGCCCCGGGGACAGGGGACAGGAGCTCCCGGGCCCTGCCCCACCCTCCCTTCTCCCCTCGTGTCTGTCTGAATTTCTGCAAGCCTACCCTGGAGCCATTTGAAAGCTCTGCACCTGTCCCTGGGAATCTGAAATTTCCTAAATCAGTGTTTTCTAGCCCTAATGAAGTCCCCTCCCCTTTTGGTGGTTTGTGCCCTGGATGAAACATGGCATGAGACTGGTGTTCCTCAGAACACCTTTCCCTCAGCAAGGGCACTGCAGGCAAGTCTTTAAATCCTTGTCCAGCCCAGCACTGCAGAGGTGCTGGGGGAGGCTGAGCACAGGGAGCTTCCCGTGCTGGCACAGCCCGTGGAGCTCCTGCCACCCTCCTCTCCTGATCCCACAGGTAACTGCCCCGTGCTCCCCAAGGCTGGGCTCGGGGCCAGGCACAAGGCTGGGCTGGGCCCTTACCACAGCAGCACCTCCACCTCCCCTGGCCATTCCCTCCAGGATCTCCTCTGCAGTGCTCCACGGGGCTGGAACAGCCACCCTGTGCCCCCCAGCTCTCCTCCTGAAAGTACTTTTCTGCTGGGATGGGAAATCAGCCCCTGTGTTTGGGCAGTGTCTGGTCCACGAGCAGGCCCTGTCACCGAACCAGATGTGAGGGACAGGTGGCTGGAGTGGGGAGAAGGTCCAGACCTGCAGGACCCCGAGCCCTGAGTGAAGCCCTGCGAGGTCCTTTCCACTCACCCCAGGCACAGTGCCAGCCCCACAGGCTGTCCCGACCCCACCAAACCACACAGGGAGAAGGGAAAATCTGTTCTCCATTAAACATATCTAATGATCATTTTTAAGTACAACCACAAAGGCTTTGCCTGAGCAGCCCTTCTCATCTGTACCTCCCATGTAGTCCCAAGGTCCCCCAAAATGTATCAGAGAGACTCTGCACTCCAGAACACTCTGGTTGCAAGAGCTGTCCCGTGCACAAGCACTGGGCAATGACAAGTTTTTCCACCAGCAATCCACTACAGAAACTTTGCAAGCCTATCTTTTGGGTTTTAGCTCTTGCTCTGCAAAATCCAGGTCTGTATGGGCAGCACAGAGCACACTGGGGTGGTGCCCAGGGATCTGGGTGGCATTGCCAGCTACAGCACAGCCAGCCTGACTAACCACCTACAGGTGAATTATCTCCCAGATGTTGCAGGCAAGACAGAAAATACAGAGAGGACGGACATTTCTTTCCCTGGGATCTTCTTAGAAGATGTTTGCCATAAATCTCTTGAAGGTAAGAAGCAGAAGAAAAGATCTGGAATCCTCCCTTGTGCTGTGCAGAGAAGATAAGCTGTGATTCAGCACGAAAGCCCTTCTGAGTTTTTCCCAGTTCCCATTACCACAGTGCCCAAATATCCCATTGTGAAACAAAGTCTCCCCCAGCGAGGTGCAGTGCCAGCACACAAGAAACATCAGGGGGTTTACAAAAGAGAAGAGCAATCCTGGCGCCTGATCCTCTGAAAACGCTGTGCAGCCGACCTTTGAAAGGCAATTCCAAAATCCCTCTCATCAAAACAGAGGCTCCTAAAATCACTTCTCACATTTTATAATGTTGGTCAGATCACTGCCCTGACAGTTTTGCAGAGAAATTCAAGTTTATGATCCGTATTCCACAGCCTTTACTCGGCAATTTACTCCATCTTAGGGCCCAGGCGATTGCAGAGAGCATGCACACAATTCTCTTCCCACTTAAATTGCATGTGGTTTGCATTGTTTAGCTTTTTATTGTATATTCTGTGCTATTAATGCCTTGTGTTTTTATAGCATCTCCCAGGTGAAGGACTCAACACACTTAGAAAGGTAAATGCAGCTGAAGAATCCCACCAAGTCTGGCAGAACCCCCCACTCTGTAGCTGCTTTGACAACTTTGTCTTGTAGCTGCTGAGTGGTGCCTTTCTGCTCCTGCAGGAAGCTTGTGTTCCTCTGCAAACGGCTGCCAAGCTGGTGCAGGACCAGACTAGTTTGTCCCTGCAGTTCCCCTGGCAGGCGCTGGGATAGTGACTGAGCTCTCCACCCTTTCCACAGAGCCAGTGCCTGCATGTACTGACTTCCTTGGGAAGCTCTGGGAAAGAGCAGAGCTGAAAAATCCACTGCTGTGCAGCCAGCCCTGATCCAGCTCTTCCTCCCCTGCAAGTCCCGAGGGCTTCACCAGAATGCTGCTGTCAGTACCAGGAAAAAAGGGAATTCTGCTGAAGGTGCCAGGACTAAGTGTGCTGACAGTGGTATTTTCTTTGCCCAGAGCTGCCATGTGTTCAGGTTTTCCTGGATACTTCTTTTTTTTTCTCATACAAATGGTGCACAGCAGAAGTAGAGGACTTCATACATCTGCTGAAAAGTCGGAGTTTTCAAAGGGAAGCAGAGATAAGCACCTGCTTGTCTAGGGTTCCTGGATATCCAGCAGCCAAGTTGGGAGTAGCAATTGCTGGGCTTTTGTCACACACACAGGGATCAACTCTACAACACACATGTGACCCTGGAGATCTGAGCCTGCTCTGTGCTTCTACAACAACCCCAGTGCCTGAGATTCCCTGTTCAGTGGATCAGCTGAACACGCACACTCGGATGCTTCCTGCAAATGCTGCACTCCCTGTACCAACAGACAGATTTCTGCAGGGAAATATTTACCTCAGCTTGGCTTTTAGCAAGTCTTCTTGTACCTCAGCATATCAGTGGGATGCTGTCACCAATCTACAACGTTCTGCAAACGCCCAGGACAGATATCATTTCAGTTGAATTAAAAAGGTCACCCAAGAGCAGCACAACAACACAACCAACTCAATCACACGAGGTATTTGTCAGATCTTGTTCCTGTGTGTCGTTCTCAAATATGACTCTCTTTATATTCTGACTGAGCCATCACACTTCTGACTGTGCCCCTGGTACTCAGACATATGTTCAGCTTTGGTTAAATTTGACTTCTTGTTGTGTTATGCAACTGAGCTTTACTCAGTGTTATCTTCTGATTGACTCCTCCACTATTCCCCTCCCAACGGATTTATCTGAGGCCAATGACAGCCAGCAAATACTCACTAGAACTCTTGTCTTTGGCAGCACACGCTGGCAGTAAGTGTTTTCAGAGGCAGTTTGAGAAGTGGGTGTCACTTGCATTAGCTCACTCTAAAATCTTGACTCACCCTTCACGCACATAATCCCTCCTGCAAATTCTAGGCCACGGATTTTAATAGAGTCTCCAAAGGAGGTGTGAGGGCCGCTGGCTGTGCTAATTTAGTTCTTATTGATTTATCTCGTCTCCTTTCATGGCAGCAAATTGTAAATGCTTCCTTCGCTTCCCTCGGTGTTTGCTCCCTGCGTGACAAGTCTCTAGCACTGATGGAATGTGTTGGTGAAAAGCGCCTTGACGGCTGTTTGCAGAGTCACAGAGACAGAGCCATCACCCAGTGACAGCCCCACTTTGGAGGAGCTGTCTCGCTCAACCTCTACCTGTTTACTCAGAGAGGAAAGCTCGCCCTGGGACGGGAGGGCTCCATAACACACAAACAAAACTCTGTAAGGCATTAAATAAACTCCTCTTTAGGACTGGGAGTCAGACTCACTTGCTGTCAGTACCATGGAACAGCAAAGCAATGGAGGGACATTGATGCTTCATTAGTGTGAGCAAAAGCACCTCAATCTTGCCTTTCTTAAGTGTGTTTAATTAGGGCTTGATCCAGTCCTGATCCAGTCCTTGAAAAAGGGCTGTGTTCCAGTTGCTTTTAGTTCTCACTCATGATTTGGGCACTAATCACATATTTTTTTGCAAATATAGCACGAAGAGTTTCCTCTAGGGAAGGGGACGTTTAGATGGAGCCTACAAAGACCACACATTTTCTCTTTGGTTATAATTATGTATTACATTAGTGTTGTTTGTTTTTTTTTTTAATGAACAAGTGACTTAATCTTTATAATTACACATTTGGAAAAAAAAATAAAAAAGAAAGAAAAGGTTCCAGCTGCCTTTTGCAGCATGCTTCCCCTGCCCCCTCCACTGGGAATCCCAGCCTGTGCCTCTGAAACAGATACTGGGACTGGCATTTGCCAGACTCAAATCCACAAACTTCTGGTTGTGCCAGTTTGGGAATTACAGACCTGCTGTCTGCAAATGACTGGTTTTCAAAGCACAGGCAGCCATCATTTCAAAGGCTGAGAAAGAAATATATCATAAATCAGCATATGTGGATTTTATTTATAAAGATCTAATTAAATTTTGTTCTGTAATTTCAATATGCAGTTTACACACACAGGGTATATTTTTTTCCTTCCTCTTTCTGGCCATGAACACAAACAATATACCTTATAATTCTCTCCCTCCGTAATGTGCCTGTTTTGTGTGCTGGTAAAGTAACATCTCAGCCTATTGTAGCTTGTTACAGTGCACTATAGAATTTTTATTGTATGTTACAGTCTGGTTTGGAGATCATCCAACCAAGCAATCTGCTTCCTTTTAAAAAATAACATAAAATACTGTATTTTTCATAACGTGTATAAATCCATGCAGAAATCCAAGCCCGGAAAATAAACACAGCATTGCCAACACCAAGCACTTAACAGTCCTGTCCTGGGCCACAAAATCATGAGTTTGCCTTACAAATCTGGAGATCTCAAAGGAACATAATTTTGCGTTTCCTCTCTTCGCCCTTCTTCCTTTTAATACTTTTTGGTTGTTTTTAAGCTATTCTGCACAATCACAAAAGTTGTCAATTTACCTTCAGCTTTAAAGAATTCTGAAACTCTCACATAATTACAGGATATGAGGAACCAGAGCTTTGAAAAACAACTGCAACAAAATGTATGGTAAAATCACAAAAGTGGGTGCCCTTGCAGGCTCAAATCCACTACCTGGCATAGGGCTGACACCTCCTGATCCCTGTTAACCCTCCCCACTGAGATGCTCGGAGAACTAAGCAGGAACTAAGACTGCCCTGAACACGTGCAGCAGTTGCTCGTCTCTACCTCCCTTTGAAAATTCCCAAATTTCCAGCTTACTATTTGACAGGCTTTCTGCAACCAAACCAAACAGGATCCCAGATTGGAAAGACTATTTCAAAAAAATATTAAATGTTTGGTTCAACCGAAAATATAATTCCCTTTAGCAGAGTTTTGGATACTTTTTTTTTTCCCAGGAAACACTGAAAAAAAAGGCAGCAGTCTGGTGTGAGTGCTTGACTAAAGCCACCAAGGGATTGGAGCTGCACAAGGGGGTTTGTGCTGTCCTGATTTTATACACGAGAGTTACACAGAGTTACCACATCTCTACAGGAGACTTCTGAGTTACTGTGTTTGTTACAGGGTAGAAAGAGGCAATACCTCCGGGGGCAGCAGCACAGCAGTGGCTCCTGCAGGGACCACAGCTGGGGAAGGGCTGGGCTGCCTTCCCGTCCTCCACCTGCACCCAGATCCCTAAAGTTCACGGGATGGGCCTGCTCAGGCTTCCCTGGTAAGACAAAAGCATTTCACTGTAGTCAGCAGGGCCAGACAAACAAGCATTAAATGACAGATGATCTGTCTTCTCCAGCCCAGCCTCAGGCAGGACTCAAGGCCTGGCACAAACACCCCCGGGGCCAAGGACCCCTCCTGGGCTCTGCCCCGCGTGGGCACTGAAACCAAACCCTGTGCAGAGCAGGCTCACTGCTCCCTGCTCCAGCCCAGGCTGCTCCCAGTGCTCTGAGACACTGGGTAATCCCTGCTCAGAGTGGCCTTGGTGAGCCAACACAGATTGGGCATCTGGAAACCAATTCTAACAAATGCTGAAGGGCCATGCAAGTGCCCGAGGAGCCCTTCCTCACAGAGCAGCCCTACAGCTCATGCAGGAGTGCCTGGCTCCAAGCACAGATCCATTTTCAGATGATTTGTTAGGAAGTACATTAATTAAAGATCATCTTTCACTGCAGCATTAGTTGCCAGCAGAAGGATTGCATACAGCAGATATGCTCTCAGTGTTGACATGTAAGGGGAGCATCACTTCAGCAGTGATAGGAAGGTGCTGAAGGGATAAAGCCCACCCTCCCAGGAACTCCATCTCTGCACTCACAGCAGGCCATGAGCCAGCCAGGAGCTGGTTTTCTCTGTTCCACATCCCCAGTATCAACACTGAGCCAGTCCCACAGACCCCCGTGGGATTGCAAAGACCTCACTCTGTGCTGGATGTGTTCATAAGGTAAAAGGCAAAGCTCATGTGCAAGTTAACCAGCAAAAGGCAGTTTGGAAAAGAGATGCAGACTCAGATCCATTTTAGATGCTCAATTCCTACTGACAAATCACCTGGAGTTTGGAGGATACACGTTCAGCTGCAAACTCAGGGCCTCGTTGCTGCTGTGGAGTGGTTTGCACTGACCTCCCTGAGATCACACCGTGGGGTGCAGCAAAGGGAAAATCAGGCCTGCTCTGTCACCCTCTGCCTCAAACTACACAGGGGTGAGCTGGACACGTTCCCCTGGGCGAGACAGAGGTGGGGGTAGCATCAGCCTCACAGCTCCCATGTCCATGGCCATCACCAGGGACCCCTCGGTCCCACAGGGCACTGTGCCCTGTTCCCATCAGCTGACAAAGGCCTTTTACTCCAGCAGGAAAAAAAAAAAAGAGAAATAAAAACATAGCATGGCTCTCTGTGAAATTCAGTTGTTCCTTAAATATCCCCTCACGTCTGCCTCAGGTCACACTGTGAGTCAGTTTGACACATAAAAGGGCTGTTTCGCAAGGCAGTTTCAGATGTGATCAATCACACAGAGCAAACAACCAGCTCCAAAACCACCCAGCTCCAGCAAGGATAAATGTCACTCTTGTGCCAGCAGTGAGCCCATGAGCCCTCACACCCACGCAGGGCAGAGTCTTCAGAGGAGATCACAGGATCCTGTGAGAAAAGGGCCTTGTGAACGTGATACTAATGCCACACCCCTCAACAGCAAGGGTCCTATGCAAGAATGATTCCTGTCCTGAAAAATTAATCAAATTCTGCCCAACTTTTACGCCAAAGCAGCTCCCATGTCCATGGTGAGCTGCGAGCATCCAGGAGCTGTCCTAATATCTACCTGTGCTCAGAGGGCACTCACAAAGTCATGACATTAATTCGTATGTGGTGCCTGAATAGCTTGAGGAGGCTGTGGGTCTGCTGGCACAGCCTGAGCTCTCATGCTGGAAAATGGAGAGTGGATAAGGGAACAGGCTGGGGTCAGGACAAAAGGAAGAACTGTTCAGGAATGTCTTGCTGAAATAGCCCCTGAACTCTATGAAGACTTTGTAAGCACTGTAAACAGCTTTCTAGTAGGCTTTGGCCCTCAGCTTGTAAGGGCAAACCCACAATTAGAACAGGCTGCAAAACCAGGGAAAATAGCAACACAGAGTGCCACAAAACCCCCAAGAGGAGAAATTCTTCACCCAGTGTCCAGGCAAACACTCCCTGCAGATGTAATGGCAGAGGTTTCTGTAGCCTCTGTTGCAAGGTTTCCCCCACAGCAGGAGGGCAGGAGACCCTCAGTGGGACCCTGTCCTGCAGCAGCCAGGGCTGGAGATGGTCACAGGGCAGGCTGGGGACAGCATCCAGATCTGCCCTGGGGATAGACAGGAAGGCCCTGGGGACAGGCAGGGAAGTCCCTTCCAGATCAGTGCTTGTTTCCACAAACTCCTCCTGTGCTGTCTGGGCCGTGTCCAGGTCCCTGCCGAGGGTGGGTGATTCAGGCCAGGGCTCAGATCAAGGTGGGTGAGACACAAACCTCCAGAGGCATTTCCAGCTTTACACCAGCCAGAACTCACCCTTCTCTCCCAGCATGAGAGAGGTTCGACTTGTACCCTCGTAACCTCTGCTCTGAACAAAGCGGCAAAACCATTAAGTAAGACAAAAGCAACTGAAAAAATCCGGATGGTGAAAGAGCCCATGTGTGTGGAAAACATGGTATTGACCCAATAGGGCAGGGAGCAAAAATTGCAGCTAAAATCGTAGCTTAGGACAGCATGGATTGGCCTGAACCATGGCAACACATTTAGACTCCTGTGTCACAAAATGTCCTTTTCTCATGGCACCACCCAGCAATCCGGGCAGTAGGATGTCCAGCAGGACCTGTGTGAGGATGGCAGGAGTAAATCCTCCCTGTGGAGGAGCCAAATGCTCCAGAAGCACTTAGGCATGGCAGAAAGCGAGCTACAGCTCCCTCCACACAGAGCTCTCTTGCTAATTGAGCAAGCGAAGGCTTTTCTGGAAGAAAAACAAATACATTTGCAGACAGGGTAAAACAATAAAGGAAAGTTTAACAGGCTGAACAAAGGCACTGGAAAGGCAGTGACAGAAGTTAAAGTCTCAGTAGCAGCTGCCTGCAAGGGCAGTGGGGGCTGTGCACCAGCAAGGACTCGCTGCCTCCATCCTCACCTGAGGAAGAGGAGGTGTCCTCACCTGAGGAAGAGGAGGTGTGGCACAAGGCTGCAGAAATCAAAAGGACATCCAAAACAGCAATTAATTATGAAAGCCCGAATCCACATCTAGGATTCGAGAAAAGAGAAGTGCTGGAGCCAGGCACTCTCCTTGGGGAGGAGCCAAACGCCAGGGAAAGCCGGAGCTGTCGGGGCCAGAGCCAAGAGCAGAAGTACGAGGGGGACCTGGGACAGGAAGCGGATGCAAAGGTGCCCACGAGCACAGCAGGGAGCTCAGCCCCTGCCTGTCCCTGCCTTTGGGAGCAGGAAAGGTGACATGGCTTCACCACAGACCTTTTCCAAAGAGAGGGATGCAGACTTCATTCCTCCTGTGGTTCAACTATCCAAATCAGCTTTAAGGCTGCAAAGGCACAGGGTGGGGATGTAAAATCCTGAACGCCCTGAGATGATGTTGTGTCACCGTGAGGTGACGGCTGGCGATGGGAACACTGCAGGGAAAATCCCAGTTCTCCTCTGTGCATGATACCCAAACCTGTGGAACGCAGCAATTAGTCGCCAGGAACACAGCACAGCAAGTCCCATTTCTCCAGAAGAGACCTGTCTACAAGTGGCCATTTTCTCCAACACACACCACAAGCCTTTGGCAGATTTTTAAGGATGCTTACACTGAGATCCTCAGCTTCAAGGAGAACGAAGATGTGCCTAAAGCCATTTATACTGCTTAGGTTTAAGCACGATGCCTGAGTATAAGGGTGTGATTATATCCCTGCATTTCCTTTGATGCCACGAGACAGGGGCTCCTCACAGCACCCACAACCCTGAAAAGCACCATGACTGGAGCTGCTTTCCCTGGCCAGAGAGGAGCTGGAGGGAGGTGGAACAGAGCAGAGTGAGCAGCCCCAGCATTGCTCATCTCTGGAAGCAATTACTTAATGCAGGAACCCGCCTAGATCCCGGTCTAACTGCTGAATTAGATGTTAATTACTGCGTTGATATCCTGCTCTCCCTGACGTCGCAGCTGGAATTGCTGCCTGTTCCTTTGGGAAGTGCTGCCGAAGACGCTCCTGCCGAGGGAGGGGGTTGGTGTGATTAACCCGGGCTGTTTCTTTTCACACACTGTGGGCCAGATCTGTGAGGTAAAATCCAGAATCACTCCTCTGAAATTACATGTTTCATAGGTATGACTGAAAACTACTGGCTTATTTCAACGGGGTTATTCTGGATTTACAGCAAGAAAACTAAAAGGAGAGTTAGAATTTGCCTGTCCTTGACAATTATTTGGGAGGAGTACTGGGTGTGAATTTAAAGCACAGTAGTTATTACCGAATTGTTCCTCAGAATGCAAGTGAATTAGAACAAAGATACTCTTCATTCTGGAATAAAGCAGTAGGATTTAGGAATAGGTGCTCCAGAGTAGTATTGTAGTATTTTGCAACTCTGGAATAACAAGTCTGGCAGCGAAGATTTAGCAAGATGACCATTTTATGCTTCACTTTCTGGGCATCAGAGAAACTCCCTTCCACCCTATTTTTTTCAAATCCAGTTGACTTTCCTGAAAAGAGTTTCTGTTCATAAATACAGTGGGAAATTCTACAAGGCTCACCTGCACCACTTCCTTTCAGCATTAGCTTTTTATTGCTAAACTCCTGATTTATTTAAAGTGGAAAAAAAAAATCACACGGCAAAGGAAACCAAGCATTTGTAGGAGTATGGCAACGTTTTCCATACATGCTTTCCCCATGAGTCAGGGTCCATCCTGTGCACTGACACATCCTGCAGACTTGCTCCAACTCGTGGGGCAAAGCCGTGGGTGCACAAAGCCCAGTCATGGGGAGACACCCGGAGAAACCGGAGGGAAAACTCCACAACCCAGGAGCCACCAGGGAGGACACGCTCATTTTTTATTGGAAAAAAATGTACCCCAGTCCTTTTTCCCAGGATATCAGCATGCTGCTCGCTTTGCCCCACACTGTGAGGGCTGTGGATGTTCTGGGAAGCAGCTCCTTGGTGTCAGGCTCAGGACATTCTGGAGGAGCTCTGAGGGCCCTGCAGTTACAACAACCCTGTGCATCCCACAGCTTCTGCTGGGACTGGGAAACTCAGCCTTGTCTGAGCCCGAGGAGTGACTCCAGCTAAGGTTGTGCATTCAAAGCACATGGCTCTTCCCACAGAACACCACACCTGGACACATTTATCCTGGAATAAAATGTGACTCGATACCATCCACTTCATCCCTTCGGAGAGTTCGGTTGCACTGGCTTTAAAAGCCGATTAGGCTCACACAGAACAACGCTCTGTTTATTCTACAATGAGTTGTGCAGGAATATAGATGATGGAATGAGTCCATCCCTAAAATTAAACCCAGGAAAGCACACACTGAATTGCATGCATTAATAACCAGTATATATCATTTCAGTGCTCGGAGGACCAAACGGCCTCCTGAGCAGGACAACTCGGGTGCCTATCTGTCAGCAAGATTTCCACCCCCAAAATATCGGTATCTAATCTGAAAGCTAGGCAGATATTTCAGTGGCTTGGACTGTGATTTATAGCGTGGTGTATCAGTCCAAACCTCCTGAATGATCTTAATTAAACTCTGAGGGTGAAAAATTAATCACCACAGTTATTTTATTATGCATGACCAGTAAAAAAATTACTTCAAATTTACATAATGTCTAACTGAAAATTATTTCATAGTCACATTGAGACTCAGATTATTATTAATTATTTAACTTGTCCTTTTATCATTGGGGAGGAACAGGCAGCATTTTGGCACCAACTTTCTGGACAATGAAAGGGAAGGGGCTGCTGTGGTATTTTTGCCTTCTCCCACAGGTGCCCAGACTCCACACCTGCTCCAGTCTACTGCAATAATGCCAAATGCCTGCTCCTCTCCCCAGAAATTGGTCTTTATCAGCACTCTGTCTCCAAAAATACTTTTACCAGCGACACAGAACACACACTGTACACCACGAATTCATCTCCAAGCCAGCCCTGTGTGGAACGGCCTGTTCTCAATGCTGGGCAGGATTATAAGCAAGTTTCTCAAACAGGCAAGAGAACCTGACAGGACAGGAGCTCCCCTGCAGGTTCCCACCCTGCAGGTGCCCCCAGACCAGCCCCTCTTTGGGGCACCACCACGTGCCCAGGACCCAGAATTACCATTGCCATCTGCTTCCTTTGGGATGCCTCTGACACCTGCCTTGTCCTGGTAGGGGACAGGGCCCTGCTGGGTAAAGCTCTTCTCACCCCTTGTGTCCCTTCAAGGCACCTGAGTGACAAACTGAGCCTCGAAGCAGCAGGTTGGTGCCAGCCAAGCCCCTGCCCTGCTGCTGGGGTGAAGTAACCCCTCACCATTTGCTGTGTGTTGTCTTAACTTCTCCCAGCAGAAAACTGATCTGGAACATCCTCACGGATCTCTGTGACCTTCTCAACCCATTGCAGCACCTGAGTTACTGAAGAAATAGGCTGTCCCTCCAAGGAGCTGAACAAACTCCTCCCTGAGGTCCTGTCAGCACCTGAGAGGAGTCAGGAAGGGGCACAGCCACGGAGGGTCTCCTCAGAAGCCTCCCCCAGTCCTTCCCCCACGCCCCATCCGCAGGTTTTTCCCAAGGCAGTCCCTGGACAGCTCTGCCAGGCACAGGCAGTGTGCTGGGCTGGCAGCCTGCACACGGTGGGGCCATAAATCACGGTGTGGGACGTGCCGTGGCACTGGCTGAGAACAGGGGAGCATATTGACAGGGCTGCCCACAGCATCAATGCACCAACCCAGCAGAGAGCCCCCAAGGTAAAGACAACAACCTGCTTTATCAACTTATCACCCTAATGAGCCAAGACTGCAAATAATAGACAATCGTGTGGGCTAATGGCTTGGGACGAAACCAGGTAAAACAGAATATGGACTGGCATGAACTCTGCAAAACACAGTGGACTATTTATGCTGGTTTTCCTCAAGAATACCAATAAGTAATGTTGAAATTGAGAAAGTATCCCAAAACCCAGCCCCACAAGGAAGCCAAGAAGCGCCTGGTAAACTATCACATGCTGCATTGCATTCGCAAGCTCATATGGAAAATTATTACACCATGAGATTCCTTACTACCGGTTTCATCATCTGCAAGAAATAGTTGGCCCATGATAATATCAGCCAGAGATCAGCCTGGACGCTCCTTTCCAGCCCTACTGAAATGGCTCCCAGCCCTACAGCATGTGCTGTAACACTGCTCTTCTGACACCACACCAAGAAGCCACAGAGGGGGGCTCGGAGCTGCTGTGCTTGTCTAAGCAGAAGGAGAAGTGGGAATGTAACATCACAGAGTAACACAGACACAATGAAACCCCCCTGTTTGGTAGCCCCAAAAGACAAGCCCCACCTCACAGCATGGTATATGCCTGTGCCAAAGGGCCACTGGACCAAGGCTCCAAGCAAAATGAAGACCTGGAGGCTCAGGCTGCACTGGAGCTGTCCCAGAGGGGGGATGTTGTCAGTCAGTCCTGTATATATTTATACATCAGCCTTCAGAGACCAGCAATGCTCAGTTGTCCTCAGATGTTTGTATGCCTGGGGAGAGGTTTCCAGTTACACAAATTTATTGCAGGGTGACACTTACAGATCTGATTTCTTGAGAGAGATAATGAAGTCCAGGAGTTTCTGGCAAGGAGCAGAAATGTCAGTATGACAAGCTGATCCCTTACTATACCATAACTTAATACATCCTGTGCGTGTTTGGGAGGATGTTTTTGATGAACTAGCAACCCAAATTAGCAAGGAATTTTTAGCATGTGCCTGGTCTTCTCATCCGTCAGGTATCAAGATTCACCTTGAATGGGAAGATCATTCCCTAAGCATGACTCCATTGGCTCTAGCATTGCAAGTTATGACTCCAAGGTGCTCAGAGGGATGAGTGGAGAGGTGAGAATGTCCACAATTATTCAGGGAAAGCAGATGCTATCAGACAAGCCTGCACCATGGGTTTCTAGCTCACACAGCTCTCCTGTGAGCAGGGCAGCAGTGACAGCTCCCAGCACTGCCTCTTGGTGACCAGGACACAAATGGACAGCAATGTCCTATTCTCCAAACTACAGAGGACACTGCTGCCCAATCCCAGACAGTTAACTAAGTCCTTCTTTTGTAAATCCCTGCACAAGGAGGAAGCCAGGTTGGTGATTTTTTGCTTCCAGCAAAGCAAAGGACGCTGCAGGGGCAGTGAAACATTGCAATGACGGAATCAAATACTGCAATTGTGGACTTAAATATTGCAGTGGTGGATCACAGGGGGATGAGGCAGAGCGGCTGACAGGAGTGTGGGCAGTATATAACTCCAACTGCAGAGGAGGAGGACAGGTTTGGGCCTACAGCTTTGTTATCTCACTGTATCAGATCCTGTTTACTAGACTGACAAACACAACAGCTCGAGAAGTGAAACTGTTTACTTGTAGCAAACTGCTGATGCTCACAGCTTTTGCTCCATGTGCCTCTCGTGTTGCTTTCCCATCCTTCCAAATATAGTCTTCTGTGACAGGCAGGATGTGGAAGGCTTTTAAGCAGGAGTCTCTTCCCAAAGGGCACCACGCAGTGTAGTTTGGCCTTTGCATATCACTGGCACTCAGGATACAGAAGGAAATTATCATTCTGGAGATTAGACAGGAATCCATACAAACTCAGAAACAGGGAGATTAATTGCTAGGAGTAATATTACCAAACCTGTGTACCGTGTGCCTGTGCAGGGTGTTTGTGTGTGTCTTTACAAAGTAGGCTGAGTGGGTGGATGTACACACAGCCTGCCCAGAATTTCACAATTCAAGTTAACTGGGTGGGGGGCAAAGGAGGCTGTGGGGAGGGAGCAGAAGGATGCATCCATTTCTTCTATGAACTGGATGAATTGTTAGTGTAGGGGATTCTCACTGACATCTCTACCCAACCTGAGTGCTGCCCTACTGACCCAACCCAGGAATTCAGCTCCTGATCCTCTGGGCCACGGGAAATCCATCAACATCCTTTCCACCTTCTCCTCCCTGTGTTACATGGATTCAGATCTAGAGGTACTATAGAAAAGGAAGCAAAATAATTTCTAACATCCAGACAGGAAGAGCAGGGACCTGAAGACAGAAAAGGATGGATGTGACAGGAAAAACCAACCTGCAATTTCCCAGCACAGAAAAGGTCCCTCGGGTACTGCCAGGGCCCACGAGGCTGCCCAGGGACTGAACATGCTCTGAGAAAAGCAGCTGAACGAGCAGACATCGAGGCCACAATAAAATATGTGCTCCTCACATGCAGTGCTAAGTGAAATGCTGGTCCTCTGGAGTCCATGGGAATTTTGTCATTGATTTTACTGGGGCCATAGTTCCACCCAGGTCCTTTATTTCTTCAGCTGACAACACTGTAAACAACCTCACCAAGTTATAAAGTGGAAACATGCCCAAGGCACTGCTGGTGATGAGCTACATTGCTGTAGGTGGTACCTAAACTGTAAATAAAGCTGTAACTCTTTGGACTTTGCCCACAACAATGTTTTTTCCTGACTAGAAATTCAGGGTTGATACAGAGCAGCGAGAACACACTGAACTTTAAAACCTCCCAGGGCAGACTGACATGGAAGACCAAGCTGATGCCAGGAACACAAGTAACTGAATTCTCCATCTTAGAAAAGGTTATTTGTGCTCTGAAAAGCTCCAGTGTATAAAATGTATATAATCAAGTCTGGAAAATAAACCCCCAACAATAAAAAAACACCCCCGCACCAACAAAACCCCAAATAAAGTCTCTGACATCAGCTGAAAAAAAGAATATGCCAGAAAAGAGTCCTCTGGCTTTTCAGTGCTCTCCACAGAAATCTTGCCGGAGATGAGTTGACTTGGTTTAGGAGTTGGCTCCTGAGCCCCCACTTCCCAAATTGCTGGATTCTCCAGGAACCTTCCAAACACCCAAAACTTGTACAAATCTCTTACTTTGCAATGGAGAGGTGAGGATAATCAGAGGGATATAAAGTTGCATCTGCCTTCCTGCTCTCAGTGACAATCTGGGCTCTTCTGTGACAAATCCTTGTCTTGTTCTCTTTCCCAAAGCAGCACTGCCAGAGCAGCCCCTCAGCTGGTGAAGCCAAGCCTGGGTGCTCACCTGGGGAAGGGACAGTGCAAGTCACAGCTGCACTCCAAAGTCAGGCACCAGAAAGAGGAGAGGAACAGGTCCTGAGTACCCGCTGAGGAAAGAATTTGGTTTGGAGTTTCAAAAAATAGCAATGTAAGCAAGATCATCATTTTGACACTTCTAAAAGCCAGCAGAAACCCCTGCAGAATGATGAAGTTTGAAATGGTGGTTCCTTCTCTGGTCCATACTGCAAATTCATGCTTTTCTGGCCTGTGTCACCCAGCAGAGCAGGACAGTTCCATGGGACAAGTTACCAGATGTCCTGCTGACCACGAGCACTCCTTGAGCTATGTGAGCAAAGCCCTCAGCATAACACCAGCAGCACACAAACCTCCCCCTGAGAGACACACAGCTGTTAAATCTCCTAATCTGAGCTCCAAATCTCACTCAGAGCCATCTTTGGTTCCCAGTACATCTTTTGATCTAATCCTTGTCCTGACTTGTGTTGGTGATATTGCCACTGGCAACAGGCAAAGTCAGGAATGTGAGAACAAAGGAACGTAGAACAGACAGAGACCATCCAGGCCAGAAAGCCCAACGTCATGAAAAGCTCATGAGCCTGGAAACTTGGATGATTCTTCTATCCATTTCCCCTACCCTGTCAAATAAAAGTTTTTACATCACCCTGTAAACAAACTGGTACATTTTCAATTTGTTCAATGAAACTCCATTTAAGATTTTTTTTCAGTGAAAAAAAAAAATAATTCATATCAATGAGACCAAAATTATTTTGATTATTTTCATCTTTCAGATTAACAGAAAACTAGGCAGAAGACTTAAAGAATTGAAGAATTAAAGAACTAGTTGGCTAGATTGATGTCAATTCAAGTTGCTGAGTTCCAGAGTAGCTGACATCTCAAACCCAAACTTGGGATGATCTATTCTGCACGTAAGAGCTCCACTGGTTGCCCAGCCCTGATCCTGTGGATCAGTCACACTCTGGACATTACAAGTGGAGAGACAGCACTTCACTACCCTGCACGTGTCTGCTCACCAGGGCAGCAAACCACAGAAATACTGACACTGCCTGTCCGAAGGCAGATGAAATAAGAAAGGACACACTCTTTCAACACTACAAGACTCAAGATGTTGTAGAGACAGATGCCAGTAAAGCAGATAGAAAAAGCAACATCTATTACTGTTTACTGGGAACCCTGTTTTTTCAGTAGCATCACACATAAAATGCCTGCTTCCCATTCCCATCAAAGTTAAGAGCAGAATTCCCACTGTCTAGCCTAAGGATCAGGCCCACTATATATTTTAAAAAGTTAGATCAGCAGCTTTCAAAGCCTCTAAAGAGTTTTTATGATGCTGCCTAATTAATTCAGAAGCAAATAGATTATTTCTCAGGAGGTGAAAAGCAGGAATTATTTAAAAGCTGCCTTTAGGCAAACTACCAGGGAATAACAAAAATGTAACTACTGGTTATGTCAGATTTCATTTTCCAGATCAAAATTCATTGTGTCAGCTCCTTTTCTTTGTTGTGATTCTTAAAAGATGTAACGAGAGCCCTGTGTGTGTGGGGAAAGAAGATGCTTTGCAGAGCATTTTCCTGTACTTTTCCCCACCTAATAAATATCTTCCAAACGGGAGTCTGTGGGGGAGGGCAAGGCAGTCAAGGAAACAAAAGATGGAGGTGCCTTCCCCTTCTCCAGGTTTCCTTTGCACGGGACAGGAGAGCTTTTCACACATGGAATTGTGCAATTCAAGTGATATTATGGGTCAATTGTTTAAGCACCATGTGACTGTAACCCCTTATATTAATTTCTGCTTAAAAGAGCAATAAATATCCAGAGGTCTTGTCTTTTGAGTATGTAAATGTAGGGTTCAGGGGATAGCAGAGCTGCAGATACAGGCCTACACAGGTCAGTGACAGGGCTGGAATTAGCCAAGGTTTTCTCAGCTTTCCCCTGCCAGCACAGGCTGCCCCCAGGTTTGCAGTGGCTGTAGCTCGGCACAGATCTGCTGAGGCAACTGAGACTGCAAGAGCTGCCCACACCAGCCCTGCCTTTGGCCTGGGAAGGTGGAAAATGTCTTCAGAAATTATGGCTGGAACATCAGAAGACCAAAAAGGCACCAAACACCCAAGTCCACGGGGAAGTCAATAAACTCAGCTTCCATTCCACCCCCTGAACCAACCCAGCTGAGATGGAGAGTGATAGCAGAGCTCTCCCCTTAATGCATCACACACTGGTAACTTAGGAAAGCTTACTTAGTGTAAGCTCTGTGTGTAAGAGGTTTGTGCTGCCTAATCCCATCTAAGCCTTCTAAGACACTGCTTTTTAATTCAAGGTTTTACAGAGGAGAGTGTTAAGCCCTGCACAAAGAAGCAAACGGTGTAGGGACCCTGTGAAAAGCAGAGTCCAGCATGTGGCCAAACTCAGCTTTGTGGCAATCCCAGGGTCATGGATGGGCAGGAGGGAGGATTGACAGGCACAGCACAGCCTGGACAGATCCTTCTGGAGTCACTGGAGATGCTGCACTGACGGGAAGGCGGTGGGTGCCCAGGGTACCTTCAGAAAGTGCAGCATGTTAACTCCAGCAGCTGCCAGAGCTAAACACAATTCCAGCCAAGCAGTAGCCAGAGGACCAACCAGAACAAAAAGCACCTGACCAAAAGCTTTGGTGCTGTGCAACACTTCTCTTAATTTGCTGCAGTTCTGCTGCAGAGGCTCTTCCCAACTGATTCACTCGGTGTTGCCTGGAGGACGTGGGAATCGTTCCTGTGCAACAGGACGAGCAAAGGCCTCTGCATTATTCACTCCCACGGCACCGTCAGCCCCGCTGGTTCTCTCCATACACAGTACAAATTTCACCCACAGCAATAAAAGCCCACCTCCTGGAAACCACCAGGTTGGAATAATGGTGTGTCTTCCCAGCAGCTCCCGGCTCCCAGCACGCCAAGGTCTGGCTTTACAGGGAGTGGTGCTGCTGAGCTGGTTTTCCTTTTGGGATGGGGGGGCATTACATGGCAATTTCAAAGACCCTTAAATATTCAAACTTGGGTTTAGCCAGTCAGATCCAGAGAACACCAGAGTTTGAGAGGGCTGGCTCACCCTCCTGTTTTTCTGGGATGCCCTCCAGGTACCTGAGGACTATAAAGCAGAGAAAAGAGGAGAGTCAATAATTCACGCTTTTACAGGACAAAATTCAGATAAGCCTGAGCAAACCAAGCCAGCCATGCACTCTGCTGGGGCTTAGCTGCTCCAATCCTGAAATATTTTGGCTGATGGTTCCTTTGAATTCTAAAGGAAAATTAAGGAGCTTGCTGTTTTAAGAGGTTTTGCAAATCTCCTGCCTTTAATTCTCCCCATGTACTCTGTCTGGGTGTGTTCTCATTACAACTAGGAAAGACCTGAAGATCTTGTTTCCAGGCTCTTCGGTGTGGGGCAGATTTGAATTCAAGGTGCAAATGTTGAAGGATTTCCTTACTCACCAGCCTTCCCTAGCCTTGACTTAGATCTTGGTGACTCTACTAGTAATTTCTGTATTTTTTCACAACTACAGAGCCCAAACTGTATTTGATGTGAATGTGCTGAAGACAAGGTATTTATAACCTTTCTTCAAAGAGTTGTCTATATTTGAATACAGTTGCTGCTTTAGCTTCCAGTTCTCCTCTTTTCAAACAAGGACAGAGGAAAAAAAAAAGAACAAAAAAGAAGGGGAAAAAAAAGGAAAAACCCTTGCCTGCTGAGAGGAGACCCTCATTTACTCATTATTGTGGAAGCCTTGGAGGAGTCTAAAGGAGATTCACACAAGGACATCTACTTACAATTATTTTATAGCCTTTGTAACGTTCACAGTAAACTAATGCAAGCAAGGACTCATTTCTATTACAGTCAAGAAGGTGTTTATGTTGGCAGAAAATGTATCTTTAAACCTATCAATGCAGCATTACAAAAGACAACAGTAAGTTACTCAAACCGGAGAGCAAACCTGTTTAGTTTGATGAAAGAAATAGTTAGGGGCACCAAAGGGTGCAGCAACAGCTGACAGGCCAACACACTGAGTCCAATCCTGCAAATGCTTCCTCCTCTGAGGCCAAAAATCTAAGTAACACAAATGATGGGAATATGCACAGCAGCTCTATTATTTCTAGCTGTAGTTAGGAATAAAACCAATCAGGGCATTTGTCAAGGTGCAGCCATGCAAAACACAGCGGCTTTATCTTAAATGGCACATAAATAAGTAACATTTCCATTGAAGGTTTTTGGTTGCTTTAGCCACATACTGGCAGTCACACTTGCTAAGCAGAAAATGGTTGGTTTTTAATAGGCTCTCCTGAGAGTGCTGGGCAGCAGGGACACTTCAAGACAGTTTATTACTATTTTCTCACTCTCAGTCTCCCTTGGGTGACTTCTGGATTATCCATGCCAGGACAGAGACACTTGGGCTGCCTCCAGGCAGGCCAGCTCGCTTCAGCAGAGCCTCTTGGTTTGTGTGAATGTGACTGTGCTGCTCTCAGCAGGCAGCCAGAGCGTCTCTGTCCCACATTCCTGACGCTGGGACACCACTCCCATGCCGGGATGTGCCCGGCCCAGACATCCAGGCACGTTGCAGGGAGCCAGCTTGAATAGGAATCGCCGGCGCTGAGCCAGAGCTAATAAGGCTGGCGAGACCTGAGCTGACTCCTGCAGTCAGGAGTGCAGGGAGCCAGGTCAGGACCAGCGCTGTACCCTCGCCTGGAGCCAGGAGTGCTGGGAACAGGGCACCGAGAGCAGCTCAGATCCAGCCCAGTTTAGTTGCACCAGCTAGACTTGGCCTGCCTGGGTGTTCTATATTACTCTTCCCAGTACTCACATCATCCAGTTTCTCTCCTCACCTGAACTATCCTGGCCTCTCACAGGCAATGCTGAGATGACTGTTCAAAATTAATTTATAGCAAAATTAAACACTCCAGTGAGCTACAGCCAACCTGCAGTGC
The DNA here is from genome assembly GCF_001604755.1 of Lepidothrix coronata. Classification (NCBI taxonomy): domain Eukaryota; kingdom Metazoa; phylum Chordata; class Aves; order Passeriformes; family Pipridae; genus Lepidothrix; species Lepidothrix coronata. Next base: position 3,609,162 of record NW_016690214.1, on the reverse strand, counting down.
AACAGCCTTCAGCCAGATGGTGAGGCTACCACAGCCATCTAGTCCGAGCTCCTGACTAACGAGGGGCACAGAAGTTCCTGCAGGCTGGCAGGATTAGCTCTGAGCACTATCAGTCCACACGTGGTTCTCCATCACCCACGTGGGGGCTTGGGCAGGGCAGTCAAGCAGGATGGGTGTTTTTACCAGTAGACAGAATCACTGTCTGAAAGACTCAGTTTGGTGCAGAGGGCTTTGCTGCACTGGCAGGTGCTGGGAGCTGTGGAAGGGCATCAGCTCCAGGGGCTGGCACCAGGCTCTTGCAGCCAGCTCCCATTGGCAGGGGTCAAAATCCCAGAGTCCTGCCCCCAGCTGTAATGAAATCAAGTGGAGTTTTGCTTAAGTAAGGGCTGAGTCAGTCATGAGTCAGGATTCGTGGACTTGGCCCAAAACACACTTACATTTAAAAATAATTGCCTTGAGTGCTTGGATAAGTTTTCAGCAACACTGGGGAGATGTGAATAATTTTGGTCCAGTAGGAAGATCAAAGAATGCTGCAAACATCCCTGTTACCCAGCCTCATGGGCACTGTCCAGCCCAACCACAGGAGCTGTTTGCTTCCCAGGGTGAGAACCTCAACCCATGGGTGTCAGAGAGTGAAATCATAGCTACTCTTTGATGTATTTATATGGGTGGAGATTCCAGGTCATGCAATGAAATGGAATTACTCACGCCCTTTTGTTCCCAAGGATTAAAGCCTTTATCTTCATATTCTCAGCAGGAATATCATAATGTTTCAGGAAAGAAACCCTAAGATCTATACCAGTGGTGTGCTACTGTTCTTTTAAATATATATGATGTGCTGTTAGCCTTCAGGACAGAACACAGCAGTGTAAGAGCAAACAAATGAACTAACAGTGAAAGTGGTGCCTGACTGTGAACAACCGAGCTCAGCCTATCGGTACGGGCCTGATCTTCCCTTCCCTCACTCCCACGGAGCACTCATCACTTGTAATCATATGGGAAAACTGCACCAGCAAAATAATGTATTGTTAATATTCCTGTGTTGATTCTTTTCTGCCTGTGATATCTTGCCCTAGCTTGAACAGCCCCAGGCACATCTGTTACACTCACCAAACAGAGACAGTTCCTTCTGGTTGGAAGGTAACGAGGAGATCCATGGAAGTGTTTGCCTGCCTGGTATGGAGTTCATATCCTAAATGATGAGTGTGACCACAACACATGAAGTGACTTCAGGGACAGGGATAATAATGCAAGTTAACAGGTATCAGCTACTCTGTAATAACTGCCTTTGTGCTTTCTCTACCCCCTTGGCAAATGCAAAGTAAGACAAAGGAGTTTCCCCTTCCACAGAAAAGGGGAATAGCTGCTCTGCTGTTACTGGGGCAGGAGCACGAGCAGGGCAATTGTGGGGAAGAACCTGACATGCAGGAGCCTGTTACGCTGCAGGAACTCACCTGTACATCAGAGCCCTGAGCACGAGCAGGACTCAGAACCAGTGCAGGTCATAAACTGGGAACAGATAATACAGAGCTACAGAACCTCAGCACTTCTGGGTCATGCAGGCAAACCCTCGTGCTGTGTGCTGAAATTGTGCTAGGCCATTTGGCACTGAGGAGATTATTTGCTTTGGTGACATCTCCTTGTGATTTGCCTTGGCTGGCTAGAAGAGGTGTGAAACAGAACAGCTATTAGAACTAATTATCATTTTTTGCCTTCAGCAGGTGCTGAGAATTTCACAGCAGAGTGCAGGGTGCTGTACAGAACACAGCAAGGAACGGGCATGACACAAAGAATACACAACTGATGTGAGCAGAGTGTCAACTCAGTTTTAAACATGTCTTATGGTACCTACGTGCCTCTCAGTCATTTAGCAAATAAGATCTTAATCACAGTTTCTGTAATAATTTACTACATAGAAGTAATAAAGTACATAATTCCCTTTTCATTCCCCAAGTCAAGCCATTAGGTGAGCATCCAGTATCCACTGAAAAAGAACGTGATGCCCAGAGCTCGTGGTTTCAAGGCAAAGTGTAAATATCTCAAGCACACCCTGAAGCAGAGACAGCAAATCCCAATTAAAGACTAAAATTTAAAAAACTTGTCTCATAACTTTATGATGCTATCTTTGGTTTGGGGTATTTTTTTGGGGTTTTGTTTTTTGTTTTTTTTTTTGTTTTTTTTTTTTAATTTATTAACATTTGAGCAAGATGGACACTTGGTAAGACCCAAGTTTCTCTTGGTAGAGAAACAGCCAAGGAGGGACTGACGAGTAACTGAGTGATGAGAACAGCACAACACGCAGCAGTCGTGCCACGGGCACTTCACTTGTACTCAGCATTTTACAGGCATTTCTAAGAGGACTTCAATAGGGGATTTCATGCTCTGTTCCTTCCCTGGACAATAAAATTGCACTCATCTGCCATCAGAGCAGACACAGACCAGGGGCTCAGAAAAACACTGTCACAGAGATCCCAACAAGAGCCTTTTCCTCATCCTGCCATTACTCAGGTAATCAGTGTGACCCAGTGGTGGCTGTGAGAGGGCCAAGGACTTGCAAAAGACTAAAGCACATGCTTAAGACTGAACACAAGAACAGTTCTAGCGAAGTTAAGCACATTTATAAGTGATTTCACAGAGTTGGACTGAACTCTGGGACTGCTCGGCATTTTGGCTGATTGCATCTGCATCAAGAAAGGGTGGTTTCAAGAACAAGTATCAGCTGTGAGTTACATAGAAGGGAAAGGTGAAGAGAAGAGAAATCAAGGAGGAAAGTTGGTTGCTAAGGAAAAATCAAGGTCTGAAGAAAGACCTTCTGGCTTCCAGCAATTACAAAACCTTCCCAGCTCCCAGAAGGGAGAGCTCAAGTGAGCTGCCTGTCATAGTTGTGACTCCAGTGTTCACAAAGGTCAGCCTGGCCACAGGAAAACACAGGCACAGCCAAATGCCAGGCATTAGTTTGGCTCTAACAGTCACTTGCTGCTTTAAAACAGCAAATGAAATGCAGCACAAAGTCGGAGCTCACCAGGACTTGAGCTTTTTCCAGCAGCACAGAGCGTGTGGGAGGCTGCCTGGTGCCAGCAGTGCTTGTGGCTGGCAGAGGTGAGGCCAGGCGTGGCTCTGGGCTCCTCACCTCCTCCCAAGCCACAGCCCAGCCTGCACCCTGCAGGAGCCTTGGGAACATCAGGGAAGACTCAGGGACTCGACAGCGGCTCTTCTGTGGTGGAGGACAGAAGGCAGGACAAGTTACTGACCTGAGA